>NC_092831.1:15033750-15385000 GCF_039878825.1 Excalfactoria chinensis
CTCTAAACCCAACAGATAACATGGATATTCTCCACACTTTATACTGGAATTAAATTTGACATAAATACCTCCTGCTCTTACCAGTGGGTGGTGTTATTCCATGTATTTAGGTATGAAGCAGACAGGAAAGAGATAAATCTTTCATAAGTACAATATAAATTAGACAGTTCTCACATTATCCTTGCACTAAGTTTAGCATATTCAAACTCACATTTTATGAAAATTAAGTGATTACAATAAAACTTGAGGGATAGAACTGTGAACTGAAAAAGAGATATAACAATACCAGATAAAATAATCTTGATTTTTTCTTCATGTTTTATTTAAGACAAAGCCTCCATATTGCCTCATAATCACACTGCAGAATACAAGCTGTTAAATCCATTTAGTTACTATTTCGTGTTAATTACAAATCCAAGATTAGTTCCAATACACCAGTTCCTGAATTATGAAAAGAAACTATTTCATGTAAAACAGGTGTTCTTTGTACAACCATTAGTGGTAATAAATTAATTAAGACATACGTGATTTTGTAATATCTTCAGAAATAATTCAGTGAATTATAAAACAGTGAATTACTTTAGGCTTTGGCTGCACCCACCCACAGATTAAGGGCCTTATCCTGCTGAGTATCCCACACTCCCATTGCCATCAGAGGGAATTAGGACCATTCAGTGCCATGTAGGATGAAGCTACTGATGATGCCTTCCACTGCAGTAATCCCCAGCTGAGGTTTATACACATATCCTTGTACTGTACTGGGTATAATATCCCTCTGTGGAGGAACACTTCCGGAAGTGGAAGGTGAAGCCTAATATATAAGCTGTTGTCTTACTTTTGAGATCTGCTTTACTTAATGGTAACCATAACATCAGGCTGTCATTGATTCAACTTTATAAAAGCTTTTAATTGAGACTGTTGTTCCTGCTTACAGAGTACAAGTGTACTATTGACAGTCCTACTCACACATGTACCTATAGTTGCCACATGGGAGCTGTTTGATTTTATGCACAAATTTTGGAAGTTGAATTCTGGTTAATTTGTTATCAGAATTTATAGTATTTTCTTGTTCTTGCCAATGTTTTGGATAGCTCTGCAAAGTGTTTAATCTATAACTTAGAATTCCTCTGGAAAGTATCCCTCTAGAGACACAGATCCATTGAGCATTAAGATGCTCAGTCCTTTCAATGTCTTCAAACCGAAGTCAACTTTTCCAAAAAACAAAACAAAAAACCAAGCAAAATAACAAAATAAATAAATAAACCAAAACCCAGCAGCTGTCTTCATAAAAGAAGCTATCAATATAGATGCTTACTTTGCTCATTACAAAAATGTTACTGCTTTTTAGCTGACCACATAATACCTTTTCATATAAAGACTATTTACAGTTTTTTTTTATTTTAAAACAATACCTAAGATCAAACCTCAAGAACAGTTACCTTGCCAGTACCTAGAACTGACACTCTGGGCTGATGAATATTCAGTAGTAATGTGTGGAGTTTTTGTACAGAATTAGGTGGTTGTGAATGCAAACAAGCTATTTGGACTACCATATGATTAGAGTATTTCCCTCCTCCAAGGAGCACTTGATCTATCTGCCTGCTCCTCTCTTCCACCCACCAACAATCTACCGGATCTAAACTACATGATAGGTAGGGTTTTGAAAAAGAGTTGGTGGCTGCAGGCTTTACACAAGAGTCATTCGGTAGATACCAACAGAGTATTCTTTGATACAGAAAGCGGAAAATCACCAAAGAATGAATTCCTGGAACAGTTATGTCTGAAACAAGCCCACCCATGGTATTTCTTGTCTTAAGCTTTTAATAGTTACCTGCAATTTTCACGTTTCTCTATGAACAATGAGAGTTCAGATTTCTGCTACAGCTTATAATGGTCTAGGCACCTAAATGTTCTGATACCAAATTTGTTATGGTTTGATTTTCAATAATTGCTATATATTCACTGTCTTAAATTTATAGTGATAAATCTTGTGAATACTGAAGACTCTCAATCATTTTCTAAATTCATATTCATTTTTCTATTCCACAGAATCTATGCCTGAAAAACAATAGAACATACCATGTTCATGTCAATGCCATTGGTGTATGTCCACGCATGCTGGAAGTATTCCTCAAGTCGCTGCCGCAGAGGATTAGGGATTTGATGAAAGCGTATAAACTCCTTTACTCGCAACATCTGCATGTGATATCGTGCAGTTCCTGAATAGAGTCTTTGGATTATTGCAGATACGTTTCCAAAAATACTCGCATACATTAATGCTAGATTAAAAAGAAACAAAATGTGCTTAAGTCCTATCATTCAGTTTTGCAGGTGATGCAACAGTTCTTATAGTGTATTTTGTATACAGAACAGCTCAGGTGAGACTTGATGGGGATTTGATGTACTTGAACCTTTTTATTTATTTGATTATATCAGTACCAACTCTGCAGAAGGTCAAATATGGAATGGTAAACAAGTTGGAAATATTTATCTTTAGAGATCTGTAGCCCTGAACTTGCAATTTAGGTTCATCAAATTTTACACACTCTGGAAGAACTAAAGATTAGGAACTAAAATTAAGTACAAAGAACAAAAGGCAGAGGTAAGATGCTACACATAAATTTATAGTTCAGGTTTTAAATCAACAAATAAGATAAAACTATGGCTATCTGAAAAATGATGGTCTAAATCTACTGGAAATACAGTTCTTCATATAGGATTCGCTTACAGACACTCATATGCTGATATATAACACTGGGATAATAGCTTTTATTACAGATTCTGAGTAGTAGCAACTTTTAACCTGAGTGCAACTGATTAGACTAAAGGACTTAGTTTCAGATGATTGAAATGATGATTATTCTCAATTTAAAATGACCGAGGCTGGAATGTACTATTGCACCCAGTGATGCATTAAAAAACTATACTTGAATTCAAGTAAATAGTATGAAGACATTTAGAGTTTTTCTGGATGTGCAAAATAAGGATTTCAATTTTAATAATTAATTGAAGCTTTGCATCTAATTCTTCAAGCAACTTGTATCACAAGAGGTACTAGGATATTTTTATGCAATTCACTTACCTTCCCTAAACTTTTTTTTTCCTCTTATTCAAGTACATTTCATAAAAATGTGAAAAAAAGAGGATATTATATCACCATATCACCAATAGGAGTTTTTATTTATTTATTTATTTATTTATTTTCCTTAGAAGAGCCTACTATTTCTTATATGTGCTGGAAAAAAGATTCAGCAAATTATCTTCCTTTAATGCTTTATATGCAACTTTATTCAACTATTAAACTCCAGTGAAAAACACAAAGGTCCTGAATAAATCAAATTCACTTATTTATAAGCTATGAAAAATGAAGTCCTGGCATTCTAAAAAGTATGTTTATTTCTTTAAAAATATGACTACATTAGCTCTGAATATCTGCCATCCAAAATCTGGAAAGAAAACTCTCTACCTCCAATGTGGTGTTAGAAAGCAACATTCCTACATTCTCATGATATGTACTGAGTGACTTCATAAATCAAGTGCATGCTCTCAGAGTTCAGGTTCTACATTTAAGCAATTAAGACGTATATGTGCAATACACTGTCATACACATTCATCCTTTTCCATGAACACATTAATATATGCTAATGTCATCCCTCTGCGCAGGTGCAGTTGCTTCTGTGGTGGTCATATGAGCTCCTGTTTCCTCTCCTTTATTCTTCCTTCACAGAATCACAGAATTATCAAGGTTGGAAAAGACCTAGAAGATCATCCAGTCCAACCATCACCAATACTTCCCAGCTAAATCATATCCCTCAACACAACATCCAAACATTTCTTGAACACCCCCATGGTTGGTGACTCCACCGCCTCCCTGGGCAGTGCATTCCAGTGCCTGACTACCCTTTCCGAGAAGTAATATTTCCTAATGTCCAGCCCGAATCTCCCCTGGGGCAATTTGAAACCATTGCCTCTAGTTCTATCACTGTCTACATGAGAGAAAAGGCTGACCCCTAACTCACTACAACCTCCCTTCAGGAAGTTATAGAGAGCAATAAGGTCTCCCCTGAGCCTCCTCTTCTCCAGGCTGAACAATCCCAGCTCCCTCAGCCGCTCCTCATAAGGCCTGTGCTCCAGACCCCTCACCAGCTTCGTAGTCCTCCTCTGAATGCGTTCCAGGGCCTCAATGTCTTTCTTGCAGTGAGGGGCCCAAAACTGAACACAGTACTCAAGGTGCAGCCTCACCAGTGCTGAGTACAGGGGGACAATTACCTCCCTGTTCCTGCTAGTAACACTGTTTTTGATGTAAGCCAGGATGCCACTGGCCTTCTTGGCCACTCAGGCACACTGTCGGCTCACGTCATTCATTGACCTTCAATCCAATCAACAAAATAGATTAACTGACCATTTGGTTATCTGGACATCAGAAACACAGAATGTTCAATATAGATAGACTGTAATGCTTACATTGCTTATTACACTGATTTAGCCAGTGTTCTAAGCAAGAGCAGTTACTTGGGCATATGGATTTTCACTGGATGTACTACATATTCTTGGAAATATCATGCCAGTATGCTAAAACTAAAAATATGTTTCTAGTAGAAGGAATATTTAAAAATACTTAGGTACTCGTAGACCTTAAAAAACTGTTGGTTTTGTCTAATATCCATTTTAATATGGTCCAACATCACCTAAGAAACATAGATACCTCATAATTCCCTAAACTTTGTTGTGACAACACATTTTAACATAAAACCATTGATTTCTTTATGAATTTGCCCTTCTAGCTGCATTAGTAAAATCTTATTAGCTCAGATTTTAAGTTATTTATTCAAATACCAAGGGGAAAAATTATCCAAAAATAATAAGATAAAACTACTTACAGCCAATCAACATGACACAGATGGAAAAGATTTTCTCTGAGTTGGTGTTTGGAGAAACATTTCCAAATCCTACACTTGTGAGACTGCTGAATGTAAAATAAAGTGCTGTAACATATTTGTCCTTGATGGATGGTCCAGAACTTGCATCACTCTTATTGTAGTGTTTTCCTAATTGCTCTCCTAAAGAATCCAGCCAGCCAATCTTATGAGCCAAGTAAGGTCTTTCTACATTTCCAATGGCATACCAAATACAAGCAAGCCAGTGTGCAATTAGTGCAAAAATGCACATAAGGAGCATCAGAACTGCAGCACCATATTCTGAGTATCTGTCCAATTTCCGTGCTACCCTCACCAAACGCAGCAGTCTAGCTGTCTTCAGAAGACCTATTAGTGTTGTTGTCTGTAAAAATAAAAGATAAACAGAAAATGATTTTTTTTTTTGTTAGCAAATTTACTCTCAATTAGGCAGCATGAATAAACCAGAAGAAATTCCATTATTTTGGGGAAGTAAGTAGCAGAGTAACCATTTCAAATTTAAACTATAAAAATTATTACAAAATCAGTGAAGAAAACAATAAGCAGTGCATATTTTAAATGAAGATATATCGACCATTGTCATTATCTGCTGAATACTCTTTCATTTTGAATATTATTCTTTATCTGCTATGTGTGATAATGAGAGATGCCAAAAAAATGAAGAAACTGGCAGCTGAATTAAAATCCATTGATTGATTAAAAAGGAAGTAGAAATCATCTCTTGACACCATAACCTTTCTTCTAGACATTTTCTTATCAAGTATGCACCTTGAAAACTTTTTTGGCTGCTGGGACACGTTAACAAGTAAAATCAACTTTTAACTGTCTATGTTTCTGAGTAAATAAGCAAGAGGATAATGTACAGTAAAGCTGGGTAACAAATCAGGGAGAATTTCTATTAAACAAAGCTGTTTAATTGATTGTGACCTCAATAGTCTGAGAAACTGTGTATCTTTTCAAAAAGCTATTCCTAAGTTAAGCTTCAGTGTGCAAATACTGCTATTAGGGTAATTTTTTTTGGAAGTTAGATCAGGCTTTACTAATTATAATTCCTTAATGATGAGAGTAAATTTTAAAAAAGCTGGCATTTGTTCTAGCAGTGTAGTTGAAACCATTTTATTACTGACATAGTCATATCTTGACAACTATGTAAGATGCAACATTTTCTTACGCTGCATTGTAAAAATATGTGTAAGTAGACTGTGAATTTCAACAATTTTCCACACTATCCTTAAGACAAGACTTGCTAATATTATGCATCCTTAGTGTCAAACTCATGCTTAGATACTGCATCCATGTGAGCTCTGAGATAATAATTATAATATTATAATTTATAATAAGTGAATTCCAAGTTATTGTGAACTCCAGTTGTGAACTCCAGTTATTCAGGGTGAAATCAGCAGACCGGAGCTAGATATGTTTTAAACGATCAAGAAACTCACTGTAAGTATGTATTTTCTTTAACACAATGGAGAGGTACTGACTCTAGACGTAGAGTTGGCAGTAGAAGTAGAAAGCATGAATTCTTTCCTTAGTCTCCTCTAGGTTAAACAAACAAGTGACCTCAGCAGTTCCTTATGTCTTCTCCTTTAGACCTTTCAGCATTTCTGTAGCTCTCTTTTGGACATTCTCTAATAACTTTATTAGTTTTAGAATCATAGAATTACCCAGGTTGGAAAAGACCTTGAAGATCATCAAGTCCAAGCCCAGCCTAACCATAATAACCTAACTTTATAACCTTCTTATGTCTTGGTACCCTAACCTGTCCACAGTACTTGAGGTGAGGTCACATTGGTGCAGAGTAGAGTGGGACAATTCCTTCTCTTGCCTGGCTGCAGTGCTGGGCCAGATGCAGCCCATGGTATGGCTGGCCTTTTTGGCTGCCAGAACCCCAGATCCTTTTCTGTGCAGCTGCTCTCCAGGATCTCATCCTGGATATGTCCTCCCATCTGTAGGTAGTGTCCATTTGACATAGGTAATATATATACATGTATACATTACATATATACATGTATATAATATATATATACATATACATAATATACATGTATATATTACATATATGTACATTGTACATATTATCCCACCCCAGGTGCCAAGGTATCTTTAATTATTTTGGAATAATTATTCAGTTCTTCCTTGAGAAAGGTGAAAATTTGCCAATTATTTGCCTCATGGACAAATATTTTCTGGGTATAGGATGCTGAACTTATCTTACAAAGTGTTTACAAATTACAATAGGGTACTCTGATTAGTCTGATTAGTCTTCATATTTAACAGAGAGATTTGTTTACACTAACAATGTCTTGGGTCCTGATGATGAATGAATTATGGCAGCAAGCTACTTTGATGGACAGCAATTGATGACAGCACAATTGGAAAGAAGAAGACATCAATCTCCGCAGAGGGTATTATTCAGAAGTTATTATTATATCAGTCTGGAAGAGAGAGCTGGTATTTATTATCTGCACAAGTAGTATTCTATCTGTGCAAATCTGGCCAAATCCTTAGTTTTATTCTACATTTGGGTGTACACTGATATGCATGAAAAACTCAAATGTCTCTCCCAGTGTGCATTAAGATGCATTTCCTTACACAGTGTTTTGTTGGCCAGGGTTCTTTCCAGCTTTCTGGTATTGTAAGGTCCTCGGTTTCTCAGTAATTTTTTGTTATATATCTTTCTTTTGTAAAATAATCAACATCCTTCCCCCTTTCTTGAAGCCTGCAATTAAATCTATGAGGCATGAGTACTATAACATTAAGCACAGCTATGTTTCTTCTCTCTGGGACCAATCTTTATTACATGCCAGAATTTAAGCTTTTGAAGGTGATCTTAGAGCCTACTGATCAGTGGTGCTGCAGTCAGGACTATCAGGTTCAATCTCTTATACTATAATTGCAGGAATCTTCTTTCAAGTTTACTTTAACAGATGAAGTAAAGATGTATCAAAATTATATCAAAAAAGAACAAGAGTGCTTTGAATGTATGTCTCCATTTTACCCAAAAACCTCCTGTTTGTTTGTTTTTTTTAATTATTTATTGCTACCAATAGAAGGTACATTCACTCTTACATTTTGTGTGTATGCTGTATACAGATATTGTGATTTTTTTTTTTTTTCTCAATGCATCATTTTTTTTTTTTCTGTTGGTAGTTTTATTTTTTTATGTTTTGTAAATTAGTTTTTGTAAAATCATGTTTTGTAAAATAGCTTTGATCATTATTTGTAGAAACAGAAAAAAGTGCTTTTCTGCATATTTCAGCTCAGTATTCTGTCTGGCCTCAAATAAAATTAAAAATATGAAAATTATCTTGCTAAAACCATTGCCAGCACTTGCTGATATGTTTTACTGCTGTAGGTTCTACACATTGATTAAAAATAATTTCAAGAGACTAGAAACCAAGAAGTCTATTTACCCATTTTTTTTCTCTTCCCTAGTTCTGGAAATGTCACTTAGTGTTTAAAGCACATACATACACAAAGGCAAACATTTACTACCAGGCATAATCATTTCAAGAGTCTTTTTAAAAAGAAAAAAACAAACAAACTTGTTTTAAGTTATATTAGTTCCTAAATTCAGAAATTGGAAAGTAAACTGTCTTACTCTATTGTTTTCTTATGTCTGACAAAGTACAGATCAAATGGAAGCATTCAGATAATGCTGCATGTGCTATATAGATTACTGTCTCCTGCCCTTTCTAGACTCAGTTTGATATAAAGGTGTTTCAAAGCTGGGTGAGCACACAGACAAAGCTGGGTGAGCACACAGAGCTCTCTCTTAGGAGCTTATGTTGTTTAATAAGGAGAGAGTTCAATACAATTGTTCATAGGGGATCTTTTCTGAAGAATCTCCAGGTAACAAAAAAGAGCTTTTTCATAAAAGAGATAACCCTCATGTCTGGAAAAAAAAAAAAAAAAAAAATTAAAAAAAAAAAATCTATTAAATGGAAAAGGCTTCATTCTAACAGTTTTACATTTTCTTCCTTTCACTAAACTATCCAAAGGGATTACTGTGGAAACATTACAGTTAGCAACATGGGATGCAAAACTGCAGTAAGTAGCAGCTTAGAGAAAGTGATTGACATGTTCAATACCATGAATGAAAGAGAGAAGTCATTATGACATGATTAACTGTTCATAACGTCTATATTACTGATTAGATGAACAGACTTCTTCCTGACAACTGTTCAATTACTTATTACTTACAACTATAATATGAAAAAACTCATTACATAGTCCAATAATTTATGTTCTGGATTCCATGTTTTGATGTTTGTGTACTGACTTGCAGGAATGCACTTGTTTGTTATTAATCTTTGCTTTTATCTTAATTTAAAAACTGTCTCTTTAAACTTCATCACTTAGCACTTTGTTGATAAAGATATGTAGCAAGTGAGGTGTGGAGAATGATACGCAGGGTAAAATTTAATGAGTGCTCCTTCACTGAGCTTTGGAATTTGTCCCCATTGTAAATCATGTTGTTCCAAACTTCACTGAACGTAATTTTTGGAAGCAATGAGTGCTCAGTGAGCAGAAGGAGAAGACTGTTCTTGAGAGGGAATGGTCCAATTCATGCCATTGCAAAATATTTGTCTTTCATGTACCTGTGTCATCAAAACTGCAGAAAAAAAAAAAAATCCTGAAAGACTGAGATCTACCACACATAACAAAAGAAAAAGGTGAGCAAAGTTTCTCTTGAATCTCTGAGCTTTTTAGTCACAATCCATACAGAAAAGTTCTCTATTGGTAAGATAAGTAATCATGCATTCTCTGTTCTTTTTATTACTTTTTCTTCTTACTGCATTAGTTTAACAAAATTTACTTCCACTGCATGCTATTACACTACGTGAGTCTCCAGATTAGTCATGTACCTTGAATGTGTATGCTCATGTTGAAATCAGTAGGAATATCACTATTGATTGGACTGTTATTGATTTCCATGTCTGTTGAATTAGATTATTTTACTGAGAAGTACAAGGAAACTTTTTCATTTTATAAATTCTGAGAAAATGAAGAAAAGCACGACTAATATTCATCATACTTCTGAATTTTTTTTTTAAGACTCAAAGATCTCACAAGACTCAAGGTGCTTCTATGTATGAGTCATTTCTTTTGTATTGACTCTTAAATACATAGGTTCAAATGTCATTTGTGAGGATAGAAAGTGTATGTCCAGAATTCAGTTCGGACTTTTGAGGCCGATATAAAACCAGAAAACTATTTATTGTTTGATAAACAACTTTAATAAAAATGAATTAATTTTAAAATGAAAAAAATTTTGACTTATCTATATCATGACATAGAGGAATGAAATCAAATTTCATGCTTTTATTTTGCTGATTAATTCAGTGTTTTTCCTTTCCTCATCTCAGTTAATGAAACGTATAAATACTTGATAAACCTTTTTCTCCCTTATATCAGCATGTGCAAAACTGTATCTTTAAGAAATGGATGTCCTCCCTTTGAAAAGAGACAGAATCATATTTTGTTAGGTTTCCTGGTTTTTTGTTTGTTTGTTTGTTTTCCTTTATTCTATACATCACAAATAAAATAAACACAACACTCTACCTTTCAGTTCAGTTTTCATCAAAATACATGTTACAACTTTAGACCTTCTTAAATAAAAATTCTTTGGAAGAAGGCAGAATTGGGTCAGGCTACCAGAATACAATGTATGTCTTATATGCACCTTTAGGCAATTTTCAGATGCATATATTGAGCATTTTGTTGACCCATTCTACAGATAGAATGAAGTCAGACACATGAACTGTCAGTCTGGCAAGGTTCACCCCAAATCTTCTTTTGGTTGTCCATGTTCTTGATAAAATAGACAACAGCCAGATCTTTTTGTTAATTGCTATTGAATAACATACTTTGCATTTTACCTAATTTGTTTTACACAAACTTGATGTCTGATCTAAAGATTTTAAATATAGATAATTTATTTTACTGTGTTCATACCAACCCAACTTTTAGACTTTTTATGGGCAGCTTTCACAGAAATTCTAAAATAAAAGCATTAGAACAAATACTTCATACATTATATTTATTTCAGTATTTGTAGTGGTAATACCAAATGTGGTTTAATAGAAACACATTAGTTCGATTATTCAACTTTTTTTCCTGTGAATGAAATACATTGACAGGACAACATTCCTTGACGCAGTCAATATTCTGCATTGCTGTATTAAGAAGAATCTAATTTTATCTTTAATTTAAATGATGGAACTACTAAAAACCTTATTATTTAATTAGTTATATATATATATATATATATGGAGATATATATATATATGGATGAATGGATATACAGATTATTGTAGTAATGTAAAAACTACAGATTTAAGAGTTCTCATTTATTTCAGCTTACCTCTTCAGAGCCAGAGCCAAAAATCAGCAGGTCAAAAGGTATTGCAGCAACCATGTCAATTAGGAACCAGCCTTTGAAGTAGTGAATTGCTATTTTTGCAGGGTCACTTACCACTTCTTCATTCTGGTTTACATATGTTGTTCTGAAGTTGATTAGAATGTCAATGATAAACATAATATCCACAATTAAGTCTACAACATTCAGTGGGCTGCAAGAATATCCACACTCTCTTCTCTTCCGTTCCTCGCTATCATTCAGAAGGAAGGCAGCAGAATAAGGGGTGAATATGGCGGTGTATATTACCAGCAACAAAATAAGCCAGTCCCAGACAGCTTTAAAAGGACTATAGTGCAATATAGTAAACTTGTTGATGCGAGGTGTTTGGAGTTTATATTCTGGTAGAACATCAGCCCCTAAGGATAGAACCTAGAATAAGAAATATACCATGTCAATAATTCATGACATCTGCCACACCCAATAAATTCATTGACAATTTTACACAGTAGGTTGATTCTTGTTCCCTGCGTCACCCTCTAAGTGCCATACCTGGGTCATCAAATCTAAAATCTGCATAATTAAATATGCCATCAAATTCCTTTATCCACCATGCCACCCTGTTCATGGCCTGTAACACACTTTTCTTGCTGTGTTGTAGTGTTTTGCTCCCAAAGCAAGCTTATTATTGGCTTAAATTCACACCCAAAGACTTTACACTCATTACAGAATTATTAGGTGAACAGAAATTGAACAGTTAGATAAAGATCTGTGAGTGTCCTTAACAGCTAACTCCACTTTCACACATGGATGATTCTTACTCAGGCTGTAGTTACAGCACAGCTAAAAGTGTGACACAGGGGTTCCACAGAGGTATCACCTTTTGCTTCGCTTTAACTTTCATTATCAATGTCTAAAGCTGTTCATCATCCCCTTTCATATGTGGATTTGTTATCTGTTGGTGTTTCTAAGTTGGACTGCAATTTTATTTGGAAGACATTATGTTTGTATGGATCTCTTGATTTACTGGCTCTTGAAGTTGAAATGTTTGCTTTGTTGGAGAGAACAAGCTAAGGGTGGGCAAAAGATAAAACAAATTTCCTTTGCCTGCTACTCCAGTCTGACTGAACTCTGACATGAAGGAATAAAACCATTAAGGATAAGAATGTAAGCTATCTTGTTATTTTTTTCCTCTACTCAGTGCTTGGCCTACTTATAGACTGTCAGCAATGATGCTAATTATTGCCTTCTGTGCTGAAAGTTCTATCCAAATCCTATGGGACTCAAATCACCACTTAATTTTACACAGACCAATGAGCAAACTTTAGACAGTGACAACCTTCAGTTACTATGCATATAGGTAAGTGATAATTCAAGGCATACTCAAGAAAGTATATACCTGTTTTTCACCAGTTACTTCTACTTATTTCTTCTTCCTGAGCTAACTAAAAACAATGTTGTTTAGAAAATCAGACTATAATGAATAAACACGCTGAAATGAAATTATGAACGGAAGGAGAAATACAGTGTCAGCAATGTTTTCTGCTTTTGTTTAGCGGTAAGTAGTTTGGGATTAGAGACTGCAATTTGCACAAGACTGACGAATTTCATGCTCCTTTGAACATAATCTTGTAAAATTACAAGGGTCAGCAAACTTCTTTCTATTTAGCTTTCCAATAGCAGGTATTTTATAAACCTTAGATCCCATCCATAGAAATCCAAGTGGCACTTATTCAATGAAGTTCTATCCTGAAAATGTTGTGAGAACACCAGGGTTAATAACCACTCTTCCCCTCTTAGCTGTAAAGAAATGATTAAGCCATTCAAAAGATTGTATGGTACCTTTAAGCAGCCATTAAGTACGTGTTAAAGGCGATAGTAGAGATTATTCATCTATTTTTTTGTCCTGTAACTAGGACTTGCACTTAAGTAGCAGTTAGCTTTTTGTTTGTTCATTTGCTTGTTTCTTCTTTTCTACACACTAAACACACTGGCAAACAGCTACCTGAAGAGGAAGTATTGCTTAGTCTCATAAGCAGACTTAATACTTTCATACCACTATCTTATGAGTATATGTATAAAGTTAGTTATAAAATTGTTATGAGTGTCCTCCTGCTTGGTTTTCAAATCATGAAACAGAGTAGAAAAGAACAATAAAGTTTACTTCTCTTGTAGTTTGAAAATTTCAGCTACTGGGCTTCATTTCAGAGCAACGTATAACGTACACTGAGCTTACTCCCGTGAAGCCTGGCTCTTACTCAAGTTATGATTATTTCTAGACTGGTTTAGGTTGATTTAGGTGAAATAGAGCACTGTATAAAAAAAAAAAAAAAAAGAAAAAAGCAGGCAAAAAGAGGAAACAAAAGTATAATAATAATCATAGCAGAAAATGATCCAACTTTTCCATTATGGTTTCTTAGATACAACAGTAGAGGCTAACTAATGGTTGTGAATTTCTTGTTCATATTGCAGTACAGAACTTTTTTTTTTTTTTCACTGTTTACTTGCATGCAATGGAAAGTAAAGACAAACACTCACTATGTAATGACTTTTATTTACTGGATTGAGAGAAAGAAGATGGTTACAAATGGGAAAGCACATTATTGGCCTTCTTGTCATTTTCTGACTGAACATGAGATGAATTTGTCTTTTTGCCGTTGTGTGACATCCTTGCAAGGACTAGATACTAATGCTGGACAATCTATACTGGTTATGGTAGATGGAAACTTTATGGTACTTAGAAATTCACTCAGTAATCTCTCACGATTTCCATTTGCTTAAAATATTTGTAGAAAGATTTACTGTAAGTGAAAATAAATTTTATTAACTTTTCCCTTTGGACACTGAAATTCTTTTCATAATTTGGATTATAGAACAGGTGGCTCAGGAAATGAAATATTTTTAAGAATAATGAGCAGAATTGGGACACCCAGCATGAAATCAAGCCCCAACTATTATAGTGTTAAGAGGTCTCTGAACTTTGAGACACCATGTGTTGGAAAACCCATGCCTTCTGGAATTTTATGAATTTATTATATATATATAAGCAAAGTAGCAGAAATCATACTAGCTACAATAAGTTTTCTTTAAAAAAATTTTTTTTGAGATATTCAAGCTTGATGAAATACCATCTCACACCTGTTTTACATGGTGAAAAATATATTTATAAGTGTTTTACATCTTTTCCTGTGTATTCCTGTTTATCACACTCACTCTTAAACCAGTGCTACAGAAAGCTAGAAGACTTTGTTCAAAAAGATTTTTTTATTTGGAGAACATTGTTTCAGGTGTTTCATACAGACAGGGTTGGCGAAAATCTCTTCATTTTTTTAGGTTAACGTTTTTATTTTTTGAGATCATAAATTCAAGATGGCATTTAAAAAGAAAGGCTGCAGTATGGGGATACACACTTCTGATACCAGAAATTACTGAGTGAGGTCAAAATAACTTATAAATTCACAGTTTTAGACAGCTTTATCTTTCTGAGGTAGTTCATATTTTTTAATAAATGTTCATTGGAATTGAAAGAAAAGGTATCTAGGAATAATGGGCATTTATTAATGGCTTGTCTTCTGTTAAGCAGAAGGGAAAAGGAAGTGGATGTACCAGAAGTACTACCAGGTAACAATTAATTAAAAAATAAATAAATCTAGTCAGTCTTTTTCACTTTAAACAGGATTGTGCTACCCATGGTGTTCTCTTCTTTTTATAGTTCTGACATTTTTCCCCTCAAGCAAACACACCTGTTGCGGCGGAATAGCACTACATTATGCTCAGAAGACCCTGTTATGCATAGAGTTTCTTGAGCCTAAATAGTTTGGTGTGCAGTATAGCACACTGTCTGTATCTGATTTGTGCAGGGTAGTCTTGTTATGGGCTCTACAGTCCCGTGTGAAGCAAGAATATTTCACACTTCTCAGAGAAACACTAAGATTTTTCTCTTTTAAATTTCCTTAATAAAAGAGAATATGCAGATAAAACATTAGGCAAAATATTAAATGATGTGAGAATTATAGCCTAGTGTCTGCTGCTGACTTTCTGAGTGATGTTGGTAAGCTGACATTTAGCCTCTCTGGCTTCTGACAGTGGAGATAATATTTACCTACTCATCTGAAAACATCTTGCAAGAGATAATCAGCATAAATCATTTACAGAAGTAACTATGTAGTGACAATGATTTATTATTCTTCTAATTCTTCTAAATTTAGTTTATTCTTTTTATTTTTAAGATTAATTCGCATAAATATCTGTTCTTTCCTCTTTTTAATTTTGATATTACAACTTATGAGGATATTGTTCAGTTTATTTTATTTCCTGTATGAAACACTTTGTTTTTATAATCTATTATGCAAACAGCACAGTTTCAAGAGACTCTGAGAGGCCAGTGTTGCTCTGTACTACACATAAGAGAACTGTCTTCTGAGACATTTTCAATCTGAATTTATTAGAGAATGCAAATGATGACAGTAAAAACCAAAGAACTAGAAAATAAATTAAGGCACATAATACAGATTGAATAAATCATAACAGAAATAATAAATAATAAGCCATCTGTTATGAATTGTTAAAGAAATGCTTCTGTCAAGCCACTCTGCAGAACTGCAATGTGGTTTCCTAGGTATCAGTGCACCACCTGTGAGGAAGTGTAATGAAGTGTTATTATGTGACTTTCCAAGCAACTGTAGAACTATATAAAGCCCATAAATGTAGAAACCAGGAAGGATGCCTGATGCTTTCAAGAAGAACTGACATGGGCATAACATAACTGCATAGGCCAGAAGTTATATGAGTTTTATTCAGAAAGCACTGGACCTTTACCACTTTTGTTAAGAAATCACAGTATTTTTGTGCTGTGCATTTCCAAACTAACAGCAGATGCATGATTGCAGCACAAATAATACAGAGCATATCTGCAGTCTAGGTAAAATCTCTCATAATAGACAGAACTAGTACACATCTGGAAAATATGATCAGAGGAAGCAATGTTTCCAGGTAACAAAATAAAAGATACACTGGGAAAAAAAGAAAAAGGAAAAAACCAAAACAAACAAACAAACAAACAAACAAAAAAAAACCCACAAGAAAATGGAAGTTGTAAAATAGAGGTATACAGAGGTATACGTGGAAGGGTGATGAGCACAAAGCTTAATATATTAGCTTTTCAGAAAGATACTTTCCTATTTCTAATGACAATTTATGTCTCGTATGAACTGCTAAAAATACATATTTAACATTATGCAGATCTATTCAGTACTAGATACTGTTCTGCCATGATTACTTTGGCCACAGATAAAGTGAAATTTGTACTAACAAGGTCATCTTTTATATAGCACCTCTCATTTTAACAAACTTCATAGTCCTACATTACTTGAAGATTTGAATAATATTTAATATTTATGCCACTGATAAAATGCATGAAACTATGGAAGATGCTACCAGTCCATGCACTGAAATAAAATGTTAAAATAGTTTATTTGTAGGAAACACTATATAAAATGAAAATATATGTGTATTTTGCCAGTATCTCACTGAACTCAGTCCAATATGAAGCATACAACGCTAACCAAAGAACGGACAATGTTCCCGAGTCCTTAAATAAGGGAATCTGTAGCAAATCAATCAGTCTGTTCGGTTCTTGTATGCTGAGAGACTTGAATATCATTATTCTACATTAAAATTGAAGATACTTTAAAATTCACTATTGTAGAAAGCATAGTCAAGATACAGAATATCTTATATCTTGGTATAGCCAACATATAAAATTTACATGAAAATGTAAAAAAAAAACTGATAATAGAATCAAAATAATTCTCTTATGTGCACATCTATGCTAGTTAAAAATAAGGGAAAGAACTAAGAATAAGTTGTGACTTTTCAAAACTTTTAATCCTAACACAGCAATTCAAGGTTGAAAAACAAAGCCAAAATAACACACACTCAGTATCTGAGTGTAACAAGGTAACTGCACTAATGGAATATAAAACATATTCTTTTTCCTTAAAGAACAAATGAAAGAGGTTTCGTAAGAAAATTAATACCTTTCTTATTTTTATAAAAGGGTTCTATAGGGTATTTGATCAAATGAATCTTAATGTCCTCCAAGTAACTTCACAAAAAATGGAAATATATTTGGATTAAAAGATATTTTCAGCAGTTGGTGACTATAAAATAAAGTAGCATCTCCTAAATTCAAGGAAAGTGAAGTTACTCTTCCTGTGTGCTCTCTGATGCAGCTCATGGTACAGAATGAACATTACCAATGTAATCCAAAAACTCTAACCTCAAGTACAATATCTTCCTTTAACATATAGCTTTGACATCATGTTTAGATGAGCTTATTTTACATGAACTCATTTTCCCATAAGCTGGGAAAATAAAGAAATAAGAAAAAATATTGAAGCATATACAAACAATAAAACCATATACACCAATAAAAACCTGCTTTTATCATAAACATAGACCTTAAATTTGAATGTTATTACAGCTCAAAAAATAAAGAAGTATTATTTCAGCTTTAAAAGAGGGTATGATTATGCACTGGATTTTTATCAGATTTGTGGCACTCTCTTAATGTAACCTTTGCTGGCTCACATTTCTCTTGTGTAACAGTTCTACTGAAGCTACTAAGCAATAACCAGCAAGGACATCTTTACTCTTTTCTATTCATAATATTATCACAAGATCTCTACAAATTGGACCTTCTAAAGAGATCTTTAAATCTAAAAAGACCTAAAAATAAACGTTACACAAGCATTATTGAGTAAATGGAAATTAAATCAACACATGCTTGCTGATGACAGGCATTATCTAATTCCCCACAAGACTGTTAGTTTTTCATATTTCATTTTTCTGAATGATTGTCTTCCTTGATGCTGACATGAACAGCTAACAAGATTATGCCATTGCTGCAAGAAATTTGAAGTGCTTTTCATTTTGAGTGCCCTACAAATCCAGCTTTATATTCTACTTTCACACATCAATACTAAAAGACATTTTAATATATTTTTCAAGGATATCTATTAAAAAGCATCTTAATCAAGAAACACTGATCATGGGAAATGTGAATAATTTTCTTCCTGTTTTAAGGGAACTTAAATTTAAGTGAACATTTCTCTTTTAAATGCTTTAAAACTTTGTAGGATATAATGCTGATATTTACCATTCTCTATGAGACAGCTTGAAGTATACCTGTGAGATATTATCATACAACATTAAATGATCTCATATTTTTATAGTTAAGCTTTTCCTAAGGAATATCTGGTGCACTGTGGAAATGTGGGTTTTTCCTTGCTTGTCCTATGATTCCCATTTGGGAACTTCAGTTATAAGAGGTAATAAATCTTTCTAATGTAAACAACAGACACAATATTTTTTGTTTGTTTGTTTGCAGGGTCAGAAACAGCACAATAGATTTTTCTGTTTTGCTTTTGACTTCACCCACATATTCAGCAAGAGTAAGTGTAATTTTAGGTAGGCAATGAAACACATTTTTTTTTTGTTATTACGGTCTGAACCTGAGAAAACCTCAAAATTATTCGAGTTTTGAGACATTTCGTTCCAGAATTAAGACTGTTTATGAATGCCACTCAAGAAAGCTTTTTATTGACTTAATGAAAGGCAGAGTTTTTCTGAAATGTTTTTTTTTTTTTTTTTTTTTTTTGTGTATCTGATCTGGTGCTAGGCAATTTTCATAATAAATATTCAAGCAATTTCGGTGAAGTTGTTATTTATTACTGTTTAGTATTGCTTATATTTAAGTAAAGGAAAAAATGTAACTGAATTATAATTCTAATTGCCATAAAATTGTTATTTTGATGTTGGAAAATTCAGGAAGAATAGCAACTGACATGGTCTCAGACAGCTCTTGAGCACCTGTGAGTGTAATACTGTTGCTTTCACCATTCAAATTGCTCAAGCTAAATTGTTCTCTGTCTGCCTTAGGTAGTTCAGTTACAGTTACATATCCACAAGGTTTCCAATTAGAATTGTAGGTGAATATTTTCTGCCTGCATGGGAATTTGCTGCCTGCACCTGCCTTCTGGTGCTCTAATTCCTCTAATTCTTTCTGCACTGTTATGCTTACAACTTATACGGCTGAAGCTGTAAGCCTTATCAAATGGAAGCCTACTTCAAAACACATTTCAAGTAGATATTTCCTCAAAGCAGGAAGTGCTTTTCCTGTCCTTGCTGAGAATGCTTTTGGGAAACAACACTGAACAAATAATAGGATACCCAATGGGTTTTACACGGCTCTTTGCTGTCTCTTTTGGCTAAAGTTTCACATTTTAAATCTGTAGCTTCACTGTCAATGACATTGCAATAGCAAGTTGCATTTAAGCTATATTTGGAAGGTATTTGAGAAGGTGTTATTAAAGAATGAAACAAACATACAGAATAGAATGCATAATTGTGAAGGGGGGTTGATACATAATAGTGTGCAGGAACTAAAGAGAAGATTTTATGCCATCTTTCTGTGTATCTAAAATTTGTACTTTTCTGTTTTTTAGAAATATAAAATGATCTCTCTGTACAGCTTTCTCCTCTGCTTTCCACATCTACTGGTATCCACGAACAATGTCATCCCCAGAAATGTAATTGCAGGTCTGAGATCTCAGCCAATATAGCAATGCAAAGCAAAGAGAGAAGCCATGCTATTATTTAAGTTGACTGTTATGTGAAGAGAATCATTATACTGTTCTGACTCTTAAAGATTTACAAAGATTCCTCAAAAAATGTGTTCCAATCAGTCTCTATTTGGAAAGGTAGCATACTTCCTGATGATAAGTCTTTCAGATCCCACTGGTAATTTGAGAGAACTGGGACATCCTTGAGTACTGAGAGCCTTACAAGACTGAGCTCATACAGCATTGCATTTTTATCTGACTACCAAATAATTCAATAAATGTATTCAACTAATGATATTTAAATATGCAGTAACACAGAGTCACCAAATTAGCAAGTAAAGTTATGTGTACCCTGACAATAGATCAGTATGACAGGATTGTCTTCATATTTGTTCAGTAAATTGTGCAAGTTTGATGGAATTAATATACATGTAGATGTTGCTGACAAAGAAAATTGCTTCACTGAACTCAAATACATATAATGATTTAGAAAACTCACTATCTTTAACTTATCATTTTCTCATATAGATGTTAAAAGACAGGAAGTATTTTTATAGTTTATTTTCTGTCCATTATTTGCTATGAAAAACTTAAGAAATGGCTCACAGATTTTAAACCTCAGAGGCTCTTCCTGCCACTCGGTGTCAATTACTCACATGGTAGTGGGTAATGCATCATCAGAGAAACACAGAAGCATACAGATTTTTTGAGTATGCTTTAGCGATCTTTAAATCTTAGTGATTTGCAGATTATGAAAGAAGGAGTTATTAGCAACTTAGCAACTATTTTTTACAAATACTGATGCCCAAATACATATTACAAGTAATGGAATGCTCTTTATGAATTCTCCAGGAAGGGAAGAGGAATTATTACAGGAGAAAGAAAATACAGCACTTCAAAATGCTTGTGAGATATTCATTACTCTTCTGGCAACATAACCAGTAAGTTGTTAACAAGCATTTATATGTCTGATCAAGAAAACATTAACGGCCGTAGTTTTAATAAAGGCTTAAATTACTGCTGTGATTTTCAGTCACCTAAAATATATTTTCTCTTGTTAGCTCATGGTATGACATTGAAACAAAGCAAAAATTTGTGCCTGTGTTTTACTGTCCCCCCTTAATATATTTCAGAAAAAAACTGCATCATTATACAGTTGCCAAACATTTTGATTCAGTTACAAAAGAGCACAAATGCTGTAAGAGAATATCTGAAGTGCATGCAATAAAGATGAAGCAGGTACAAGCTCTACTTTTGTTCAGTGATCCCAGTATTGGTTGACATAGCAGTCAGGATCAGTGTACAAAGGGAAAAAAGACCTCTATCCTTATATGCATATTTAAATTTAATCTTCAGTTTCATGCTGAATTATTGGCCCATAATCAAAAAATAAGCAAACTTCAGTTTCTAGAAAATTTGCATCTCTGCTGCTCTAACAAAACTATTGTGTTAGCATGACACCAGAGATTCAAAAATAACCAGAACTACCTCATTTATGTAGTGCTAAATTAAGCTCATGTTTGTGAGAGTGTAAGATTTAACCAAGGACATACTGGAATCTTTTTTAATACTGTAGGTTCTCACACGCGTGGCTGCAGGTATGAAAAGTGTAAACCTGGAAAAAGTCTTGAAGCCTGTCTGCAAGATTGACTGTTACCAATATTTTTTGTTTTCCAGATGTGTTGTCAAATTTATCACAGTGTTTAAACTGCAGAATGGATCACTCACTTTTTCAGTTTCTTTAGCTTACTCGGTACCATATGTGTAAAAAAGAGAGAAAAAAGCATAGCATATCTGGAAATAATCATCCTATACGTATCTTATATTTTAAACTTTGCTTGAAAATCTGGAAGGAAGCTGCAGTCGGCATGTTATTCTAACAAAATTTGTCAAAATAAGTTAGCTGGCCTCTAACGAGTTCTACAGGAAGACCATGAGCCCCAGGCACTGATTTCTTGCTCAGTTCCAAGCCCAGCAGCTAACATCATTAAAGACTAAGCTGCAGCGAAAGGTATTTCCTTCAGTTTTAATCTTTCATTGTTATCCCACCTACAAACCCAATAAAACTAAACTTTTCTGAACAGAACAAAGTGGTATAAATGTGAGACTATGACATGCAGTAGTTCTTTTGTTAAAAAGGAAAGTAGGTCTCCTCACAATTAATAAAATTCATTTAGAAAAGGGAATATATTCAAAGAAGATGGATACTTAGAGAAAATGCAAAGCTGTGAAAAGCTGTGTATTTCATTTACTACTAGGAGTATTCCAAACAGGCTATGCTCAGAGCTGTATATACCTGTTCATGCCAGTTTCCAAGTTATTAAATAAAAAGTTGTTACTTTAATTTTGATATTTGTAAAAACACTGCCTTAGTGTAAAGTATACACTTTTTTGAATAGAAGTTTATACTTGAAAATACATGCAAATCACCTTAAAGAAAATTTTACCCTGTGTTTCAGTGAAGGATTTGTTTAGCTTTTCCCTAAAAAGAGACTTATCTAAGACAACTCTAATACAATTCTGTGCTGGCTTTGTGAAGAAAAAACTCTGCATGTTTTCTAAACACTGTGAATATTAACTGGACATTCATAAAACCTGCATAATTTAGATCTGCATTTTTTAGTATAGTTCCACACAAAGAAGCATAGATGGCCTGAATAAGATGCTTTTAGTAAATATCATCTAGAGACTTATATTGTAAAATACTCACTGATTTCATTTCTTAGCATCATTTGTATCATCCATAAAGCTCAATAAGTGCATTGCAACTGCATATGATCACACTGATTAGCACACTATTTAATCAGCACACTGTTTCATAAATAAAATATTTGGAATCCTATGACCTTCGTTTTTTGATTCGTATACATAGTTGCAGATTTTTCCTTTGCTCTGACTTTATTAATATTTAAAGATAAGTTAAAGAGTGTTCCTTTTTTTAAAAGCACTATTTCTGAACTGTTCTAGGTATCCACTTTCTTTATTGATTCTGTTACCAGTGACAAGATAAAAGCATTATACAAGTTCTAGCATATGACAAATTACAGATGAGAAGCAGGACCTCCTTTATTTTGAGGTCATTGAGAATTCATCAAACAACACATTGTACTGATTGGGCTGAATGGTCTTTATTTTTTCTTACTTTTTCTAATCTGAAGATAAAACTTCCAAGCACTAACAAAGCCTATTCAGAAACTGTTTTCCTCAGATTTCAACACATGTACACCAAACAACCCATGCACACCAACCAACCCATGCTCTTCTCTCCTACTGGAGCCAAAAGAAAAACACCCTTTCCACTGTTCTTCTCTTGTATGCTTAAGATCACATGGTTTATAATCAGTAGTAGAAGATAACTGCCTTAATTATCAACAGTTATACCATCACCTCACTATTTGCAAATTGCAAGAATGTTCAGTTTATTCATCAGTTTCTTTTGTCAGTCATGAGTGGGCACATAACTATTTCCTTGAACGTTATCTTTCAAACTATCTACCAATTTTTCAGTTTGTGTTTGAACTAATATTACTCTAGAAGGGAAATATGTTACTTGGAAAACATGGTATTGTTAGCAGCATTTACCAGGTGTCTGGCACCAGAAGAGAGTTGAGAACCCAAGGCTGTTTAAGGGTCAGAGCACTCAGAGTAAGTGAGTCCTCAGCCTGATGTCCTGGTGCTCAGGGTTATTTCTGGGAATTTTTTAGCAGATGGTCTAAAATAACTAACAGGCAAAATTATTTGGAAATACAACTCAGGACTGCCTCTAAGTGACTATCCTAAATGTTAGCCACACAAGCAATGTTCCTTCTAAAATGCCAGCTTTTTCTGGCCGATGAAATCCACAGTATTCTGCCTTCTTTCCTCCCTCTTTCCACACATCAGTTGCTATTGCTGTCTATCACTGGGTGATTTTCTCTGGGAAAATATATGCTTATTCAGCCTAAACATAGAAAGAGTTTCCTGAGTTAGCATAGTAACCACTTGACTCTGGTCTAATTGAAGTTATTTCTGTTTTGTGTAGGAGGTTGGGTTGGATGGCCTCTAGAGGTCTCTTCCACACTATATTTTTGTATGGTTCTAAGGTTATGTAAAAGACTGACTTGTTTCATAGCTGTTTTATAGCAGCTCTAACTGCATACTTGAAAGGTATTATTATTTCAGGCAGTGCATGCCAGGTAGAACAGAGGACTCTGCCACTTCGCTGGATTTCAGTGGGGCTTGACAGAGGATAAGCAGAGGCCTGACTTCTTGCAGTTCATGATGGAATAGTTCTGATGGGTGCCAAAACTCTTCATTTTCACTGTCTAATTTACCAAGTTCAAAAATTTCCAAGGTCAATACACCATGCAATGTTTCTCTGTTCTGAAGAACTGAGGTTTACCAAAATACTGCCTACAACTTGTTTTTCATCAGTCTTATTTACTTAGTTCTTATGTCCTTGACACTTTCATCACATTCATTGTTTTAAGAATCAAGTACAGCACAGTCTGAAAACCTGTACCTACCTATTTTCCCTCATATACAAGCATCAAAAGAAGAAAGTTGCTCTTGAAAAAAAAAAAATAAAAAAAATCAGTATTCATAAAAACAAAAAACGTATAACCCATTCCATGTTAGCATCACAGAACAGATCTCAGAGTATTTGGTACAAGGCAGTAACAATAAAGAGCTCATACAAAACACTGATTACTTGAAATTGTTAATTCATAAAGATACTGAATACTTTTTCTTAACAGCAGAATCAGGCTTACCCTTTCTCAGGAGAGTAGATCTTGGGGGAATGACTTGGACTAATTAACGATGATTCCAGGTTATGTACTTCAAAGCAGCTGGGCTTTCTAACTGCTGTTGTGAAATCTTCTCAAAACACTATCAGTTTTGATGTCTTAGCCTATTCAGCTATCACACTGGGCTTTACTGGAAACAATCACCCTCAAGAAATGTATTATGATTCACAATTTCTGTAAATCTGTAATTACACTGACCATTTTCTCACTTAATTCAATAGCAAGTTGCTCCAACAAAAATGTTAATTTTTTCTAAAACTGATCAAAACCTGGGGTTTATTTTCTGTTTCTATGTATGTATATGTAAGCTATGTATGGTTTCTTGTTCTAATACAAAAGAGTCTATTCTTGAAGTTTGGTGGCATCTTTGCATAGATTATAAATTACTACACCAGACTGGGGTATGTTGATTTTGTCTTTACAGTAATGTTCTCTTCTCTTTTTTCTTTTCAGGTGTGCTTTCTAAATGATAATTTATTCTAATTCTTTAACAACATCTACAGTAAGAATGAATCCCAGATATATAATGATGATAAAATATGAAATTTTATTGTATGAGGATGCTAAGCATGATCGTAAATAAAGGGAATAATTCCTGAATAATTTATATCAATTGATCATTGAGAACAAGGATAGCAAATAATTGAATAAAAAAAGACATTTCAGGAGAATCAAATAATTTACACTTTCCATGAAGTAATAAGGGAATGATGGCTCTGCTTACCTCCCAATTTTTCTTTATATGCATGCCATGCTGTATAACTGAGGGACATAACAAATCTGTTTCCCTTAATTCAGATTTTTTCTGCTTTTTGACAATTTATTTTTTTTTTCCAAAGGGAACTGTTTTGAAATGTTGTTTGTGTGCAACTTACTGCATGACATTGTAAACAGTGCAACATGTCAGCTGAATCAAACTACTGAAAATACAGAGCTCAATAATTTGGTTTGCTTCTAGGTTTTAGGCTGCCCTTCTTTGCCCTAAATACCTTCTTTTAGCCTGAGAACCTGAAAGTTGATTTGAAATCGCGATCTTATAATAGATCTTTCCATATCAACAGCTGAGGTCAGCCTTGGGGGATATCGCAACTTGTTTCTTAATCTTTTAGAACTGACAGAGAGGAGTCTGGCCAGATTACAAAAACACACAAGTGAAACTACAAGGTCCATCTATTCTTGTGTGATCCCTTGCTGAGAGCTCCACTTTAAGAAAAGCTGTGAGTGTCTAGCATGTCTGCAAATCATAACACAGTCTTTCAGTCAATTGTGTTTAAGCTACATATCATTTGATCAACCATGTAAAATGTTAGGGTGTGTATATTTCAGGTGGGAGGATGGTTTTGAAAAATATTATCTACTAAATTTAAAGATTATGATTCTACTTTCCTATAACTCAGTTATTGTGCCAAATCATAAACAACTGATACACTTGTCCTTCAACCAGAACAGACTGCTGAATTTCTGGGTACCAATGACCTCCCTAACCATTAATTATGAGGGCCCACAGAACAGTTTTGCCTAAATAACACAACAAAGGGATCTGTAATTTACATGTTTTTCAGCTGTAAATTGCTTGTTGCCACTGTTAGACTGTGGATATTCAGAAATTCTTTCTTCTCTGAGATTAGTTACAGATAAAGACCAGTGTAATCTTCATGCCATTCTGAGTCCATTCACAACAGATTTCTCAGTTTTGGACCCATATATCAGCATGAACTGGATGCGTAATAGGACTTTAAAAAGTTTAACAAATAAGATAAAACTGTTTACTGTTGGTTCTCTAGATGCTATAATTTTGCGGCCACTTTACAAACTCATCAAAAATGTTAAGAGATAGATGTCTTTTTTATTTTTTTAATTTTTTTATTTTTTGTTTTTTCCGCACTGCTTTCTTTAATAAAAAGTCTACTTTTTGTGCCTCTGGGAAGACTTGTCTCTTTCTAGCTATCAGTGTCAGGACCCCATCTAAACCTGTCAGTGCAAAAAAGTGCAGAAATTGGATTGCTTCCCTGAACAGACCATCAAAAAGTGAGTCATGAAAAAAAGTAAGTTCTAGAAGACAGCCTAGCTTAGCGTCTCTGGAAATCATAATGTGAAACATTAAAAAAAGTTTTCAGTACGTGGAAGGGAAATGTAACTAATTTTAGTGACAGATATCTACATTTGGATATAACAGAGCCAATTATTCAGTAAGGGCTATCTGGAAGCTATTGCTTGGCTATTCATACGAGTAAAAGTCAGTGTTATGCAGAAGCTATGGCTCTCTGCATTACACAAGGAGTTTTAGTCAGCTAAACCAAAGGACATCCCGGACATTATGAAGAGATTAAAATTGCAGTTACTTTATAGCTATAGCTTAGCTTTATATATATAGCTTTATAGCTACTACTGGCTATATAGTGACTGCAATCTTAATGTCTACATAATGTCCTGAATATTCCTCTTAAGTAGTAAAACAAAATTTGAAGGGTCCTAACAATAGATTTTTTAACCTATATCTTTTCAATTGGATTTGCTTATCATGTTACTTAAAATGTATGACCTTGAGAATATTATTTATTTATTAAGCAGTTCTACAGTAAAATCTCATTTTCTCAATCTACATTTTAAAGCTTTTATTTTTAACTCAAGATCAACCACTGTCCCACAACTTTTGTTCCTTTTGAAAGACTTTTCAAAGCTTTTTTTTTTTTTTCAGTCCTAATTTATTCCAATAAAATCTCATTTGCTAAAGCATTTGTCTCCTACTTAAACGCTTTGTCAAAATGTATCTGTCTCTCTAAACAGAATGACCATGATTATAGTTTCTATTGTTCATTACTATTCATCTACCTCCTGCAAGCAGCTGCGTGCTAACTGCTCCTTCTTAGCTATCTTTTCTACTCAAATTCCTTCTCTAAATTGTGAATATGATAAAAGTAATACAACTGTTATCTCTGGAAAGGGAAATCACTTCTTCAATCATAAGCTACTGACACTTGGTTTGTTAATACTGAGGCATTATAGAGAATCCAGAGCACAGTGATACATCAATATGGTACAAGAGTGCATATGTTTGTATTTTAGTTGCAGACAGTGAAAGAAGTGAAAATAACAAAAATGTCAAGTTATAGCAGCAAGAATAAATTGCCCTGCAAAAATGAGGAAAGGAGAGGGTGACACACAGTATGGAGTGGTGGCATGCGTGTCTAGAAGTGGCCTTTCATGTCACCGAGTTCTGCAATCACAGAAAAGCACATCAAGTTATCTACTGCATTACTACATTTCTCAGGCTCTGTCAAAAACATTTGGTATTCCTTTTAACTTTTTAACTTTTATTGGAAGACTATTTCAAAATCTACCTACTTTGATTAAAGTTGACCTTTTAATGTTAATTTACCATTGCCATTTGATAGTCATTTGCTTTTTTCTTTTTCTTTTTACCTTTAGTTTTCTTCCCCCACTCCCCCTCCATATAGTCATAATGCCCTCTGTAGTTTTTGATGCTGTTTCACAGATTTACGTATCAGATGACTGTGCTGTGCACATGAGCACATAGTGCAAATAAATATAATTTTAAATGTACTTATCATCAATGCTCCTGGAAGTTTTAGCTGAATTGGAATTTTCATAATACAAACTTCATAATATGATGTTTTGAGAATAAACATAAATATTTTTCCCCATAATAGTTTCATTATTAGATATAAACTTGGCAGCATGTCACTAATTATCCAGTCAGAATTTGGAAATAACCAATAAAGCCTGACTCATGCTTACACAACTTTTAATAATTAGCCTTTATAATGTAATTTGACTTTTTGCCATATTATCTTTGAAGAGATTTCTATGTATAACTGCAGTGAATAATTAAAAACATATCAAAATGGGTCTGGAAGAGATATCTTTTACAGCTGACCAAGGAAGAAAGTACAGTGGTTGTAGATTCAAGTTGGCTATCACAGACAAAATATATGAAAGATAAAAATCCAATTACATTTTAGGCACTAACTGATCTCAAGATAGAACTGATAGAACTTCTATCGCTGTTTCTCTAGGAGGGTGTACAATACATTCATTTTTGCATTTGTCACAGGGAGTAGAAGTACAGAAACTATCTGGAGTAGTGGCAATGTAGAGAATACGCAGACTGGTCTGGGGAAGGCCGGTTAATAGTAAGTTGAAAGACATTTTAGGCAAGATTTTTCTGATAGGATTTCTATCTGTATTCTAATACCAAGCACATCTAAACTTCTTCAGTCTGTCAGTGAATGGACACTCGAGAGATGATGCTGTGCTTACAGAGACTAGAGGAATTCTTTTGGTTAAAGAGCCTTGTGTCTCATTACTTTTTAAAGGACCTTGCATACTTGTAGCCTGTCACAGAATCATTGAAGTTGGAAAAGACCTTTAAGACCATCTAGTCCAGCCACCACCCTATTACCACCAAGGCCACTGTCCTGGCTAATCTTCATACATTATTACAATACAAATGTAAAATTGATTCTCAATGTAGCTGAAGACTGTTGCCTTCAGAGGGCGCTGTATTTCTTTTAGGCTGAAGAAATAAGCTTGTTCTCAACATTTTATTTTCTTCTCTAGCTCTTTTCTACCTGCTGTGTTGGAGTTTACTACTTACTTCATTCTTCTAGCAAAGTGATCTGTAGAAGTATTCCTTTAAATATATCAGGAAAAACTGTCACAGATGTAGCAACAAGAAATTTTTGAAGATAACATTTGAACCATGTAATGAATCGAGAACATGAAGTCTCTCTATGGTCTTCAACAATTTGCTTAAAACCACTTATGATCAAGCTTCTAAGGATTTGGTAGAAATTCAGGCATTCAATCAAATATCTAATCCTTATATCTTTTGCCTATGTCCTAATAGCTAAATAACAGGTGATGAAACTTGGAGCTTAGCTTATGCATAAAACTGATCTGGGTCTTTTGTTATAACCTTAGACAGTTCTACCCATTAGGTATATCTGAGGACATCAGTAACTGTGTTATTTATGAAATATAAACCTCTGGAATTTGACTCCATAAGATTCCAGAAGTTGAATTAGGTTTTCCAAGGAAGTCTGTACCTAATAGACACTAAATATAATTGTGATATTTTAATCTAATCAATGAACAAGGAAAAATACTGAAATAACTACTGGTTCCTTTGTTTGCCTAGAGAATAAAAACTTACTCCTGCAAACCACTATCTAGAAATGAACCACAGTATGTCTATATTGTTCTCTGCACCTCAGAAAGCTAACATGTTGAAAAGCTAATTCCATAAAAATTCATAAAATGGTGAATACTGCTTTACTGTGAAGACAGTTGCACAATCAAACTAACTGGACACTAGATTCTACAGAATCTGTTTCCATAGGTCCAGAACAGCCATAAAGTATTTATGTGAATATTATACTTAAATGAGATCATTTGAGAGTGTGGTTTCATATTGCAGTTTCCTTAATAAACACACCTGTAAAATGCATAGAGCACATCTATGTGTAAACAGTATTCGTGTCGTTTACACAGAGAAAAAAACTGTATATACTGGCCCTCATCCTCACTAACTGAGGACTAAAGAACAGAGAAGAACTCAAGAACTCCTCATCCCTCTCATGATTCCTATCAGGATCATATGCAATCGCTTTCTCTGCACAGGTGAGCTAGCATGCTGAGATGAGAAATCTCTGCTCAAGAAACGCTGACTTAGAGAGGTAAAATCTTTCCAGTTGTGTATTGTGAGCATGAATTCTAACCCTCCACGCAAGAAGCTTAGGTAGAAATGGCACAATTCAGCTTGTGGTGTGCTGGACTTTAAACTTATCTATAGATAAGCACCAGCACAAGCCTATCCTGCTAGACTAGATGTCCATCAAAACAACATTATCATGAATTGTTTTCAGATTTGGTTGTGTGCCTCATTCCCAAGACTTGAGAGAAGATATCATCCATCCAGTTCAAAGGTATCTGCTCTTAATTTTGACAGCCTTTCTGATGTACTCAAGTGGCAAAGCTACCCACAGGAAAAAGCATTATGAAAAGACAAAGACCTGGGGCAAATATTACAAGACAAAACTATGGTACCTACATCAGTAGCACAGACACTTATTATTTTTTATCATATCATGTCTTGCACTAATCAGTGATACCCAAATTAACTTTAAATCATAACTTTTTAGCAGATTTTAAGCAGAATCATTAAATACTGTAAACTACCTTGTGAAACTAAACTGGAGGTGAAGTAAGTCAAACCTTCCAAGGAAATCCAAGGAAAAAGGTACAGAGACTTAGTACATTTATAATCAGCTTTGTAGAACTGAACAGTAACTCAAATAATGAGTATTACTTTACCTGGGTAACCTTCTCTGTTACATTGTGCGTTCGATCTTTCACCTTAGGTGCAATAATTGCTTTCTCCGAAGAAGGAGGAGATGAAGATTTTTTTTCATTTTTGATATCTGAAAAGTTCAGGGTGAGTTGAGGAATTTTGTTGATTGTGCTGTACTTGTTGAGATTTGAATCCGATGTAGATCCCAACAGACTTGATTTGATATGATTAAAAGGCCCTGAAAAATCAGATCACATATTTAGTATTTGACAAATGCACAGAAGTAAGATATCATCAATATTTAAGTGGGATATATTAGAAATAACTACTTGCTATTAGTAAAATTATCAGCATTTTAACAATAATTCTACCAGTAATCAGAGTCAATTTCATCATCGGACGTAAATATGCCATTTCCTTTACTTAAAGCCTACAATATTCTTTGTAAAGTCTGTGGAATACAAAAGACATACTAGGTCCATGCTTAGCTGTTTTAATTTTAACAGATATGCTCTATGATAATTCTAGCTGAGTATAAATACTATATTCTCATGTTGTCTATAAAAGCAGAAATAGTGCATGCAATTTTATAAGAGTCTAAATTGAGCAAAGGCCCTGTTATAGCACCTGTACTGCTGCTCATGATTACTGTTGAGTTAGTTCAGAAATGCCTTTTGGCAAACTGTAAAATGGACTGGACTCCATATTTAATCAATGCAAACATTAACGTATGTCTAACATTGTCTTTAAAGACTAATTTTGAAGAGTCACAAACTCACAAAATGCATTGGTGTAACTGTCATGTACAAAAAATAGTGAAAATAATAGCCACAATGATATGTAGAATATTAATGGAGTATTTAATAATCTTGCATTATTTTAATGAGTCATGTTAAATAAAAAATACAAAGTACCACACTTCATGAGGTATGTATCCATTATAATTATTCTTTTAAATATTGGGCTTAGTTATTTGAACAAGTAAACAATCTGACTGATCAGTAAAATTATTTTGTGCTGCCATGATAGATTTGGCCTAGAAACCAAAAACATTCATAGAAGGAAAGTTTGGTTTTGAGAATAATACTGGAAAAAAGAACTCTACAGATGTATGGACAACAACAAGAAGTTGTGGATTTAACAAGAAATCCCGGCCTTGCTGTCAAAAAAATAAAATGTGGGATTTAAGTTTTAAGTTCTTTCCTTCTTTCTTTTCTTTTTTCTTTCTTTCTTTTTTTTTTTTTAATCTGCATGAGAACTTTACTGTATGCAAATGGCATAACAGATAATGTGGTGGTTTTTCTTTTTCTTTTACTTTTTTTTTTTTTTTTTTTTTTTAATTTCTTGGAGGAAAACAATAACTTGTGCTACAATTCATAACCAGACTGTAAAACAGAATTAGGCTATGGGTTAAGCCTGAGTAAACAGGAGATGGGCTGCATTGTATTTGCAATGTGTGAGTGAGTCAATTCAAAGCAACCAGCTGCCTGGACGATGCTGTGGTAAATTCAGGCACTGCTGAACTCTATAAGTTGATCTCCTGAGATTTTACTTGGGACTCAGAGCCCAAAGCTGTTTTGTGAAGGTTAATACTTTTATCTTTTATGCTTTATCTTTTCAACAACAAAGTAGGCCTCTTTTTTTCTTTTGTTGTCATTAGTTGTCTGTCAAATTCTTTAGGTGAAGATTGTGTCTCTCCTGCACTTGATCTAGAATGAAGGTGGAGGAAGCAAACTTTTTATTTGCTTTGTTAGCTTACAAAAAAAAATCATATATGTGCTTTCTGCTTCCCAAATTCATATAAACTATAGGTTAATGTAAGCCAGAGGAAAAATCCCTCCCTTAGTCCATTTTAAATTGTGCCACAGATACAAGCTGCAGCTTGGTAAGATCCTGAATGGAAAACCTTGTAGTTTGTTTAGATAATGGGAAGGATCTGTGTCTTTGCATTGAATAGACAAGGGAAGACACACCAGACATTGCACTGAATAGATAAGGGAGGTCCCTGAGACTTTGTGTTGGTAAGAAAAGTTCCACAGGTCTTTGTGTGGAATATATATTTACCTCCAGGAAGACCTCTGAATGCATATAAATGGAAGACCTTTTTGTGCAAGGTATGAGTGATAGGAGGAGCGTATCCCTCACACATCCAGTGCTGATATTAAAGAATGACAAATTTTAACACTCTTCTATTAAAAGTGTTCTTCAAAATAAAGCAGAGCACACAGTGACCTTAGAAATTAGCATAGCGACTGATCTGGCCGGTGTCTGCTGTGCAGGGATACACTGCATTTTTTTTTTTTTTTTTTTTTCAGCTCTACTTCAGTACATAATTATAGCAATTTTTTTTTTGAATACTGAGTAGGTCTAAACATGAGTGGAACATCTAGTTGGGACCATCCATCAGATGAATTACATTCTTGATACACAAGGAACTCTAAGGTAAATGATAGCTGAGAGCTTAACCAAACCCACAGTTAGGTAGATAAGATTTTGGGTTTTTTTTTTCAATGATAATTTTATATTGTTTTTGTTCCAAAGAGAATTACTCTCTCCTCTACATAACATTCATGCCCTAGCATATGATATTAGATTTAAATTAATTGCACATGAGAATAAAACCTTTTTTAACCACCATCTTTTGCATTTGAAATTGGTGAAAGATATTTATATATATATCATTGATAATCATAATTAATTAAAACCCCTTACTAGACCTTAAGTACAATGGACTGACAATAACAGAGCTGCTACTTGAGAGCTAGTGGACTTTTCCTATATTCTTATGGCAGGAAAGGGGCTGTAACAAATCACAATTGACACGAATTGACATCCTGATTGACACTTTAAGCAGAATAGGAAGGAATTAAATAAGCAGGGATAAATATATGCTTCTGCCTACTGTGCAAGGGGGATTCTTTAAGCTTAAATGTGAACTCCCCATCTTTATGGTAGGATTCCATTGCCCCTGTGTACAAAATGCATTAACAAAGGATTTCACTTTCTGAGCTGTCAAGCCAACATCTTTCACAAGCAGTAAATACATTTATGAAAACTGTTTTAGAACACAATGACTGCATTCCCTCCCCCCCGCCCCCCCTAGATTTTACCAACATAACGTGAAGCAAATGCAATGATTTCATAGTCCATGACTCGCTCTAGAGAATCTAGCTCATGCAGTACATGCAGTTTAAAAGAGAATACCAAGTACGCACACTTTTTGCATCATGCATGAAATCACAAACTGGTTTTCAGACATAGCTAAAATAACTGAACACTTTAATCGCTTTTTAGAGATGGATGATTTTAAAAATGCTTATAAAAGACATAGTTCAGTGCTGGTGAATAGAAACAACTTTGTAACTGCACGAAGTATTATTTAAACATGTAACTGGCAATGAAGTGCATGCACGCACACTTTAACGCTACAGGAAGCTTGAAACCATACCCCCTGCCATCCAGGAACGTGAAACTAGTTTTAAGGAGACAAAATAGGAATAAGTGAAGATTTTTCCATAGGACCGGACTCCTAATTAATTCTTTTACTTTTGAAATAGTTAACTGACAAGTAGCCACCTTAGTACAATAGATCGTTAGTGGCCCAGACTGATTTTACATCCTTACACAGGCAAAACCTCTGGTTGCTTCGACCGAAGTTTTGCCTGCTTAGACAGCAGTAATGAGTTAAACGACCTGAACTACGACCCTTCCTTTATGTTTGAATTAGCAGATACTTAGGTTCAATGACCGTTTAACTATGCCTTCACTTTTTCCAGGGATTGGTAGTTAGTGCTTTGAGACAATAGTTAAGAGAATAACAACGTATTTAACATGTATAACTTCAGTAATGGCCCTGGCTTCAGAGTGGCCAGCATGAGAATGTTGCTTTTGAACATTTCATACAGCAGGCAAAGTTACATGCCAAAAAGTGTGGCTGCTGAGACACTGGAAGGTATAGTCTAGACGGTACTTTACCTTTGACATTGCGACCATTGTCTGGTTTTCAGCGAATAAAAGCAAAGAAAAAGAGGAAAAAAAAAAAAAAAGACAACTAAAATCTACATCAGAAAAAGCAGAAAACATTGCTGCAAAATATACGTGGTTGGAATTAAAGTGATGATATTATGTAAAATTTTAGGCAAGATGAAGTCATTTTGGCAGTCAGCTTGTAGAACAGTTTGTAGCGGGAGTTGCAAAAAGGAGTAGGATCGGCTCTAACTTGTTTTAACAACAAAACAACAACAACTTGTTTCTACACGAGTCCTGTGCTGGGTTGGAAATCCAAAGATCTAAGCCACAAGACAACTATTAGTCAAACGCAATTAATCCGGACAGAGGCACCCACAGCTGAGGGCAGTCCAGGCCAGCAGCAGGGACTGCGTGGGCGGCCTCACGGCCTCACAGGCCGTGTGCCTTCCCAGTCACCACAGAAGGAGTTATGTCTCCCAGAGCTGCTTTTAACGTAGCAGCAAGCTGAGCACTTGCCTTGCTCACTAGGTAGTGGGGAACCACTGAGGAGAAAGATGGGCCTTAAACTTTTTTTTCAGCACACAGGTACCTTTGTGGTAAATAGCAGCGGAGAAGCTATCTTTGTGAGGTACGCCTGCTCTTCACAGGCACCTTCATCCCTGGACTTTCACCTGAGATCAAACTGTATAATTATTATTTAAAGAAATCACGTGAGTGGACAGTTACCATCCTACCTTCTCAGAGATGTACATGACCCCCAGGCTGCCCTCCCCTTGTGCAGCCCACCTTGCCTGGCTGCAGGGGTTCGGTGAGTCTGTGGAGATTGGCGGGAACACAGACCCAGGACACAGCTGTGCCCCTGTGTGCCACCAGCTACTGTCACCTGCTTCAGAGATCAAACTCTCAAAGAAGTTTGAAGACTTCAGGGATGGCTGAGGACCCTTTCTGAAAACAGTAAAATTGTACCTGCCCGCAAAATCTGTATTGCTGATACTTCTGATGAGAAGGATTTGGCTGGAGTTTGGTGGAATACAGTTCCCGCCCTGCTGCTTTTGCTATCAAACAGGTTGCTTTAGGATGGAATTCAATTAAGCATGCCCAAATGAATTTATCATCCTAAACCGTCATTTTTAAGGTAAGACCTTTTAGTGTATGATTGCCACTCTACCACACTAGGACTGGAGTTTACTTTTACATACAGTAAATAATCAGAGTTTTACATCCTTCAGTATCTGCAACAACTGCTCAGAATCTGTAGTCCAAAGCAGAGGATTCAGGCTGAATCCTGGTTGCCTGATGTAGCAGTAATGCTAAATCAGGGCTTGAAGCAGTGACTGAGCACTGGTGGGAGGGCAGGGCCAACCCAGGGGAGCTCAGGCGCGTGCAATGATCTGGGTGACCAGAAGGGGTTGAGAGAGGGTTTGCCCTTTCTCAGACATCATTTTAGGGTTGGCAGTGGGAGGAAGGGTATGTCTTGAGGTCCCAGTGTACGTGAGGGTTTCTGAAGGTAAGCAGATTCTTTCCTTTATTTCTTTGTGCATGGCTGTTGCATTTGAGCAAATTCTCACTTGCTGTGATCTAGGACCTTGCTGTGCTGTTGCTGTGCTGTCCATTGTGTTACGCCTGACTTGCTTAGATCGCTTTAAAACATCGGTGGGGTTTACAGCTTGCTACTGGTTAAGGTGTGCGGGACTTTAGCAAAATCTAGATATTTCTTCAGCACAAGGTGCCAAATTCAAACGCAACTGGGAGAAGTTGGCATCAAGAACGGCTGATAATTCAAATGGAGTACTGAGATCTATCTTCTGCTGTACTTCTTAAGAATGTGTGCGAATGGCTTAAGGGACAGATTCTTTACAGTTTTCTTACATATGCGAAGTAAAATCTGATGATGTTGTTTTGTCTATTTAAGATCTAAGATATCAAAGGGATTTGAATGTGTTTTTTGCTTCTTATCGTAGAATTCCTTGTTCTTAGTATCTAAAGCTGAAAAAAGCTACTCAGTGAAATGGAGCTAGAAATCTTGTGCTCTTCCATGCAGCCAATATTGTTTGGCTATTTCTGCATTAACTTTATACTGTTATGACCAATAGAACTTAGTAATCAAACGTAATTATTGCGCATTTTTTAGACCCATCTGTAAAGTGCTTTAATCAGAGTAAGTTCTGAAAGTAGAAACTGACAAAATATGTCTTTAAATGTGTTTTATTTGAAATGTTGGTTTAGATTTGTTGAAGTTAAAACCAAAATGAAGCATCTGTAACATTCCAAAACACATGCCTAAACATTGGTGTCTCTGGCTCCAGATTCTGATCTTGAAATCTTGGCTTGAATGTGAAAATAAAATACATAAAAATGGCACGGTTTGGAATAGATGTAATTGAATTTTCAGGTTCTCTTGTGCTGAAAAAATTGGAATATAAAAGAAGCAAATAATGAGTCTTAAAAAAAAAAAAAAAGCATTATTTCTCACTTATATTTAATACAGGAGAAGTACAAGGAATAATCGCTTCTGCTATTGTAGGAATTAGTCTGAGTGGAGGTGGAGCTCTCAGACTTGCATTTTTGGAGGTGTATGAAAGCAGAAACCTTGCTGCCTGCCTTCCAAAAGGCAGGCGCACTGATGTGAATTACACTTTGAGTCAATGAATAGAAGAATGAGCAATCATGGAAAACGGGAACTCATTTTCTTATGTCTTGAAAGGCGAGTACAGATTCACATGTTTTTGGATTATTAAAATATTCCACGTGTGTTACTTGCCATCAAATAAAAATTGCACAAGTCATTAGTATCTACAAAAGCATTATAAATTTGGCAGTTTTCTGTGGAAGTCAGTTACAAAGTACTTTGCCATTCACAGGGTTTTGAAGCCTCTATTTCCTAAATTTCTCATCATTCCCTCCTTCTACATGAAGAAACCATGGGCTGTACTCCATGACTTAGCATGGAGTAGTTGGCACTTAGGGAGCCGCCTAATATAAATGTCATGTATTTCACTAGACATTCCATCAGGTATTTAACTGGAGTTGCTGAGGAGATTATTCTTCAATGTGTAAGAAAAAGAATTAGTTTTGGGTTAGTGAATATACAATATGCATGAGAGATTTAAGAAAATAAGCTGTTCCATTTCTGAAGTAGGATTCCATATGATTAAGAGATATTATACATGAGTATGGGGACAGAACTGTGCATGCAGTTCTGGCTTAATTGTTCAGATGTTTTTCCCCCCCCCTCCCCGCCAAGTACAAATTAGTCTTACAGACATTTTCCTGTACAGAAAGCAGTTCATGGTCTAAGAGCAACTCCATGATTTCTTTGGTCTGCTTAGACATGAAAAGCACTATTTAGAGTTTAAATAAGTCTTATTTTCTCCTTTAATATTTTTATTTTATTGTGATTTGTGAATGTCTAGAGATGAATATATGTAGTTTGGTTACAAACTGGTTATTACTGTGAAAAGTCGTGAAAATCTCTTTCTTAATGAAGGACAGAATACTGACTTTTCTACCATACCTTCACTTGCATGACGGTCCCTAAAAATGTTCTTCGGGTGGACGGTAAAGCCTTCTATGTCATGTACTGAAGATGCTCTCCGTATACTACAAATGCTTTCTTTTGATCTGGAATGGGTTAGTGGATTGCTTGTTTGTATCGTGTCTGGATAAAGTCTGTCCCATTGCTGTTTAGGTGATGAATGGTCGAGAGGTCCTGATATATTAACCAAAGGCGAACATGTACTTGGTTGAATCAGTGCTTTTGTGTCATCCACTTCTGAAGGACTACAACTTTCTTTTGTAGGTGATTTAAAGTGCTTCATAGCCACTGAGTCATCACTGTGCTTAGATGAGTCGATTATCACTGCATCCGGATCCTCTTGTGGTAAGGACTGTTTTCTGTACGTTAAAAGTCTCAATCCAGGTAACCGGAACCCAAAAAGTTTGCCTACGCATAAATATATGTTATAAACAAACAAACAAAAAACAAAGAAAAGATTATATATTAGTTTCTTGTCATGAAAATCTGATTATTTTTTCCACACCCATTGAAACTGTGTAATAACAGCCATAAATAATTGACCTATTAATAATGTTTTATGTTGGGATATGTAAATAATATGGAGGTTTGTTAAATTCCAGGTTAAAGTCCTGTTAGAGGACTTAATGTTTCAATCATATCTAAGCTAATGAGCTCGAAAAATGAATAAATGTTGATTCTATGGTCTGTATTACAACAAATAAGGTTACCTATTCTGATGGTTCTTTCTGGCTTGAATCTGTGTATCTGTATAAAGCTGCTGGGACACACTGAACTATGCTTTGTACCTCTATCCTGAAATAGGTATATTTGTGGATGTTATTACTAGTGGAATTTCATGTGTTTAAAACTATGATGCTGATTTATTGATTAAGTGGGCTACAAATGTAACATGAGGCTACCAGGGCTAATCCTTCTGAAAAATAAGTTGTACATTAGTTTTGCTATTGTTGTCTTCAACACTTATATTTTATGTTTAAATGAAACAGTTATTTTGAATGACACAGCTTCCAACTCTCTGTTGCATCCAAACTGTACATGCATCTTCTGTGCATTTTTGTGGATGCAGGCTTAGTTGGGCTTGGTCCATTAAATGATGTGCTAGGCTGAGTGCATGTAAAGTGAACAACATTTTGTGACAATAAGAAATAGCGGTAGTCGAGAGTAACTGTAAAATTCAAACAAAATGCTTTAAACTGAGGAAGCATAGGGGAAGAAATGTCAAGTTCTCTCAGAACATTCCCCTAAAAAAAACACCAAAGAAATCCAGGCAGTGAATACATAAACACTATGTAATATAACTCAGATGAAGATGTTAGGATTTCTAATGCACAGAAAATACAGCAAAATATGGAAGAAATTACAAAGAAACAGTAGCAAAACAAAATAACGGAATGGATCAGATGTCATTTCATAAGCACTTAACTAGTGGCTTCTTGTCTCTTATCATTCTGCAATGTGAGATTTTTCCACTATGAGCATGCTTTCTCTAGACAGCATCACAAAGTCTCTTCCAGTTCATTCTTATTAGGATAAGAAATTCTGTTAGGGTAAGATTTCATTTTATTCAGTTAGTTTTACCACTCTCTGAAGCTAGCTAATATTCATTAATATTTAGCATTGAGATTTTTCGCTTCTTACTGAAATGTTTTGAGATAACCATTCACTAATGCCTGTATGCAAGTTAATACAACACAGTTGATCATAACTCAGTCACTTAACATTTTAGTGTGCTACATATGTTACTAAATTCAACTTGAATTTTGAGTGGATGAAAGTAAGTGCCTGGCTTTTAAACCTTGAGTTGGTATAATGAAGGCCACTGAGGTTGTAGTATAGGACCACTGATAGTTTCTGAATGTGGATGAGTGGAGAAAGAGTTTAAGATCAACTCAGTTGTGATATTTTTTCTAGTTTATTTAGTTTCTGGTTTTTGACAGTTTAGAAATTTCTTTTGATCTGCAGATTGTTTTGAGCCTGGATCATTGTTTGCTGCAACTTTCTTCCGTGAATTCATCTCAGTGCTTTTGAAACGTAATTGTACTTTGCTCTGGAAAGTATGCTATATCAAACATTGTCATAATTTATGTACAACTGTGAAAAAACACTTCTTGCAATAGGTTTACAGCAAGCAGGTTGTCTAAGGTGCTAGCTTGTGTTTATGTATCTCTTTTGCTGCATGCAAATATAAATAAGCTATATTAAAATTTCTGTGCCTCTCTGACTGCTCTTCTTAGTTCCATTTCATTCTGATATAGTAACTTTTGGCTGTGGCACGAGCTACTCCTGTTCTTGGAGACTCGCAGAGTAACTTACAGTCTATTATGTCTATAAGAAATTTAATTTGCTATTTTATCTCTTGGCCTTTCCATACTGGATATGTCTGCAAATCTCACATCATATTCTGACTAATTTTATGTCATCAGCAAACTCTCACCGTTCCATTCTCACTCATCTTTCTCCAAAAACTTGGGAGAATGTATTTAATAGTGAAACTGTGAGATTCTACATCTCTAGAAATCTGATCATTCATTTTGACCTTTCTTTTCCTGTGTTAAAATGTGATTTACTCTAATGAATATACTAACACAACAGTACAGTAGATAGAGTTCATTGACAGCACATAGAGGTGCTTATTTTCCATCTGTGTTGATATGTGGTAGAATAGACCTCAGAAGCATGTCTATTTCTTGTTTATGAAGTGTACTTAAATTGTTAACAGTTGAAATCATTGATGTACAGTAAAAATATTATTTTGAATGTGCGTATAAATGAGTTGGAGAGTGTCTTAAATCAATTTTGGAAACTTATTGTGTAAAGGTAAAACAGATGCTATAACTTCTTTAATTGATTACATAAATCTTAAAAATCTTATGAATGGTATTTTTATGTCTTTAGCTGATGTTGAAGGGTGTTTTTTTGTTTTTGTTTTTTTGCTGGCACTCTGATCTAGTTACATTCATGGTGGTGCAGATGGTCCTTTCTGCTTCACCAAATTAATATGACCATGTTATACTGCATTACTGATTCAGCTGTCTAACTGCAGTTGAGCTGGAAAGAGTATGCTGTGAGAATGTTGCTTCTTGCTGAGATTCTTGGGCATGAAATTAAAAACCTAAATGAGTAATTTTTTCCTATTCTTCTATAAACTGTAATAGATTATCTCAAAATTAAAACCCCTCTCTTCTTTTTAACTTGAGTATCCTTTGGAGATTCTATTCAGTTTAGAGGTAATGAGCTATATGTGTGGAACATTCAGTGGTCTCCTCTAGTACTGTGGCTAAACTATCAGAAAGCCCCTTCAGAATTTATCTAATTTACATCACACTTCATTGCTTAGCTCAGTAGTAATACAAGTTGGCATGAAACAAAATTCATGGCCCCAGGCCTGATGTCCCAGTACAGACCTGAAGTGTCAATGGAGGCTTCCTGGCATAGTGGGTATAGTGTAAAATCTTTTGTTCAAAAGTGGACAACACCAGCACTGTAGGGATGATGTCTGATTAGATTTATATTTATCATGGTTTGTAGTACTGAAAGATTTCTGAGATGTAAGGAGAAGTCTACTATGAATATACAGATGATGTTACATGAAAATCCTTATGTTCTGCTGAAGGTGAAAACTGAATTGATTCAGCATTAAGAAGAATTTGGCAGATTTGTGTAACTGTGGATTGTTTAAAAACAGTTGAAGAAAGCAGTTAAGACTGGGTCACAGCTCCAGACTTAAGAGAAAAGACAAGGGAACTTGGTGTAAAAACTTTTACAAACTTCAGTCATGAATTGCAAATTTCCTGTCCCATGAACACAAATTTAGACTTTCCCAAAACAAGGCAAAGGAGCTCGATGCAGAAAAGGTTTGCACAAGATAAATTAAGTGAATTGTGTAAGCTCTCAGAACTGTTTCCTGTTATGATATCGTTTGTTCTAGGCTAAGGGCCCAAACTAAACTGAGCTGCCCATGTTGAGGAATGAAATGTAACTGTGGTACATCATTGACAATCAGGTCTGGGATCAATTTATCACATTATGTGACTACTCTGGTAAAGTGTAGAACAAATTATGTTTCCAGTACATAAGACTAAAGAATACAACATATGTATTTGCAAAGATCAGCCTGTTCTTAACAAAGAGATTTTCTTGACAAGAGTTGGCTATGATAGACTGCCCTCCAGAGTAGGAGTTAATTCTACAATACTTTTGTTCAGAATCTACTCCAAGCAATGAACAAAATTACTTTCACAAAGGGAAGAGTAGTCAGCTCTTTCAAGATTTTTTTGATGCCGAGTGACTAGTACCAAGGAATTTTCAGGAAATAGGTTGTCAGCAATACGTACATGGGCAATTATTAAACTTCAGCTCAAAGGTTTGGAAATGTAGTCAAATAACTAATGCAACAGGCTGAAGTAATCAACTGCTCTTGAGAAATGGAGTTCCTAAACACTGGATATCTGAAATAGCAGCATATACTTGAATATACTCTATGGAAATGCTGAGGCATGTGATGCTGCCTTCAGACTGGGCTCAGCGAGCCTAAGGACAGAAAATTACAGCAAAAGCCAATTATAGTGTGTTTTTTTTTTTTGGTGTTTTTTTTTTTTTCTTTTTCTTTTTTTGTTCCTTTCCTCCAAAATGTAGAGAAGCATACATAAGTAGATCATTTTTTACTTTGCTCATTAAATAATCTTCATGCTCTGGGTCTCTTTTTTTTCTTAGTCAGGAAAAGGAAGGCATATCCAATTATTAACCTTAGAAGCTTAAATTTATAATTCTCAGCTACTGCAGACACTTAATCCTCTGGTGTGGTCTACTTTAATTTTGGCATTTCAGTTATTCTTTTAGTTTTCTCTAAAATTTAAGCTTGCATTTGAACTCTTATCAGTATCAGCAGTTGTTTTTATGTTCCTTTGTGAGTGGAAATTATTTTATCTTTTGATGGGGATAGCATGTTTGCTTGCTTTAGGTTGTATTTTTCCTAAAAAGTAGTGCTGAGAATAATATGATACAAAATCTTCCTGTTTACAATACACCTATGAGTGTCCCAACAGAACATGGCTTTTCAAGCTGTAAGATGTTCAGAGAGTAAAATTTCTGACTACACATAGAGCTGTGCTGCGTCTGGCTGACTAGTGAATGTAGGTGTTCTCAGGTCTGTCTGTAAGAAAGAATGGTTATGTGCTATGAAGTCCAAAGTTCTTAACTGTCTGTCTTATCATTTGTTGATAGAAATTTGTTACCTTTTGTTCATTATAATATGCTTATAATTGCTTGATTTTTGTGTAAAAGGATGTGAAAATATAGTTTTGATCCTCTCATTTTTTTTCTTCTGGCTTTATTTATTAGATAAAAGTGAAAAAGAAAAATGTAAGTAAATGCAGTGAAATAAAATAGCAAGTATCAATAAATAATATATGCAAATAATTATTCAACTAGCATAGTATTACACTATCTTGCTGAGACTATGGTGGTTCTGATAGCTAGAAGAAATAATTCATTTCATGCATTAAATCAAGTTCTTAAGAAACTCTCAACCCTTCATCATCTCAGTTACCAGACTTCGTAGATTAGTTAATGTTGTTTTTGTCTGAAACAGGAAGCCTGAAGTACTCTTTATGTTTTAATAGCAAATTTATACATCAATGCTAAATACCACAATGTGTTTCCTTTCATGCATTTAAATTTTATGTTCTTCATATAAGAACTTTTAGCAATAATAACCTGAGAAGTATCACTACAGTTGAATTTTATGTCTCATATAATTATACTAAATTTAATAGTTCAGTTGTTATATCCATAGTTTTGCAGAAATAAGTATTCAGGAAGTGGGGGCAAAAGCCATATTTTGACTTATACTCTTCTAGAGTGATATAAAATGTAATGAGATATTGAAATAGTAGAAACAGAACAAAGCAATAAAAGGGTATTAGTAGATAGAATTTTAGAAGATAGATTTACCTGAAGAAGAGCCACTTGAAAGGTTGTTACCATCTGAAATACAATTAAACTAGATTTACAAAAAGCTTTAGTTTAAAAGGAAAAGTTTTCAGAATATAAACAGACTATTAAGAAAAGAGGGCTGAATATCAAATTTCACACATTTTTACAAGCAAACTTAGTTGACTGAATTAACATTCAATGTAGAGAATCTGCAGAAGATTTGATCTAAAAGGATACTGTTTTTTTTTATTTGGAAAATTTGGGAACTATTCCATTAAGAGTAGTTGGATAATTACTCTGTTTTGTAACGTAGAACAGTATATTTCCAATAACTAAGCTTTATGGTTTGCTAATGTAGACAGGGAACTGAAGTGGCTGTATCCAGACTAACGTGCTACTTACAGTGAAATGGAACATCTAATTTCTTAGTGAGCATTGCTGTGCTAGGAAATGCCAATTTTTGTTTAGAAGAAAGTTGCTGAAAAGTTGAATAATTCACACTCTTTAGGGAGAATAGGCTTTTTCCCCCCCCACCCCCCCCACTGTCTCTTGTTCAAGATGACCTTAGAAGTTTCATATCCCTTGTAGGGCTCACATATTTCACCTCTCCATAGGGAGAATTGCTCTGACTAAGTCACATGTCTCTGCCAATTGCTTTTCTGTCTTTGACATGCCCAGCTTGCCCAAGTGCTTTGCTCCTTAAAATAGTCTAGCAACCATGCAGGGCTCTACACATGAGAAATAAGGGACTGTGGTGGTGAAGTTCCATGTTTTTATTTATTTTTTGTTCACTTAAAATAAGATCTCCATGTTGAATCAGTCAAACTGTTGACAGAATTATATAACATATGACCAGCGTCCATCTGAGAGCTTGTCAAATCCAGTTAAGTATTTTCTATCTAGTAGAGTCATCTTAAATCTGAGATACCCTGATTTTAATTTCTTGCTCTTTGGGATTAATGTCTAATTTAATTTAACTTAGTGTACAAATGTGTTAAGTTCTCGGTGCTAATTCTTATTATGAATAATACAGAAATGTCTTAATTATTTTATTAGAGAACGGTGCAAAATTGACTGCCTTTATACTTTCTTGAGGGTATGTATTATAACCTTAGATGACTTTGCAAAATTGTTATTCTGGCCTTCTAGTTTTCTCACAGTATCCGCCTCTTTTAAATGCCCTGAAAAAAGAAAATAAAATGAAATATAGGACTGGAGGAGACCTCCTAGGTCTAATTCAAGAATCTCATCTGTACTCCCTTATCATACTTATTGCTTCTGTATTTAAATAGCATAAGAAAATTTTGCAGGGACTCCACACAGCCTGTTTGTTGTCAATTTCTGTTTTTTAGCTTCTGTCATCCTGTCTGCACAAGTCGATGCTACTGAAAGCTGTGTCATTCTCTGGTTTGCGACCTCTAAGCAGAGATTGCCTGTTTATACAAGATATAGCGCAATAGGACTGTGATCCTAGCTGGGAACTGTAATGCAAACAGTAGTTAATTACAGAGGCCAGAATCTAGCAAGGATTCCTTTCTAGTTTGAGTCCCAGAGATAACCACAATCAGTAAAGGAATTTTAGCCACCACAGCAGTATTTCTCTGCCTGCAAAAGAAGACTAAAATGGTTCATTTATAGTAAAGTGTGTTCTGTTCATTAGCTGTACTCTGAAGAGAAAGCACCAAAGGTGCTTCTGTTAATTTCACTGCTGATTGTTTTCTGGCTTTATTCCTTTGCGAAGAGTTCCACACTGTTTCAGTTCACCTAATGTTCACTCTAACTTTGGGGACAAAAAATATATGTGACATTGGGGTTGCCAGAGCTATGTTAGATTGGCTGGGTAGAAATTTTTCTCCCAGTCACAAATTTTCTTGATTAGCCCTCACCTAGGATGAATTTGCTTCTGGCGATGAGGCTAAAAAAAAACATTCTGGACAAACTCCTCAGTACATTTTGGGCAAGGTTAAGAGTTTAGTACTGCTTTTACATGTGATGTTTGATGTACCAAGTGCTTATGCATCAAAGAACATACAGTATTTCCATGACAAATTTATTGTCCAAAAAAGTATGCTTACCTCTTACTATACAGTTATGCTTACTCATACAGCAAAGTGCTCTGCATGACAGGAGAAAAAAAAAGGTCTGTCTTTTTGAGTTAATTATTTGACTTAAAGAAAGATGTGACTTGAATTTCAGTTGTTCTTGGTTTATTTAACTCCTGTGAATGAAGTGAGCTTTCTTCCTGTGTTGTAATTCTGTTTAATAGGCTTATAGATTCTAAAGTGATAAAATAAGGCAATCCCTAAATAACTGTCTTTGACTACGTGCAATTGTGCGCTTAATCAAATAACTTTCTGAGCTTTCTCCAACGAGATAACGAATGTTGTATTGGGGAACGGACTAGTTACTTCAGGCTATATATTACTGAGAGTTTTGCTTTAGTATGGACAGGAGTAAAAATGTTAGAAAAAGCATTTACAGGTCATTAAAAAAAATAAAAAAGCCATCAGAACAGTGTGTTCTAGATGGAGCAGAAAATGAAAACAATTTGGAACCAGAGTCTTAAAAGTTTTTTTCTGTATGTGCATATTTGCACTTTGTACATTACAGTCCTACAAAGAGTCTGTTTTGAGTAGTAAAATTGTAACTATATCCTTCATATAGAAGTCAGGCCTTAGAGCTATTTTCTGTTCAATCCGTGTCATGATGAATTTTGATCTTTTGCAGTTAATAGACTAGCATTACAGGCACAAAATATCTCAGCTGTGGAGAACAGTCAGATGCTGGGAGTTAATTTATGCCAATGGTTCCTTAAACTTATTTGAAAACTCTTCATCCAATTTATGGAGTAGATGAACATGACAGAATGTTTGACAGGTTTGGGAATAAAATCAGACACTTACATGGGATGATTTGAAAGCGTTATTTAAACTCAAATTATTATAGTTTCAATACTTAACTGAAAAAAGTGTATTGAAGTCTGTATAACATAACTTACAGGAATTCTTTTCTCATTTTAGGTCTATTTCAGTTAACCACTATTACTAGTAGACTGGAGGACTAGTAAGAAGGCTTTCTTGTTATACTAGGATAAAAACACATTTTTTGCAGTTTTTAATTGTAGAATATTTACAGGAAAGTCTTTTTTTTTTTTTTTTTTTTTTTTGTTTAAACAATGAGCTTAAAAGGAATAAGTTCTCTTTCTAAAAATGTTTTACTAAATATCCTACTTCATTATTTCAGCCAGAGTTGAAAATTTTATATAACTTAGGTAAATGTTTTGGTTCATGCAAGTTTATGACCAGTGGGTTCAGTTTTTATGATCATAGTGAATTTCAGGCAAATATTAACTTATCAGTTGTGGCAGAGAACAGCCCATATGAACTAGCTGATTTTTATGAGTAAACAATTCTTTAGGCTCAAACGTTTTGAGCTTAACACTTCAGTATGCTAAATATTTACTGTACTGTTTAATAAGTAGGCATTTATACCTTCAGACACTTCACAAGTATAGTGAAGTGGGATAAAATAATAACACCTCCGCTTACAGAATTTAATTTCTGGAATTACAAGACCATTTACATGACCTAAGAAAAGGCACTGAAAAGCCACGGTTATTAAAAACCATGAATGAAAATGAATAAAATACTTATATATGTAAATGAGACAGAACTCAGAGCAATTTGATGAGGAATGGTCATATATAGCAGAAATCAGAATCTGTCTCACTTTAACTGCACATTATACAAAACATCCTTATTGGCAAGATATGTTCCCAGTTACGTCTACAGAAGAAATTTCCTCACTTTTCTGAATGTACAGTTTGGGTAGATAAAGCATTAAGTTTTTTAGAAGTTTAAGGTCTGAGATCTGACTTGTTTTCTATTTCTTCCCCCAATAGGAGACTTATATTATAGTCTTTTTTTGTTTACTAGTGGAATGGCATATATTGGGGAAAAAATAGAATTGTGGTGAAGCGTGGAAACAATGTAACATAGAAGAGAGAAAAGCCAGTCAGCTGTGATTTAGTATTTCTTTACAGGTTTGGTGCATACTGGATTATTAAAAATTTAGCTATTTCACTACAGAACATTAGTCAGACTACCACTGAAATATGATGGTACATTCTTGCAAAGAAGAATAAAGGGAACAAAAGGATCAGTTGAAAGGATTTTTTTCCATGGCCTTTGTGAAGCCAGTATCTTTACTTTTCACATTACTGCCTATTCAAGCTCTGTTTGCATATGTGACAGGAGCTCTTGAGTACCAGACTAGAAATAAAATAATTTATACTCAAATGTGGTCATCTGACTCCTGGAAATTTAGTGCACTTCTTCTTAAATCTACTATTGTAATCTGCTAGGCACAGTGGGGAATCAGAACCTGGCTGTATTAGCCATAGGAGTGCCATAAAAGAAAAGGTTCAGATTCTAAAGAACTTGCAAATGCTGTTTAAAATGTCAGTATTCAACTGGTGCAACTTTACTTTTCTCCCTATCCATCCTCTGAGCTCAATCTAGCAAATGCCAGTTGTGTTCCATTGGTCTTTGTTTGCTTTAACAGGTTGCAGTCTTTCTTTTTCTGTTTACAAGCCTTCAAAAACAGACTGCACTGTATGTATGGCATGCAAAGTTCTTTTTTCTTTGAGGCATTTGCCTTCAGTCTTGGGGAGCCCCATTGTAAGTGGTCTCATTCAAAACAGCTGGCTGCATCTGGCAGGATAGATGCTTTTAGGAAAAAGAAGATAGGTTTTCTGCTTACATTTGATAAATTTGAAGTCAATTTGTAATAAATCAACTAGAGAAAAACTGAAAATGTGGAAGTGTTTTGTTTTTTAATTAGGAAACAAAAAAACTTATTTTCTTGTTGGCATGTTTTTAGTACTTCTTTTCTGCAACCTGACTCAGTTTTATTTTCTCTTATGTTGAAAAGACACTGTAATCTGAGAAAACTCAATCTAAGGAGTTCTGGGAAGAAATCTTTCATGATCTGTTTCCTTCTGGGTAGTAGATGCTAATGCAATGTGAAATCTTTTGTCTTTTATCATTAGCTCTTGCTTATCTTTGTTGTTTGTCAGAGATGCATTGTACTTGTTATGTGACTCGTTGTCCCCTTTCTATTCTCTAAATTGGCTGCACAGTTTTAGAAATGTTTTTCTCGTTTTTTTTTTTTTGTTTGTTTGTTTGTTTGTTTTTTTCCCCTCTGTGAACCTGTACCCATTACTGTCAGTTTTGTATGTAATCCAATGGAAAAAGGTCTTTTACCTGATGCTTCATGATCTAATCAGAATAAGGTTAAACAGTGAACTTCATCTTCGAATCTGCTTTTTGCATTTTTTTTTTTTTTTAATTGAGAATATGACTGAATTAAAAGCATGTTTTTGATGACTTCTACTGCCTAAATGGACTCTGTCCTTTCAGAATTTCAAGGTCTTTTGTTTTTGCACAGATTAGCCTGTTCACAACATCTTTAAGGTTTGGTTAAAAAAAAAACAAACACAAAACTTTGTACAAGTTGGCCCCTTTCTTGAAAATCATATCTACAGAGAGGAATTTTTGGCTGTGTAGCATATTGTATCACCACCCTGCCCACATAACAGTCTGCTCTGACAACACAAGTGACTGGGTGAAAGTAAGAGCAGCCACGTGCCTGCTGTAGTTCATGCCAGTTTTTGGCATCTGGCTAAACTCACTAGCAGAAAATGGTTTAAGTCACCTTCCCTTCATTTACACCTTGAACTTTCACAGTTTTTGAATGGGCCACGGAGCTCCAACTATGTAGTTTTAAAGCATACTCAGCATGGAGCTTCCTTGTGCAAGTCATGCATAACTACTGTAAAACAGGAAAGGGATGTTTTGACTAAGTGCTTTTTTGTGTGTGTGTGGATGTCCTCTTTAGCGGCTTTTACTTTAGAATATGGCAAGTGACAACACTTTAAAGTATATACTGATGTATCAGAGATGACAGAGAAAGCAGCTCTTTTTCACAATGTGAAGCTGCTTTTTTTTTTTTTTTTTTTTTTTTTAAATTCTTTCCTGAACAGGTTTTTTACCTCTTACTTGGTCAGCCCAAACCAACTGAATAGTTTTACTATGGTTACAAAACCAGGAAATGTTATTTAAAACCAGGAAGTAAAATATTCAAAATGCACGAAATCACAGCATCCTGAAATAGAAACAAAATACAAGTGGGGTTTACTTCATGTAACTTTTCATTTCTTCTACGATGCAGTCTTTTTTTTTTCCTGATATTTCTTAACCGTCTTTTTATCATGATGTTAACAGAAAACACTGTCTGTTTTTCTGAGCTATTAAGCAATGTAGCTGTTTTAAAAGAACAGAGTAAGGAGAAGTATAAAAATTAAAAAACCCAAGATTTTGGATTTTTAAGAGTTTCAAATTATTATTGTAAGGAATATTGTTAAATATCATATGCTTTTATTAGCAATTATTGATCTGCCATTTTCCATCAATAGTAGATTTCATTATTTTATATCTGCTGCCCTTGTAGAGTTATACAGCTGTAACTGGAATGACTTTTGTCCATTTGAACTGATCCAGTCAGCTTTTTCCCTAGGCTTGATGAAAATGCTGCTTTGTAGGCAGTCCCCGTTAATTGTAGAGGTAAACTGCAAGCTTTTAAAAATGTGAATGTTTCCTCAACAGTAGGGGGCAGTTTATGTAGTTTTTGGTGTCACAGAGTTTTGAATGACATCTTACTAATTTCATGCTGAAAACACAGTGCAGGAAGTATAGATTATGACTAATGGGAAGAACCTGGTAATGCTGTTATGCGCTGCTACAGGCTTGTTTCTCACAGTCTTATCAATATAACTGAAATTGTAACAGCATATAATCACTTAAGGTAGCACACAGTGTTTACACTGGGAAATTTCACCCCTCAGTTCTTGCAGGTTGTAACCGTCTTTGCTTTCTGTCTACAGAAAGCTGAAGTGTTGATTTGAAAACTTAGGTTCCAGGTTCCTTTATCATACTAATGTTAAAGATTATTAGAGTGTGAAAAGGCATTTCCAGCTGTTGCTGAGCCAACCAGACTTGGAGGAGGGTGTTAACATCACCGTTGGAGTATGCTGTGCTTTACTAAAAGCTTGTACAAATGAGAATGTGTTTTGGGGATCTTAGGAGTGATAGCAGGGTATGTGTGTGGAGATGCAAAGCAGATGGAACGTGTGCTGTTGCTGCATGTAGTATATGAAGGTCAGCAAAAGAGCGCCTGTTCTGCGTATAGTGGAGCAGAAAGCTACACTATTCACTATGTAAGAAGTGAACTCTTGTGGAGTTTTCTAAATTTGACAATTCTTTCATTCAAGAATGAATAAAAACAAAAGTTTTTTGCACTATTTCTCTGTTTTTAGTATTGCTCAATTAATTACTCTCTCAGCTAAGAACAGAGGGAAGCAGAGAATTTTCATTGAGTTACTTACGATTTACAAGTTTGGATGGTAATATTGGGTTGCACTTCTCAGGAGAAGCAATGTTCTCTTCATCTGTTACATACTCAAAGTTGATAATAAACATCATTGCTACTCCCTCTTGATTTTTCACTGGAATTATGTGAGTATTGCAGATGAAGGTAGACCCTGCACAAGGAAGGTTAAAAAAAGATATATTAATCAAAGGAAATTTCATTATTTTTAAATCCAGTTACACCAACAGATATTGAAGAATATTTTCTTGAATTTAACAGTTGAACATCAAACTCACTATATTTTAATAAAGTACATTCTCACAGCAAGAGATATTTATTTCAATAATTTATTTATTACATCTTCTGAAAGATCTCTTCTTTAAAATGTTAATTTTGATTTTTGTTTGATATTCACTGGAACTAGCTATACAAACTTGTGATGCAGAGGCATTTTGCACCAAAGGTAGCAATCCAAACACCGTTCCAACAAGAACACTTGAAGAAAGCAGAACCCCATTCTTCTAAATGTCATACATTCTTCGAGCTGTTGGTTCTGTTACAACAGGATGAATCAGTCATCAAATATTTATGGATGTAAATATATCACTATTCTTATTTTAGCTCTCATTCCATTGGGGGTTGTAGAATGTTGCTTAGGTTTGTATTTAAAAACTGTATTTGTTATCAGTCTGATCTTAGAGAGTTCTGTATTCCCTCACAAGAAAAGCTTTTGAATGTAGTAATTTTCACTAATTCTCTGGAATATTTAGTTTTGAAGTATTATACTCAAGTTGAAGCATGGAGAGGAATCCTGTACTCTCGTTTGCATAAATATGGAGCGTACCCTACTTACATTGAAATGAAATGGTGTAATTTCATAACACCTCTTTTTCTCAGAGTATTATTTCTCAAATACCTAATTTAAAAAATGCCTTGTGTTAATTCTTCTGATGTAGCATTTGAAAGAAAGAATATTCATTAGACAAGGTCATTAGATTTATTTAATTCCCTTTTAAACTAACTGAGTATAGCATTTCCAAAAACAATGTGATTGCTATAAGCAATACAATGATGAGCTAAATGCTTTGTGCAAACACAACTGTGAGATAATGTCTTGTCCTGATAACTGGGGACTGGCTTAATGTAAATGGTTTGCAATTTATCCTTTCAAATGCAGTGATCACTGACTAAAACTTGACAGGCAGTATAGTTTGACAAAAACAGATTCCTGATCTTGGTTACACTTTTTCTCTATTGATGAGAGAAATTAAAGGTTTAAATCATAGCGAAGATTAGACTCTGGATTGTCATATTTAGGATGGCATGTATGGCAGTTCAAGCTATGTATAATATTGATGTGCTGGCCTTTCAAGTTTTGCAGCTGCGCCTTCAATCCATTTAATAAAACAGTTAAGCTGTGGCACTTGCCTCAGTTTCCATGGTAACAAGCTCAATGACTTTAGTAAACAGAAAATAGGCAATTTAAGACTGTTCCATTAGAGCTAAAAATAGAAGTGCTTCAGGCCAAGCATTGCAACATAGACTGGTTAAACAGAGGGTCTGGAGAGAATTTAAAGTAATCCTTGTGTTTTCTCCCAATTAATAAAAATACATATTGAGATTAAGCAGTCAAAATTGTATTTATCAGTAATTTGGAAAGATAAACTAAGTTGCGTTAAAATAAAATAAAATCCTGGTTCAGCTTGTGTTTTGACGTGAGTTTTATAAATCAAGCAGATACCTCCCAGCCTGACACCTCTGCCTCGAACAAAGACAGGATTGGAGGTAGTACCAGACTGGGGAGTATTTGGATTTGAAGACCAATGAACTGCAGTGGGGGAAATGTTGATTAGGTTTTGCAAATGAGCTACACACCTCTTTGAAAGCTTTCCTGCCTTTTGAAGACAGTAATACTTTACCATTTGAAATGCTTCCCATAGTGCTGAGTAACGACACTATCTCTCTTTTCTATAAAAAAATTGGCACTTAGAAGCTTCTCTTGTACTGGACCTAGGGATTTGCATCTATGAACAGACATAAAAACTGTCCGTGATGTAAGAACATGGCTCCGGTGATCCCAGAGTTAAAACTGAAGCTGCACATAGAAATATTTGGGGTATGTAGAATGGGAACAATCCGTTCAGCACTGTTTTCATAGGCTGTTACATATGTCAAAGGTTCTCTGAGAGATGAGGTGCTGTGGTGTTCAGGTAATTGTCCTCATGCTTCAGAAGTGCCATGCTTTGTATTGCTGGAACACTTGAAAATCTGTTATGGTTTTGCTGGATGGCTCTACCACTCTTGCACTGCATGAGTCTGACAGTTGCTAAGCGCAGTTCACCATCAAAGAATTTGGACTCCCCCACTTCAGTGTGAATTTAAGGACTGACTTAATTGTGGCTGAGAGCAGTTCCAATGTATTTTGGAACAAACCTTGGCTCTCTGTGCCAAAGCATTTGTGACTTCTCAGTTATTTTTTTTTTGTTCCTAGAGCTGCTCTGGACAACTGATTAAGTCTATGGAAAGAAAGACTTTGAGTGTGTTCTCTGTGTGCTCATGTATATTTCTGGATGAGCTGACCTCATGTAAGCATTCGCTAGGCTTATGATAATTTTATGCTGCTGTAGTGTAGATACTAGCCGTACAATCCATAGTGAGTTCTGTTTATTTGAAATTGAAGGTGAGAAGGAATAAATCAAAGCAGAAAAAAGAGAGAGCCAACAACAACTTGTCTGCTAGGGACAACAAAAACAAAAAAAGACAGAAGTTAAAGGCAGAGATGCTGTCTATGTTTCCAGATCTAAATGGTCTTGTTGTCTGTTTGAATAAAGATCTGAAAGAAACATGTAGGTGAATCTTCCATCAATCTTGTATGAATTCTGCTATGTGGCAATTTTATGATAGGGACAGGTGACGGAAGCTATCTTTAAATTGTTATTAAATAATCATCATGATTATTTTGGAAATAAGTACTCTCCACATCCCAACAGTATGTTCTAACATTCTTTGATCAAAATAAATGCTCATATCATCTTCTCTCAGAGGTGGAAGCTTTAAACATATCAATTACAAATATAGAGTCTATTACTTACAGTTTAATTTAAGATATTAAACTACCAACTATAGTAGAAATGCAACTAAATATAGCCAGCAATAAATAGTTTACTAAGCTAAGTCTTAATTTTAGTGGCATTTTAATGAAGAGGAACTCGGGAGAGTCTGCGTAGTTCCATTTTATTAGTAATTAAGTTGAATATTTTTTTCATAGGTTCATTTTTTTTTTTTTTTTTACTACTCTGCTATTATTAGAGTTTGATCACTGTAACATTAAGTAGAAACTCAACGTTTTTGTTCAAGAAAAACAAGCAAGAAAAAGACACAACATATCACAGCTAGTCTTATTTCCAGAGTAGATTTTCTGAAAAAGTTTAGTTCCTTTCTCAAATGAGACTTTATTCTTGCAGTATTAAGTTGAAACTGGTCATGGGCAGATCTTGCCAAGTTTCACAAGATTTTATGTTAAAGGGATCCAAATGGCATTGCAAATCCATTTCTTTATCAGTTATAACTGTTTGCTGACAAATTTATGTTACTTAGTCTGCCTGTTTGCATAATACAAATGAGTAGAAGCATGACTGAAGCTCCCTTGAGAAAATTGCTCAGCCCTTAGAGGCATAGAATCAGATGACTGGAGATGGATGGCATATAGGTACTTACTTGGTTCAGTAACAAGTCCATGAAAGAAAAATCAGACAACTTTTTTGTTTTTATGAACTCTTTGCATTTTTGCAAGTGATGGCATTTATTCAGACTTTTGGAGACATCTGAGCTCTGCTTAAGTTGTATTAAAACTTCTGTTCCTAAAGAAAGATTCCCCTTTGATGTCTACCTCATCACCACCTTCCCCCTCCCTCCATTCTCCCCCATTTATTATGTAGCTTCACTGAGAAGAAATAAAGGAAATTCGTGTGAAGACTAAAAGTGATGAGATATGCAGCCATACAAAGTATCTGTTCCAGGAATATCAGACTGCATTGCAAATGTCTGTTCTTGTCCTGCAAAGGTACAGGTATTTTACTTGTAATTTAAACTAATAGGACCAAAGCATAAAAACTAGTGTCGTATCCAAAACTGCATAAAAAATGAATAAAGAAACAAAGTGTAATGTAGAGGATCTCTAGATTCCATTTTCACAATTGAATTTGTTGGTATCAGTCCTGTGCTAATAAAATGTGTCTGGCATATTTCCATGCAGAACTCTGGGTAATGGGCTGTACAATCCTATTTATCTTTTACCTATATCTTACAATGTGTCCTTATGTCACCATTTTCCAGTTCCATCTGATGGAAATTGAACTCCTTGTGTGGCAAGAATGGGGAATTCATAGCTTCCCATTAAACATACTGCAGATGTATCTGTATGACTGACTCTTTAAAAAGATTTATAGCAGAAGAAAACTAAAAATAGATGGCAGGTTGAAATATATTACACTTCAGTTGAATAGCTATTTTTAAGAGGGATAGGCAGAGACCAGGAATATTTGGCTGATATTTATGAGTGAGATTTCAGCAATTAAACAGGAACTATTTCCTTTGGCATATCACTCCCCTCTCCATATTGAATAGGTGCTATCACTGAAATGGTTGCTGATGCTAGGATTTGATTGAAGTTCTGACTTAGGTTTTGTAATATATGAAATTACAGTGTTTAAAGATGTAGGAATAATTTTTAAACTCACAAACCAAGAAAAGTTACCCTCTGGAGACTGTGGACAAGTTCACTGTTGGATCGTGCTAAGTAAATATCTAATCTTTTCTTCCTGTAACTGCACTTATACTGTAATTCCATAGCTAGATAAATACAATTCCACTCCTTGCTCTAGCATTCCTTACACTTCTGCATTGGTACAATTGTTGCTAACCTTCTGTGCTTACCCTAGTAGAGCTGTGATAATTAACTGTAATACTAAATGCATTTTATATGGAGATACTATTTCCTAGTGCTTTGTTATATAAGCATATATTAGCACGTACAGAAGACACAGAATAATAAAATGTTTGGCAAGGAAATAAAAAATAAACTAACATAGATGTTTTATGCTCACAAATTAGGCACCCCAAAAAAAAGAGCCTAGAGTGAAACATTCTGAAAACTATTTTTAGAAGGAGTAAAGACTTATGTAAGTTCCACAGCTGATGCAGAAAATGCAATATTGGCTGTTTTCTTTCTACCTATTTCACCTCAGAGCTACATTTGAGTTTTGCCAGGGGGTATATCTGTGGAACACAGGCTGAATGAAGGCAGTCTTAAATGCTCTTTCAAAGTGATATTTCTTGGAGATAAAGACTGTTATACACATGATGGGGTGAAAGCTGGGTCTGAAATTGCTTTTTGAATGAGTTCTTACTAATATTTTTTTACAAAGCTGGTATGTCAGTTGGAATAATTTAGCCCCTAAATTTTGCCTAGAACATTTATTACACATGCTTTTTCTTCCAGAAGAACATAGCAAGTAGTGCTGCTTTTGAAAAGCAGAGTCTCTGATTTGTTAATGGGAATGTTGCTCTATATGCAATTATTTTGCCTGATTCCATGGAACTGAGTGCACCACTCACAATACTTGATTAGATGCTTAGCAGTTAGGCATGGAAAGTCTGGGCATATTGCACTGAGGGCTACATCTCTGGATACATTAATCATTAAGTCTGTAAGTGCTTTGCAAGCTGTACTTTGAATATCCAGAGAGGATTTTATTGTTGTTTGTGTTGTATATATTACAGACGGTATGAACCATAAAAGGTTGGAAAAGAACTTCAAGATGATCAAATCCAACCATCAAGCTCACCTACTGAATCACTAAATCACTTCCCTTGGAGTCGTGTACATGCATCAATTAAGTATCTCCAGGGATAAGGACTTTACCACTTCCCTGAGCAACCTGTCCGAATGGGTAGCTGCCCTGTCTGTGAAGAATTTTTTCCTAATGTCCAATCTAAACCTCCCCTGGTGCAAATTGAGCAATTTCCTTGCATCCTATCTCTTGTCACCTGAGAAAAACGATCGGCACACTCCTTGCTGCAACCCCTTTTATGCTTTTCTTTTTGTTTCCTTTGGATAAACAATTGATTTCTTGTACACTTGCAGAGCAGTTGTGGTGATTGCAGGATGTAGTACATTTGATGAATTTCATCACTGGTCTTTTTTATGAGGAAAATTACAAGCAATAGAGTGCTGTTTTAGATAGTGAAAAACTGAAATGTATGACTTGGACTTTTCAAAATGAAATATTTGATGTTTTTTAAAAACAATATTTAATAGTAATGTTTTTTTCTGTAGTCCAAAAAATATTCCCTTGAGGGAAAATTATTGTTTTTAATAGTTCATTTAACTGAAAATATAAAAGGTAATAGTTCGAGGTTAATGGTGTACAGAAAATTCATCTTTTTGCTAAGCTGAATGATACTTGTGAGATGTGGACATTAAAATTTCTTGTCTAGAGTTTTATGACTATCAACAAGAGAAAGTACAATGTAATTCTGTTAAACACAGATTATACTAATATGTGACAGCAGATTATAAATGATGACGAATATTCAATGTAACTTGACATTGATCAGTACCTCTTGATCATGATCAGTGATGAAATGACATATTAATTTCTGATGTTGAAGGAGTAGATGAAAATTCTGTAATAATAGCTCAAGCAATAATAATGGAGCATAATTATCTACACTACGAAAACGAATTTGTTATACTATGTTTTCAGTTGTCAACATTCATTTACATAACACTTTAAGTCACAGTTTAAGTCATTTTCATTCATTCTTCAGTCTATGCAGACAATTTTTAATTAGGAAAGGTCATAGTGGTTGGGATTACATTAATTAGAACTACGTGTAATTAAAGTAGTTTTGAAAACAACTGTGTTTCATTGTGAAAATAAGCTACTTTGACTTCATTCACATTTTCAGTGGGCTTATTTAAAGCATAGCACTCAGCAAATAGACAGATGTTTAGCTCAAGGTGAAAAACAATGGTAGGGCACATTTTCTTTCATGCTTTTGTGACAAAATAAAGAACAACAGCTTTAGCATATGTTTACAAGCATCATGCGGTGATTTTAGGGTACATATATTTTAAATATAAATAATTAAAAAAAACAGCTGGGTGACAAAAATGATCCTAGTTTCTTATTTTGTATCTAGTTTGCTAAGAGTTAGCGTTTATTCAATTGTGTGTGCTAAAATTGAAAATGTATTTTTTCTATTCTTTTTTTTTTTTTTTTTCTTTTCCCTTTCTCTAGCTATTTTTTTCTAAACCCTCATTAAAAGCAGGATCCTCTGGGCATTCAACTGAGAAATGTCTTATTATGTTCATGAGAAAAGGGAACTCAGGTTTGTTGAATATTGTCCATCTTGCAAAAAAAGTGCAGATTAAGACATTTTTTTGTGAAAGTAACCTCATTTATTTCCCCAAATTAAACTGTATAAACTATTTTAAGAACTAATTGAAAAACCTTACAATGCAGAATGGGGGGGGGGGGGGGGAGGGGGGGGGAGGGGGAAATAAATAAATAAAAGCCAGAGTTCAGTTTGAATAATTTCATTTGTCTCAGGCATTTGAATATGCCATGAAGTAGTGATCCGGATTCTGTTTCACCTTCACTGAGTCATTTCAAGGATATTATTATTTTTCTTTGTTTTGTTTGTGTAATGTAATTATTAATAGATATAAAAAAGAAGACATTAAATGGCCAAGGTACAAGTAGTACGAAGGGTGACATAGAAAAACAGAAATCAACATCAGGTCTCCTGAGGCAAAATTGAAATACTCCTATTACTGCAGGCTTTCACAAATGCAATGTGCATCTGGCTCCATTGGCTGAGTGTAAGGAGTAGCATTCTATAAATACAGATGTGTTTCTCACAAAATAAGAAATTCTTGTGATAATTATGTCTTAGTAACAAAGTGGATGATCTAGAAATCCTTGGAGTGGGAAAACCAGTCATGAAAAGCGATGGCAGTAGTCAAGCTACTGGAATTGTAAAACGGTGGGATGTAACCTCAGGGTAAAGGGAGCAGGAAAAAGTGATATACTAGTCAAAGGCATGATCTGGTATTCTGGAGTTCTTCATAACACAAAATCATGGAATTTTGAATTCATATTAATAAATATGGTGAGAGCTCTATGCACTGGAGGTTTCACTCTACTGAAATATTTAAAATAAAAAGACAAAAAATGTTTTCTAATGGAAAGGCACCATACTGAGCATGGTGTACATTTAACTTAGGTTCTCATTAGAATTGATAAATATCAATAACTTACTGGACCAGAAGTTCATGACTGCCTTAAGGGTTTTCATGACCTCACTGCAATCAATGCAGACTAACAAAGAACACACTGTAAAATGTTGGTTCTTCTAAATGGGTAGTTTTCTGTGATTGAGAAAACCGTAGGTGGAAATAATTGGGAGGAGAAATCAGATAAAATGTGAATGAATGGCTGGAATTCTTAATGAAGATGTTATTTAACAAAACAATAGTGATGGAAACATACAGAAAATCTTAGCTACAAGTCCATTTGGTTTCAGTGCAGAAGTGAAGGTAGCAAACAAGCTCTGTAGTGAACATAACAGAGAAAGTAAATACACATCTGTGGAGACTGAGATATTTTATACAAAACACTGACAGAGGAATGTGACAATGTAAGAGCAAGCCTAAGGAAAGTAAGCAGGTATCTTAAGAAGGTTAAGCAAAAGATAAATCCAATAGTAGTGAAAGCCCATTACAATCCCAATAACAACAGTTGCTGTAAAATTATTAATGTTTATGCATGGATAATTTTGCAGCAAGGAGACAAATCCATTAATAAAATATTTATTTTATTTTATTTTTTTATTTTTTGCAGAAGAATCAGAATAGTTCTCTATAATGAAGTTTTCTCTTTCCATTTTTACTATGAATTGCATCAATTCTTTGTTTGATCCAAAACACCAGCAAAGTGGGATAAGTTCTAGGTGTCAATTGAGCATTCTGTAACTGTAACCTCTTAACATATCTTGCTGGGCAAGGTTCCAGGAGTTTAGAATTATACTGATACGGTGCCAGCCTTCAAAAGAGGGTTATAAAGATTGGAATGATGTATGGCAGTGAGCCTGACACCAGTTCTAAGAAAAATAATGAAATGTGATGTTAGATTAATACAATAAAAAATACCTGATAGGAATATAAAGTCACTTAGTATGGTAATATAGACATTATTAATAGTCAAGAAATTCAATTTTATGATTATATTCTTTTTACAGAATAGCAACCAAATACCCATCACAGACATGTGCTTTCTGTAATGTATTTTACTGATTGCTATGTAGCATTATAATTAAATAATAGCATTATACTTATTAAAAAAGCTCATTACCTGGTTTACAAATTGAGGGGTAGATTCCAAAAAGTCATTAGTGGAAAATGAGTACTGGAGTTTCTAGTAAAAGTCCACACAAACGACCATAGTGGCATTCATGTGCTTTGAAAATATTTGGAGAAAAAATAAAACCACTTCTCTGAAATATGTGAAATAAGTGAATGTGAAGTGGCTGATGATACAATAATGAGGTAAAACAGAAGAATTGTATTATTCTGTAAGGGAAATACTAAATGCAAACAAAAACATTCTAAAATGATAAATTTAATCATGCAGTTACAGAAGCATGGCACATAGGCCCAAACTGACAAAAGGTAGCAATGTCCTGGAATGGAATTTCACAGTAGAAATGACAGGGTAATGTGAAAGAATGACCCACATAAACAGATGTAAGGAAAATTTGACTTCTTACTCTATATGTAGCACCGGGGAGAACAAAACTGGAATATTGAACACATTTTCAGGCATCTGAATTCTTAAAGAACATTGAAAAATTGAAGAGGGCATAAACAAAGCAGAGGAACTGTATGTTTCTGAAAAATTCTTTTGGTGGGAATCTTAAAGTCATAAGGTTTTGTTACTTTAGAAAAAGTAGTTTGAGGAGTGACTTAAATTATTACTATCAATTGCTTCACGGAAAGTTTACAAGAATACCAAGGAGGTGTCCAGTCTAGCAGAAAGAACCTAAATGTCTAGAAGCTGAAAGCAGATAATTCAAGCTGTAGCCCTTAGAATGAACCATCAGAACCATCTCTCCATGTTTTTGGATCAAGTTGAAAGAAACAGACAAGTTGTTTTGGGCACAACCTTTATGTTATTTATCTTCATAATTTTTTTTTTTTTTTTTCCTTCCAAATACTTGAGTTCAACAGGAATTCAGTGCTTTGTGCCCCAGCTTTGCTGTCGATACACATTGCTCTTTAAACAAAGATGTTGGCTCTCCTGTATCCTTGGGAATAGTTTCATGTACCCTATCTAGTCAGCTGCTAGATCCATTATCTGGTCAGATTCCTATGGTCTTCCTTTAATAATGGGGTAGGATCTCATTTCAGCAGAAGGCTTTGGCCCATTCTTGTGTTATGGGAGTGTAACAGTGAATGAAATTCACAAGGCATGACTCCTAACCTCCTTCTCTCTCTGCTGATGGACACAGCAGTAGAAGGCTGTAGGATGTACATTGGCAATACTCTTCAGGGCAAGTTTTGTGGAGAGGTTGCTCTTCCATTCTCATTCCCATCATGAATGGGCAGTGGTTTACAAACTCTGACCCTTCCAGTAATGGATGCTGGAGGATGCATTTGGCTATCTGGGCAGCAATCACTGCTCAAGTAGCTGTTTCCTGTCTTCCTGTTGGGAAAAGTCAAGGACCAGATGGTGATGCAGGGTCACAGCAATGCCAGTGCAAAATCAGTATCACTAACTAGATCTCCCCCCAAATAATACTTGTGAGTATTTCACATATGCCTTGTGAAATTTTAAAATTTTACCTTGTAATCATTCTGTTAGGGAAAAAAAAAACAAACCTCTCTTTATCTACTAACAATTCTACCTGATTAACTAAGAGCATAACTGTTACCCAACACTGAATTGGAATTTACTCTTTATTTTTGAATGTAAAGCCAGCTTAACATCCCCTTAACCTTCACGGAAAGCTCATGTTCTTAGGTTGGAATCATGCCCTTAGTATCCATACTTGATGGCTTCACATGATGTACTGACTACCCATATGTGTGTCCATCTGTTAGATTGGCATGATGCCCTCCCACAAGTCACTGGACAATTGCCCTAGGACATAGCTGAGGACTGAATGCTTACTTAATACTTCATGTGGCTTCCTGTCTGCGTGTATATGTGTGTGTGTGAACTGTAACCCTGCTGTTTGCAATGGACAAGAAAGAAAATGTTTGCCCAGTTCACTTCAGGCAATAAATTTAAAGGCAGTGAAGAATATCTTTGGGTAGGTTTTTTTTTTCCTTATTCTTTTTTTGGTGCTAGAAAAATGGTAATCAATTCCATGGAGTGAATGAGTGAGATTTCTAAGCTAAACATCTAAATTTAAAGAATTTAATAGCAAAACATTGCTATTTGTTGGGAAGAAGTGCAAATATTAGGGGGGGGGGGGGGAAAGTCAATACTGAATAATGCTAATGTGGCAGACCATTTACAAACACCAGAATAAAATTTTTATGTGCTAAAGACCAAATGGAGGAGGACAGGAAAGATATCACACCTTGTAAAAGGTGTGGAAGGTCTTACATAGTGTTTTATTTTATTTTGTCAGCTTTGTTTTTCAAGTGATCGCAATTGCCTAAATAGGTAAAATTGTGATTTCTAAAACAAAATCACTTAAAGAACAGTTAAAACTTTTTGCAAATGGACATTCTGAAAGATATTTCCTAATGTTTCCTAGAAGACTAAATTCTTGTTGTTGCTCAGAGAGAGATTGTGCTCTGGCTCATGTGCTCTTCTTGGAGGCTTCAGCATATTCATTCCACCCATGAACTTTCTGCAGAAAACTTAATACTTCAGTGAACTAGGTTCTGATTTTAAGGCCCTATTTGACATCTTGGATTTCAATTTCCTGTAAAAGTCCATACGTTTTTCTTGAGTATCTGTTTAAAATGCATTACAATAACCCGTTTGAGACATTACCTGCTTCAGGCATAGTACAAAATGGAATTCATAATACAAAATAATGCAGTGTTCACAGCCACAGCCCACTCTGTCATACCGCATGTTCACTAAGCTGGTTAAGACAGCTTTCATTATTTAGGTATCTATATGGGAAATGAACTCTGCTCATAATCTGCTTGTAATGGCCTGAGCTGCAATGAAACTCTGGCTAATAATCAAGAATAAAAAGGGTTGATGCTAAGTCATCACATATCCAGTCTTGAAAATATCCTTTAGCAGAATCCTGTCAAATATGTCAAAGTGTGTTTCTCTCATAATAGTCTATTTGCTGCAGTCAGTCCTTGTTGATTTCGAAACTTAATAACTCTAGGCATTGATTATCATTCAGCTTTCTAAATTGATGACCCTCAGCAACTGAGTAACACGTATCTTATTAGTGTTACCCAAATGTCTCATTTTAGATTTGTTGTGAGAAAAATGGATGTGTGATTTATATGTAGCTAGTTGATTCATGTAAATCGGTGCTTGGAAGTTTGAAGTGCGTTGATGCCTTAGCTGTGCAGTTTCTTGAATTTGTATGTTCAGAAATTACATAGAGCACACATGCGTGTAGGTAGATGCATGTGTGTTTTGTACATGAGATACTATCATCAGTGTTCTTCATAAAACCAAGTTGTTTATCATATGATCATCCTTGAATTATTTGTCTTTAATTTTTATATTGGCCATTTTATACCAAATCTCTAATTTTAATGGGAGTACTTGGTAGAATCTGACAGCTGTTTAGGAAAAAAAGACAAATGGGCATTTCTAGTAACAGAGTGGAGATGAAACCTGACTCTGCAGACTGCAGAACCTTTTAAGGAAAACTGGTCCTTTTAGGCAATAGTTGAAAACCCTGCATGGCTTCTCCAATAATTAATTCATGATATGCTGGACTGATACAGAAGATTAAAAACTAATAGTGAAATGAAAAGAAGAACTGTAAGTGCAAAATGTGACACTCAGAAATTTGTTGCTTCATTACAACAGTAAATATGGTAGATGGGAAAATGAATGATCACACCTAAAACATGAGACTGACAGATCTCATATGATGATTGAGTTAACTTTATTTCAGGAAATTAAAATGTGAAAATTGTATTTTACTTGAGTTATTTCTGATGTTCATGCCACAAATATAAAAATACTCCATTTACTGAACTATTTTATTTATTTATTTTGTTTTAATAGAATGTGCATTTTCTATGGCGTGCAACTGCTACAGTCCATTGCAAGCTCATCCTTTTCTAATTGCTGTAGTTAAATCTGTGGTAATCTCCTTTGCAAGTATGGCATAGAACATGTTATAAATACAACAAGAAGGGCAAAACATATTGTGCATTAAAGGTCAAAATGAAAAAGCCCACAAAGAGTATAATGAAGCCCATTGGCTTGGATTCAGCTATACAATTATGCAGATGACAGTTTTTTAGTCTGTGCAAAGTCCCATTGAATTAAGTGTCCTGCCAGACATTATCAGTACTGTGAACATTGCATGTTACTTTATTTATGTTTATATTGTTTGGATATTGTAGTTATAATAGTATGCTTTTATGTACATATCTGAAATGATGGTAGAACTGAAATATTTACTAATCTCCTACTGTGTAAAGAAATTATGTGTTGGAGTAAATGTTTTGGAAAAAATCCCATCCATGTAAGTGTGAGATTTGATATCAAGTCTAAACTCCTGCCCTGGTGTTTATTCTACTTTAATAAAAAAACTACTTAGCGGCCCTCTCCCCTTACCTTCCTTCTACTTGTATTACAGATTGACTTTGGGAGAGGCAGGGAAGGATAGCTGAAAGGTATTCTTTTGTTGCAGCAAAGCAATCCTTTGAGGCACAGAGCTAGGTCTACCTCAAATTTCATTGTCATGTTAAGCAGCTTAGTACCTGAACTGCAGCATACAGCTCTGTATTCTAGCTCAGACCATTTTCTTATCTTTACAGGAGATTTCATATATCCCTGAAAATCTGGGTAGAAGGAAACTGTAGTGCTGTTACCTTAGCAGATCCATCTCGGTGCCCCTGGGCAAGGAGATATCAAAACAAGTCTGCTGCTCTCTATGGTACAGAAAATTGAATTCATTTCAAGGTCTTTTGAAATGAATCTCAATGTCCATGAGATAAAGTTGATTTTTTTTTCACTAACACTGATCTTGAATGAATTGCTCTTAATGTGCACAAATGTGAGAGATGGTTTTGGATCTGTGCAGTGCATTTTAAAAACCAATTTCATGTTTGCTTATTATCTCACTTTTGTGATTCTTAATTAAGCTAAGGTCTGGTTGAGAAAGTGTAACAGAATTACTGTGGGACATTTTTAGCTAATATCAAATTTCCATAGTTACTTGGGGAGAATTTTTTACTTTTTTCTTGGAAAGACAATGAAATGAAAGAAGTGAATATGATATTTTGGATTATTATTTTTTGTGCATGACAACTTAATTTTTCAAATGAAAAATATTAAAATGTCTCAATTTTAGATTTGAGTTGTAACTCATTTATAGTACACTATCCCTTCCTTTGCGGCATCCTTTTCTCTGGGCACGCTGCATCTCCCGTGATAGCTTATAAGTGAGTAAATCTTAGGATTGGCAAAGTACTGTAAAAATGTTTCAAAACAAATTTCCAATTGCTAAGAAAATTAAAATAATCCCATCTACATTAATGTTACATGAAACTAAATGTTTACTTTGATTTCTTCTTGGTGGGAAAACCAAATTGGTTTGGAATTTCTTTGTCAGCAGTCAAAATAGTCAACTAAATTTCTCACATCCAAAACACTTTAAATTGGATTGTATTTGCTCCTGTTTCAGTGATACATTGTGCTTTTGTGCCTCGGTCAGTTTTATAGCTGAAACTAGCTGCAAACTGCTAGTTGTAATAGATTGTATCTGTACTGTGTAGTCCTAAATAACATATCCAAATTCATATGCCTCACTTAAAGAAACAGTTTTTGTGAGAGTGAAAATAGTCTGATTGTAAAAGGCTCAGGTCGTCCTCTTGTTATTGGGCAACTGAAGACAGAAGGACTTCACTCTAATGCTGTATGACTCCAGAATGAGTGTATATCCTTTGGAAGGAACAAATGGTTTTCACTCCTGTGAGTACACTTTGCCTATTTACTTTTCAAGTTGTGCGATATTATTGTTCCTGTATTCAGGCTTGTTGTGACTTCTGTGCCAGTCTTCTGCTGTTACTGCAGTAGACTTCTGAAGTTCTTTCTCAATCCTGTGTTGCCTTTTGGCATCCAAGGAAAGCAGAGGCTAACCTCACTGAACTATAACTGGCAAGGGTACTGAAGGGGAGGATGGAAGGAGAAAATAATCTAACATGAGAAAATAAGTAGGAACAGTTTGTTTTCTGCAAGCCAGCAGTTTTCAGTCTCAAAGTAAAATCTAGCAATCATTCCAGACTGGGGTGTCTCTCAAAGTCAGTGGGAAAGAAAGGAAATTCACCTGTACTCTGCCAAAATTTATTGCCTAAAACTGTGTAAACATTAACCAGGACTAAAGTGTGTCTGAAAAATAATAATCTAAGTCAGTACACGTCAAGTAGGAGTCCATCCAGGATTCACATTAGCATACTGTCAATTTTTATTCTTTGCTTTGCTGGAATTTGCTGTTGTAAATTACTATTACTTTAATGAAGCATTTTGTAGCTTCATTTTTTTCCTTGTTTAAAAACAATAAAAACAGCAAATAACCCCACTAGGGAAGTATGTAAGGGCTGGTACAGTAGACTGTAGCAATATCTTCATGGCTATTCCTATCTAAAGAATCTTAAAAAGGATATTATTTACCCTTGAGGTTTTCTTAAAGCTGTTAGAAATCATGTAGTAAAATCCTTACTCAAACAGATGCTGATGTTCATCTGTTGTTACATACTATTTTAAAATAGTAGTTTTCCTGTTTAATGGCAATTTTTTAATTGTCAGAACATTAGGCTGTGTATAAATGTTCTGTTCTGATTGTTTATCTTAATTGATAGTTGCCTTTAATTTAATTTAATTGCCTCATGCCAGATTTTCTTTTTTCCTTTCTCTTCTAGTGACCCAAATGTGACTATTAGTGGGCTATTCTCTCAGTTATAACAATAGAAATCGTAAGTGAAATTCACATGTCTGCAGAGGTTTGGCATGAGACGGCTATGAGTTCTGAATGACTTTAATACCCACATAAAGCAGTATGAAGGCAAAGTTCATTCAAACAATAGAGATTCTGTAGATGGATCCTCTTGCACAAGTCTAGCAAAGTGCTGGCTAGCTCAGGGGGTCTACTTTTGCCTCTGCAGAGTTATCACTCACCTGGTAGTGACACACTTCAGAGAACATAGTCATTTTTGCAGTTGAATTGGTTCTTATAGCAGAAGGCACATTTAAGAATGTCTTGCAAAATCTGCTTAGATTTTTGATGTGAAATCAAAATTGTACTCCAGTCATCAAACACTATTCTAGCATCCCTGCCCATGGTAGAAGGTTTTGGATCTACATGATCTTTAAGGTCCCTTCCAAACCTTTATGTGATTCCATGATTTTTCTGTGAAGCATTTAAATACCTGTTATGGTTTCATGATTTTTGATTACTGGCATTCCACATCATAACATCATGTAGTGCACTAGGAGTTAAAGTGTTAATGTTCCAGGTCTGGATACCTGTTCGGAAAAGAAGAGGAACTACATTCCCCAGGGGACTTCGCAGCCAGGGAGGAGATATAACTCCTGGCAAGGTCACCTGATTGCTCTCTTTGCTCTTCTCCTTCACCTCTCCTAGCTGTTGCCTGTCCTGACTGTGCTAATGACTCAGTAATACTGCAAGGCCTACAGCTTTCAGATACTCTCTCATTATATTTGATTTATTAGCTTCAATTCTAATTATATTGTATTATAGTGTGTTATATTGCATTCCAATACCATATTTAGTAAAATTAGTTTCTTTTTCCTCAGATTGTTGCCGCTGTTTCTAATTATTTTGGGGTCCCCTGTTTCCTTGTTTTGGAGGCACAGATTTTGCGAAATTCCTCCATCCCACTCATCACGGAACAGGGCCGAACCAGCCCGCAAACCATTGACTATAACTCTCATAATAACTCGAGAATTATTATGTAAAATAATATAATTATGTTCAGTAAGAATTGTCTATAACTAAATCCTGTCCTGAGGCTCAGGAAAATATCTCTTAGGTAGCATGTACTCCTGCTTCAGGAAATGCGTTGTGGTAGGTGTTGAGCAATTAGCTGTTGCAGAGAATGCCTGTCTGGGAGTGGCATGGAAACAGCTACTTAACCCCTGGCACAAAGCGGATGCTTTCCCTGATGATAGTGAGCTGTCTGAATTTATTTTACCCACTGAGCTTTGTGATAGTGATGGGAAGCATAATGAGTTATCTTTGTTTAGAGGATTTCAAGCTGTGGTTGACTGGCAGGGTCTTCAGTGACTCAACTTTTACTCAATAAAGCTAAATTTCCATCTGTTGCCCTCAGATGGAAGGTGCTAGTTTTAACAAGCTATGTCATTTGTTGACTTTAATGATGGATAGGTGCAAAGCTCAGTTCATGTCACTCTCTTAGTGTTGTTACAATTTAGAGTATGTACTTTCTTGTCCACCGTAAGTGCTATATGAAGTGCTAGCCTATGCCAAGCTTTGCCTAAGACTGGAGTCCTACTCATGTCACTGACATAGATGCAGAACTTAAAGCTGCAATTGAATTCTTCCTGTAGTGCCCTACTAAGAAAGAAGGCCTTGAGCTGCACAAGCCCGTGAGTACCATAGGCTCACAAATAGATATTGATATGCAAGAAAATCTATTCTTATTTTTAACTGCCTGACTAACATGCTGGGACAGGAGTGTGTATTTATGCCTTGTAAATACCACGTAAATAAAATCTGAAACCAAAGTCAGAGGACAAAGATCAATATTTGCTGCCCACAATGTAAACTAAAACTACACCGACCTTGTGAAAAAAATAGACTTTGTTTCCACTTTTTCCATCTGAACTATACTTGCAGAATGCACCTGCTGTTGAAAAGATACCATAAGGTATTGAGATTAGTAAACAAGTGACATAAACAAAAATCTAGTATGAGAAATATGTCAACTACAGAATCAGAAGCTGTGTTGCTTGCACAGTATAAATTAACAGCTCACTGATTTCTATGGGATCCTGAGCAGTTACTTTGTATCTTTTGAATAATTTCTAAATATAAAGAAATATAAAAAGTATTAGATGAGGTGATGTATATGAATAGAAGCAGTCAGGATTTTTTTTTTTTTTTTAAGCTATTAAACATTTAAATGAAGTCATTTTAAAAAATTATAGTTAATGTAATTTAAGCATTTATTAATAAAATTTAGCAGATTTTAATAATTATTTAACAGTGTCACTATCTGATATTTGTGTACTTTATTACACAATAATAATAATAATACAATACAATATACAATAATATATAATAATACAATACACAATAATAATAACTCACACAAAGTTATTACAGATTATTTTTTAATTAAATATTCATAAACTGGAACATGTGAACTTTGTCATGTCTACTGCTAAAGCATTCTGTAGCATCCCTAACAGCAATGTATTACTGGAACTGTCTATTCAGTTCATATTGTATTATTAAATAAAACTTGTGCAGACACAGATTTGATCAAGCAGCCCTATGACTGATACACCGTGCTGTTGCTGTTCAGAAATGCTGAGAATAGTGGATAACACTTGAGGACTAATTTTTTGCAAAAATTTTGTCTTCAGATCTGTCCCTGCAGAGATGTAACAAAGGTTATATCTTGATGAAATAATCTGCAGGGTAGAGAAATTAAGGTAGGAACATCATACTTTGATAGAGGGCTTTTATACTATATTCTTCCAACTAATCCTAATCTGTCGCCTGAAACAAAGTTCAGCCTTCCCCCTGCTTCCCCCACCTCTCCCGTTTTTTTGCTGCCTATGTCTTCCACCCCTGTGAAGAACCAGTATTTCTGCTTTCCAGTTTTAAACAAAGTGTTACTGTGGGAGCTCCAGTCCAATGTGCAGTCAGACTCTGTCCCAGTTTGCAGCTAGAATGCTTTGGACTCGTATCATCTGATGCATATTTCTTTTCACAAAGCTCATTCTGTTTCCTTAGAACTCTGTGGGTGTGAAGCTAAAATGTACCTACCCTTGGAATGGTTTAAGCGTGTACCTAATTTTGTGAGAGCTGGTATGGTAGTTAATGTAGGGAAGGACAAATTTACATTTTCATAGTAAACATTCAATTATATATAACTCCTTCTGGTACCGAACTACTCAGATTTCTGTGCCTGCATTTGAGCAGAATACTGTGTGTCTGTGATTGTCATGGTGTAAAATAGAGTAACTACTTGCATTTATTTTCTGAATCACACAGGGATGTTTTATATCATTCAGCACTGTTTAATATACCATTATTTATTATTTTTCCTCTGCAGCTCTCATCTGCCAGAAATGTTCAGCTTTATTCAGCACTTTTATACCCTCAGGAAACACAAGAATGCTGTTCTATGCAGTCAAGATACATTGAAAATTTCTCTCTTATGTGGACAGATTGTCTCCTAAGGGTCAGTGTAGCATCTGTGCTTTCTGCCAATGTGAGAAAACTGGTCATGCTACTAAAGACCAACAATGGTGGCACAATCTATCTTGTCCTCCAACCTCTTCCATGCTACAGAACAAAGACATTAAAAATATTTTGCAAGTCAGATAAACTAGTACATGTTCTCATCTGTTAGATGAAAAGGAGTTATGTAGTTCTCCAGCTAGCAGACTAAGTCTTAAATCTTGACTGGAGAGAGAATTGTAGAATAAAAATATATACTGGTCCTTCGTTTGAGACATATAAAGTATTCAGAAAACTAGTAAGAGTTCCTAGCCTTACAAAAGTCTGATGCTGATACAAAGTATAAGATTGTAGCAAGAGATTTATAATTGCATCCCTACTGATACGCAATTTTGAAAGTTAAAATATAACACCTCAGTGAAAAGAGCTCACAGTATACTGTCATGCCATGGGCAGATATGCCATTAACTACTGGCTCATGTCCAGCTTTTCATCCACTCCCAAGTCGTCCTCCACAGGGTTGCTCCTAATGAGTTCTTCTCCCAGTCCATACAAGTATCTGGGATTGCCCTGACCTAAGAACAACCCCTTGCACTTGGCCTTGTTAACTTACTAGATTCACCTGGGCTCACTTCTGAAGTGCTTTTTTAGGGTCTTTGTTGTTGAGCCTATCCATGTCACCTGATCCAAAAACCAAGCAGAAATCCTCAGATGAACAAGAAGTACATCCCATGCATTATGTTTCTTTTACCATGCACTAAGGTACTCCTAATGTTTTGTTCTTCCTTTGGCTTTTATCAAAAAATACTAAACATAATTTTGGCTACTCTGTACCACTCTTTAAATAGATATTCCCATTCAGATAACCTTTTATGAACTTGTCTTCTCTTTGCAATTGAAATTGAATTGTTATCCAAAAAGAACTCTCTCTCTTTAGTCTTCAAAGAGTCCGTAACTGTTGTCAGAGCAATCCTTGGTGTCTGAAAGATTGTTTCTTTCGCGTTTTCCCCTCTTTTCTTACTGTATGTCCAGTGTTTCTGCCCTTTCTTAATTGTATTTTCCCCGAGGCACTGCTGTGAATAGTATAGCTAGCTACCTAGAGTTTTCCTGAGTATATTATCTCATTATCTACAGATAAGTAATGACCATTCAGTGTCTGGTAGTTAACTGGCAGAGTCATCTGACATTTTTCTGTTGTCTTAAAGTCTTAAATATGCTGTGAATTAGTTTTTCTTTATTTGTTATACTGCTTGACCTTCTTCTAACATGTTGATCTTAAACAGTTGATATCCTGCCTGCATGAATTTCAGCTATGACGCAATATCGTTTTTAGCAGCTTCCACATATGAACAGCAGATGGTTTGAGCTGAATATATATAAGCATATGTGTCTGAACGTTGCCATCCTTTAGTTCTGTTTAACCCCTCATCGGCTCTTCGCCTTTGCCATTTAACAGTCTTTTTTGAAAATGGGAAGGAATTCAGACTGTGATAATGCCAATATTTCATCCTGTTTACACTAATGTTGTCATTTGGATTTTTTTTTTTCTATGATGTTATCTTAATAGCTAAAGATAATCTGCTTAACTGGTCAACACAAATAAGTTTTTTTCTTTCTAGCTGCTTACAGCTCCTCCATATTTAACAGCAGACAAGAGAAGGGAAACACAGTGTTTGTGAATCAGTGTTTCTGCTACCGAACACAATTTTTTAATTTGTAGAATTCTGCCCAACTTCACTCCAGTGTTACAGATTCTTCTGTTTTATGAAGTAACAAGTCTGCCATTTCTGTTGTTGATAAAGTAGTGATTATGTAATTTTTCTCTTTTTTTGTTTTTTTGTCTTTTTACTTCTATTTATAAAAACGCTTATCAGAAGTACATATGAAAATACTCCTGATATTAAATTGAAGAAACTTAAACACCAAACTGTTACTGTGTATTTAGAGCTAGTATTCCTACTTGTAACGGTAGTGTTTCATTGAAAACACATACTTGTTGGGCTAACAAAACAAGCACCACATTTTAGATTTTCTGTAATGTACTCTGGTATTACATGAACTGCTGTAATGAGCTGTTATTAGCTACAAGAATTTAATAAACAGAATGTTGGGTATGACCAGTAAAAGTAGAAATACTTTAAACAGTAAGCACATACAGAAGTGCTTGGTGAAAGAAGGCTGAGGAACTGCAGCATAATTTGAAGAAACTAAATATAAATAAAATGGTGAAGCTAAAATATATTCTCTTAATTCAGCAGAAATCAAGTGGATTTTGAGCAAGAAAGAATGTCATAGTGTAACTTTGTTCTGCTTAACCTTAGCTTTGGTGCTGGAGTAGCTCTCGCTCAGTGAGATACAACTGAAGAGCAGCAGCCTGCATCTTATCACTGTTATTTGTCTCAGTGCTCAGAACTACTCTGTACAGCAAAATGAGAAACCCTGTGGCTACAATTGCTATGTCAGCCAAAGATAAGGAGGTGCTAGGTTGGTGGGAAATTTTAACTAAAAAAAAGATGATCGAAGGGGCCATTCCTGATTGTGATGCAGAGAGAGATGTCAGTTTGAAAGACTGACAAACACATACTGAGACTGAAAAAATTTTGTTTTTTTGAGGTCTTATATGCCATTATGTTCCCACCACGCTATAGCCTGTTTCTTTTTTATTTTTATTTTTATTTTTATTTTTATTTTTATTTTTATTTTTATTTTTATTTTTATTTTTATTTTTATTTTTTTATTTCTTTTAATTTTATTTTAAAATCATCCAGTATCCTTTTTGGTTTGTTTAAAATATGTCTGAATCAGTTTTGCACTGTGAAACTCCAAGATCTCTTTTAGGTCTACTGTTTGTCTCCATTGTAACATTTAAAAGTGAAGGGAAGATTCTAGATACAGACTGATGAAAGAAGGAAATGGAGTCCAATGGCAGTACAAAGTGCAGTCATTCTGGAGCAGGCAGACAGGTGACAGTGAAAGGAGAAAGGAAACATGATTGTATACACGAGCCATTCCTGCATACTGATAAAGTGGATAAAATCACTCATAAATGCGTGTGACTTTATGTGAAACAGAGGCATGCTGGGCTTTATGTAGAAGCTGTACAGGAGTGTTAGTTGAGAGATAGCACCAAATATTTGTTCATTTGATTAAACCATTCTTTTTTCCCCATGAGCATTTTTGCCTTGTAAGGGTGCTAAAACTTGAAAGCAGGTTTAATTGTGTAGGATAAAGGGATGAAAGAAAAATTCACTGAAACAAGTCACACCAGTAGTGACTGTTCTCAGATAAAGCTCAGATTTATAGAGGTATTTAGGTAACGACATTTAACGCTTATTGTAATTATTTAGAATTTTATATCTAAAACACCCTTGCCTAGCCAGAATCACTGTGGGAAATTTAATTTCCATATTCTTTCAAATCAGATTGTAAAGCAGTTTTTCTCTGGTGGTAGATGGGTGCTTTGGGTCCCTGATGGGAAATTTTCTGCTTAGAAGGAAAATGAGCATGCATCAAATGCAATAAAATGTACTGTTAAAATGAAATGCAAGATAGGTACAACTTTTGAGGGATACTTTTCTTCATACAAAGAGCGAATTTTCCAGCTTTATCTTTTCTTTCCTTTTTTTTTTTTTTTTTTTTTTTCCCTTCCCTCTTCCTCCCCCACCCCCCTTTATTTTCCCAAATACAACTACATTTCAAACTTTTGGAGTCCTGAATGGAATTTCTGTCCCTGACAATGACAAAAAAGGTTGCATGCTTTTTCCAGGGAGATGCAGCACGAAAGTGGCCAACTGTGATTCCTTTGGCTAGGGCGGTACATACTGAGTCGCTCAGGCTGGTGCTTCTCAGAATGTACATTACTCTTGCAGCAAATAAATAAGTACCACACCCTCTTTCTAGCAGGTAGTATAATTATTTGTCTAATTTAATGTCATTTAATAGGATAATTACTGTCATTATATATGAGCACTTCCTTAGAAATTGATAGCAGTTAATACAGTTTCTCATCTTTAGATTTTTAACAGATTTTCCATAAATCAAATTTTTGTCTGCTTTACAGCATTGGCAATTTTGAAGTGCTGTCATTATCCCATTGAACAGCAGTCTGAGGCAGTGCAACTGTAGGCTATAAAGTTTTGCAGGAGCTTTTCATCAGCTTATGCCTATATTTCTGCAAAGAGAAGTAGTTGTACCCTGACTTGAACTGCTTATTTTCACTCTGTGCAACTCCTTCTTTCGTTTGAACACATAAAATCATATATGGTTATATGAAACAACACTGAGCTAAGATTTTTCTTTTGACTGTCGCATGTTAATTAAGATCACCTTCCCTTTTTTGGATCACTACAGCAATACACTTTCACTTGTTTAAGGGGTTAACGCGGGGTCAAGAATGATCATTTAAAGCAGATGGACTCATTCTTTCAGCATCACTGTTAAGGTGTTTATCGTGATGATTCATTTTCAGAAATAGTCCTTAATGCCTTATTGCATAGATTATGCAGGATCGGTTCTCTTGCCAGCACTGAGTATTTCTTTAGCAATACCAAACAACATAAAGATCCAGTTCAAAATTTGCCTACCATATTACTACCTTCATTTTGGTCACAACAGTACTATTTTTTCCTTACTCAGTATTTACAGGTGTCAGAAATGTTCAGTTAAAAACCTGAACACAACAGGAAATTATAAAGTTTTTATTTACTAAGAAAACTATTTGCATTATTTATATTCCACTAACAGGAGAAATTAAATATTTCGGATTCATCTTTGTTTTTTACCTTTGGGATCTGAAATACATAAGGATGAACAAGTTATTCAGTAAAATTCTTTAGGGTTTATGCATAGTTGGTTGTAAAACAATGCTACTTACTGTAATATAATGAAGTTTTGAAACAAAACAGTTACTACAGACTTAAAAACAGCTCCTATTCTGATGCTTTTCCAAGATGATCAACTGTGATAGGTATAGATTGATTGAAATACATTACAGGACATGCATTATATATCAAGACTTCATAAATGATGAGAAACTGTGCTGTCAGGCAAGCAATTATAGTAGCTCATCATACTATGCTAATTACAAAATGTCTGGAAAATACCTTATCTACATTTATGAAGCTTCCTGCATTGATCAATAATGTAGATCTAACAGTGTAAAGAAGAGTGCTACTAACTAAAACTCAATTAAATGGGGGTCTAAATGGAACTGGAGAGATATTCCCAAAGTCAGAGTACTGGTAGCATACTAACTTGTGGAGTGAGTGGTGTTTGGTAGTGGATTTTGTGACCTTGGAATAACTTTCAGGCAAATAAAGAAGTTTTGCTTACATCCTCTGGAATAAATAATAATAATAATAATAATGAAGTAATAAAATTCCATCATAATGTGATGATAGTGATACGCAAATTTAGCAGCTAACCTAAATTTTGGGTGAATTTTGTGTAAATGAAAGATAATAAAAGGTGTTTTGTAAGGTACATGTAAATGCTACTATATAGGTCACTGTTGTCATTTTATCTAAAATGCTATATAACTCTCTGGGTGCTCAAGTTCAAGAAAGTTATATTGACATCAGCAGAGGTGCAGAAAAGGATAGCCAAGAGAATGAAAAAAATATTTGGCAAAGAAAGACTGATATCCTTGCAAAGTTACGGTTAAAGTTGTAGATATCCTGTACAGAAATACACAAAGATGAGATAATAAATACTTGAGCCACCAGCAATGGAAGAAATGGTTATTAATGTCTCAGCTATATGCTGCAGCTAAAAATTAGGTAGAGGTTCATAATCATAAAAATAATAAAGTTCTGAAACAGCCTTTCAAGCAGTTGATCCAAAAAGCCTAACTGATTTTAAGTTGGATTTTGGTAAACTTAGTAAATGTTATTTGATTTGCTGCAGGCAAGTGGGACTTGCTGGCATAGAAAGATTATTTCAGGATTCATATTACTCTTGCAACTGATTTCCCCCCTCAAGTCTGTCTTGCAGTCAGCTTTCCCATCTCTTCCAACTCTTTTTATCAAGTGCAGGAATTATTTTTAACTTTCCCTGTAGTATTAATAGTAAGTCAATGGTTATTTCAATCTACCTCCTCATCAGTGTGTCAATGATGATTAAATGTATCTGCACTGCATTAGGCAATGTCACTGCTGTTCAGGATGAAGTATTCTTTTCTGCTGAAACAACTTGATTAAAAAATTAAAAAGAATTAAAAACTTGAAATTTCTATTCATCTCTAGAATCTGTTAGGGGTGCTGTTGAAAATCTACTGTTGCATACAATTAGAAGGGCATCCTCTGTAGGGCCACAGCCTCTATTTCTATAAGTAGAAGGATAAGAGTAGCTAAGGGCATAGCACCACTTAGAACTGACATAAAAAAAAGTAGAAGTGAGCTACTGTTAACACAGACTAGTTATAGATTAACTCCCCTGAAGCACATCAGGCACATTTCCTTATTGAAGATTACAGTGAACTCTTAATCTGCAAAACTGTAAGAAGCTCCATATTTGTAGGGTCTCTAAAGGAGATAGGGCTAGAAATATTGGATTACACAAAAGATATTATCTAAGCATTAATACCTTTTAAATTACTTAGATATGTCACAAAAATAAATAATAACAAAAAGTTTACTTTGTGTTTTACATTAAATGTTAAAAATATTTATTAGCAGCTGTTGCTGCTAGGCAGGGGTAGATAGTCAAGAACTGTTGGCTGCTGGGAATTTTTCAAGAAGTGTAAAATTTCCTATGTGCCACTTAAGTCATATGCCCTACTCCAAATTACCTGTAATGCTAAACAGATCTAGTAAGATCCTATCACAGAGAAACAGACTCATGCTCTTGTATATTTGTACTTTTTGGGGTGGTTTGAATATATTTGACACTATTATTTAAGCAATTAAATACATCTATATTTCAGTAAGTAATGCATATCTTGTTCTCTATGTTAGGATTCTAAATGAAGTTTTAATGGCTTGATGAAAACTGCACAGGTTTGTAGTAGATAAATGAATATCACAATTGAAAATCCTTTTGGTCAGTTGGGATAGGTTATATTTTTAGTTTTGGGAGAAAAGCCAGAAGGTAGTTCAAAACCTGGCCTTTTACTCTTCAATAATCAGACCTATTTATAGTGCTTTAACAGACAGATCTTCATAAAAGAACTCCAGTTTCTCGGTCTCTCTTATTCTGTTTGAAGTAAAAGGTTTCAGTCATTATATTGGGATTTGGTAATATTATTCTTAAGCAATCATTCCTCTTTTCATGCTCCTGAAATTTTTTGGATTTAGGAAAAAAGATGTTTCTTTAGATAAATAGGCCTATTTTGTTTGTTCTCTTCTCTTAAAGTGGTATATTCCTGCTTGGAAGTATACTTTCTGCACACTCCTATGACTAAAGCATTTGCAACTTGTGTCTGGTTTATTTTCTGATGTTACTCATTTGAAAAATGAAATATGTGTTCTTATTGGAGGAACCTGAGGGAAAAATAAAATAAAATACCAGTCTCCTTCAGCTACATGCTGCAATTAAGAAATGCAAGAGTCGTTCACAATCAAAAAGGCTCAAAGCATGTTTACCTTCTTAGTTTTTGTACACCTTAAAAGGAATGCATATACTTGCCTCTAGGGCTGGCTTGACCTATGTTTTAAGTTTGCTTGCTGTAAATGTGTTGTGACTCTGTAACTATTTAAAACTTTAGATAAACTACAAACAAAGCACTGTAATAGAGTAAGAATACAAATTTTCAATACTCATTGTCTTAGCAGTAGTTTCATTACAGTTATAATTTCCTGTCCATCTTTAAAGTTTCTGACAGTGAGCAAGTACAGAATATACTTGGTTTAAAAGTATTGCAAAATTATTTGAGTAAAATGACCTATGTGTTATTTTTACTCATTCCACTATGGCTATGTAGAAAGCAGAATTTTGACTGGAGTCAGTGAAACATGGAAGCATGAGGTAGTCCTGAGCCACAATGGGCAAATATTGATTTTGTGTGTTTTGCTCTGGCTCTGCATCCATAGTTAATAATTCTTAAAAACAAACAAATAAAAATCATTACTTGTAAATAAGATGGGATGATGCTACATTTTCCTAACCTTGTACACAAGAGATTTTTTGCATTTTCATTAAAAACGTATCACTCATGGGACTCAGACTGTCTTCAAAGAATGAAGATTTGTCTCTGTGGCCAAGCTGCTGTGTGTGTTCTTTGGCAGCTCCATTAATAATTTACATTTGTTCTCAAATGGTTTCAGACAACTTCAGTACAGTTCCAATTATACCTTAAAGGAGAATGATATAACAGCTACGGCCAAAGTCTAGTGCAAATTGGAATGAAATTGTTTACTGCTGATTGAACATTTTCATGAACTTACTAAATGAAGACCTGTTTTCAAAGTAATCCTTGTCAGATCACCTCAAAAATTTTATTACAGATTAACACTAATGAATATGAAAGTGTTATGTAAATAGAGGGCTAACAGAAACACTTTGAAGACTAGATCCTTTGCACCTCTTAATGAGAAATATTTATATTTCCTCAAGATCTCTGCCAGTAGAGGTGTGCAGTGAGATTTTCAGTAACAACCTGTCTCTAAAGTGTCTTAGTTTTAAAATTAAATTTACATTAAAACCTTTTAAAACCTTTTCAGTGTTCCTGGAGATCATACCAAGGACTTAGCAGGAGACATTTCAATTACAAGCTCCCAGTAATTCTGTTGACAAGCTTGAGCAAATAATTCTGCCTGAGTTATTCATAACTCTGATTCACTTATTCAAAAGCAGCCTGAATGTCTGATGAAATATTTGTCTTAGAAAGGTACAACAAGGCTTATTCATTAAGAAAAAAACAGTGGCTAACTTGTCTGGAGTTCAAAATCTGTTTTTATTATGTGCCACATTCCCATTCATATCTTGATAACACATCAATAGAGAACCACATATGCTTTCTAAATGTTTAGTCAACAAGATTAAAAAATGAGTATGCAAAATGAAAAATATGAAATGCCGGCTCCATTCAAGTTACTATATATATGTGTGTATGTGTGTGTATGTACATGTATATGTATGTATGTATGCATATATATATGTATATGTGTGAGTGTATATATTTTTTTTCAGTGGGACCATATTTCTCTTTGCAGTTCTCTTGCAGTTGCACTTAACAAATGCCGTCTGTACTGGCAGTTTTTGAAAAATGGATGAAGTAGATATGAACTGAAAATTCAGGGATGTTGTAGATGACTTTTAGTTTTCACTGATGATCTGAAATGAAATGGAGTGTGAATTAAATGAAATGAAAAGTAGAAGTATTTTAATTAAGAAGAAAGTCTTGTGTCTGTTTTCAAGGAAATTCTGCTTCAACAAAGTGATTCAAAATAAACTACAAGTCACTGTTAATACCAAAAGTGCAGTGGAGCGAATGTGCATCAGTAATATCCTAGAATGGTCAGGATTTCACTGTAGACCTGAAAACATAGTTGGTCTGGATTTAGTTGCTCATATCTGTAACAGAATACATACTTGATTAGTATATGGAGATCCTAATATATAAAGCAGAGTGGAAAAATGGCTGTTTATCAAAAAAGAAAATAAACACCTCCCTTGGTGAATTCTGTCTGTTCCATTTGCCCTTGTAATGGTCTATTTGTGTGTTTTGCTTTAAACTTATATGAGATGGGTATTTGCTTCCCTTTTATGCTACCCAACACTATCTTCTATATAGATGAAATTTTAAAGAGTTCTGTTGCTTCCATGCTAGCATTGTTTAACTGCTACTTAGGATATGACAAGAAAGATGCTACATGGCTGAGGATAGAATCATAGAATCCTTGGAGTTGGAAGGGACCTTTAAAGGTCATCTAGTCTGACTTCCCCACAGTGAATAGGAAAAGGCACAGAGCAATCAGGCTACTCAGAGCTTCATCCAACCTCTTCTTGAAATTCTACAGGGGCAGGGCATCAACCACATCTCTAGACACTCTGTTGCAGTGCCTCACCTCCAGATCTAACCCTAAGAATTCATGATGTGATATTATGCCAGGTTATGTACCAAGAGAGATGCAGAAATAGAGAATATTAAGAAAATAGTAATTAAGAGTAGTCCAGTGTCAGATCGTAGTTCAGTCTAGCCCAGTATATCAACTGCAAGAGTAGTTATCTTAAGGAAAAACGATAAGACCAGGGCAAATTGGTTGAGACAGTTACCTTAGAGGATGTAAGGCAATAGGCCAGGCATGTAAAATTTCAGAACGTCCAGCTTTTTCCTACCTTGATGGTTGAAAAAGGGCACCATTGCAGTGTTGTGACATTTCTACCAGAAAGGAGGATGACAAAAAGTAGCCAAACGTGCCAAGTGCCCACTTTCAAAATAGATTTAGAACAGTATTTGTAATTTTGTTCAAAGAGTAAATGTAAATGACAAGGCATTCTGATACTGTTACTGTTTCTTGTCACTCTAAAAGGACAAGACAACGAGTAGGTTAATGATAAATAAATGACAGAGATGATGTTATTAGTTTCAAAATTAACTCTATAAAATACAATTTTTGTTCATTTTAAACTTCTTTAATTGGGAATCTTTCTGTCTCAAAAAAAAAAAAAAAAATAAATAATAAAATAAAAAATTAGAAGAACTTTCAAATCCCAGCATTATGTTTTTCTATTAACAAGTCTTGGCTGTTAGTTACTTTAAAAAGTTGTTTTCATAACTGCTCTTTACATTATATTTGGTTGTCACAATCATGCAGAGAATCAGCCTAATAGAGATACAAATTTGGATGTCTATTCAACATAATAGCACGTCAAACAGCCTATGTTCTTTTACATTATTTGTCATAGTTTGGTATCTCTTTGACATTCATCAAAGACATCATTACATTTCAAAATGTTTTGACAAATCCTGTTTCCCTATATGCTTTGTGATAACTTAAATGCAAACCCATTTTGGTCTTACTGCTCCAATAGAAAATGGTGCAAATTATTTAAATTTTTATTCTGGAATATGAAAGATTTACTAAATCAGCAGCAATTACAGCAACGAGTGACATGTTTTATTAGTTCATTTTTATTCAGCACTATTTCCCCAAATCAGGTTTTGTCCTTCAGGAAAACAAACCTATTATCCCCCTTTCTGGCCTCTGTGATTTATTAGCTGTTACTAAGTAGGTACTCAAAATTAATGCTCACAGTGGACTTGTCTGTATTCTTGTGTTGATAGTCAAAAGTGGATGTATTTTTCAATCATAGTGGCTCGTTTCTTTTAGCTTAATGTGATTGAGTAAGAATAATCAATATTCAAGCTTTAAATCTGATATTACCTGGCTGTATTTTAATGTAGGATGGTCTTTTGCATTTGTGTTGTTCTCTATTGTAGTTCTCTGCAATATTTTCTTTCTTACAATACATACTTGAATGAACAATGATTTAGACTTTTAAATAAACATCACGGGCTTCTGGGTCAGAATCTGCTGAAGTGATGAGATAATAAATGGGATAATTTATCACATCCCTTGACTTTTTTTGTAAATGAGTGGTCTATTCACATTATATTAAGTATATTGTGAACACAAATGTAGTTTTATGTGGAAGATTAAGCATAGGCAACTGTCATAGGTACACACATGCATGTACTGGCTTTGGAAACAGAGAGCTTCTCCCTTTGGTTCTTTTTTTACCTAAGTGATGAGGAAAATCCATTATACCTAACTTGTCCATAGTGTAACATCTGGAGATAAAAATGTCAGAATATATTTTAGACATGACACTAAAATTCAACATCATAATGTTGTATTCAGTAGGCTAATATAACTTAATATCTAGCCAAGAGTTCTCTTTTAATGCTACCACTGGCACCAGCTGAATTTAAACTGAAGTCTGAATATACTACCATCAAAGATAATTAAAGAAGCTTCCATTTTTTTCCCCCAAACAAAGTGAAAATTAAAGCAATCATATAAAGCATCTTTGTTTTGTACAAAGAAAATATACACAGTCATGTAGGTAATTAACAATTGTTTCATATTTCTAATTAAATTAAGATACTTTTATGTAATTAAGACAATTAAGTATGAATACATTTAAAACAGATTTGGAAGGACCACTTGCATCATCATGAGTAGCAGGCAGTCACACCCAATAATTTGTCCCATTGCTTATGTTCAGTTTTGCAAATGGGGCCCAAGATTTTCCATAATGTGTTTTACAGGTTTTTTTTCCTATTAAAAAAATATTAGCATGCCCACTCCTTCTTAAATTAGTCTGAAAAGGATCAAAAAAGCTCAAATTAACTAATTCAAGTAATTGTATTCTCAGCCAGTTTTTTTTTTAAATTTTATTATTATTATTATTATTATTATTATATGAAATATGTTTACAACACATTCTTTTTAAAGGATTTAATGTGACTTTTTTTGCAGGAATGTGCTGCATGTTTCATGTATTCCATGAAAGTATAAAATTTGGATGATCATGAAAAATCCAGGCCAATCTTTAAATTCAATGATATTTCATTACTTCCACTTCTGAAGAACCAAGTCCCAAGTTGTTAAATATTCTTATTCACAGTGTCCTCTCAGGGAATTAGAGTGCTAATCACCAATTAGAAAATAATAGTAATGAGAGGAAAAAATGCATTTACATTCACTTGACAAACTTTTCAAGATTTAGTATGTTTTCATAAGAGAACTGTGTTTTGGGGAAATTCAACTTGAGATTCCCTTTCATCTATGTATTATATCATCAAATCCTCTAGATGAAGACAAAGCTTGTTTAGCTAGATGATTGGCATTTTATGTTTAAATCACTCAAGATACACATCTGTTAAAATTACTGGCTTAAATCAAACTATTTCATTTCAAACTTAAGTGTTCATTTTTTAATAAATCCCCTGTTCAGCCTTGCTGTATCAGTCCGGGTGACATCTTCTATGCTCACAACATTAGAAAGGTATTACATATGAAGCATTTTCTTAAGGTGCATGAAGGGTTTATAGATGATATATATATATATATATATATATAAAATATATATTATATATATATATATCACTATATATATATATTTTATATATAGTGAATCACAAGGCCACAACTCCTGTTCTACTCCTAGGAGAGACAGTTTCATCCTCTAGAAGACTTTGTGCACTGAAGCTGCATATCTTTTTATTATGTTCCCCCCCACCAGCTACATCAGCTGGTCTAATGGTATTTACTTTCCATGCAAACTATTATTTGCTTGTTTCTCTAGGTTCATCTGTGACAGTAATTGTATTAATCATTCCTGATATATACGTGTGTGTGTGTATATATATACACACACATATACATATGTATGTATATAGATATAAATACATTCTTGCCAACTTCATTTCAAAAACACTTAAACAGGACTCTTCAGTATATTTATCCTTGGAGACAAATACTTAGCTTCCTGTGACTGGTGCAGCACTCCCCTGAAACATTTTTTTCTCCAGCCTTATGTTTAGTTTTGATAATTGAAATGTTGTCATGGGAACCAGTAAGAAAAAATTTCATTGTCCAGTGTTTCCTTAAATAATGGAAAATAATTTTAATGTTTCTGTAATAGTACAGGGAGACCCTTCCTACAGTGGGGAAGTACAAACAAAAGAGAAAATGTTCAGTATCTAGAAGTCTCTCCAGTCATGCTGAAATGCTGAAGGAAAGCTATTTTTGACTAAGGTTCTAGAGATGATAGAAATGACATAATTCAAACAATGGGAGATTGCTTCTACAGCAACTTAAGAGCCTATTAATACAGTGTCTGGGCATGTGTCCTGCAGAGGTGTTTCTTGCTGCTGTGGTCTTCCAATTTTTTTCTCAAAGTTACAGCACTTACACTGGTGAAAACTGCTTTTTTGCTTTCAGCAAAATGAACAGATCTGAACAGATGGAACATCACAATGCCAAACTGATGTCTAATTTATCTTTACTTATGGAGCTATTATGTCTCCAAACAGAGGTGTCTTCTGTTGTTAATTCATAAGCAAAACATCCATGGAAACCAGTCAGCACTGTGCACATGAATACCAGGTTATCTAAGAGAGAAATTATTAGGAATGGGCTAGTTTAGGTCAGAAAAGTTTTGTGTTGATATTACGGTACTTGAGGTTTTTCTCTTCACAATGTATTGCCAACATTCTGATTTGCTGAACAGGACTTATTCCTTCCCCCAGATGATGTTCTCAGTGCTTCCTTTTTGTAATTGTTTTGCCTAGATTTTGCGACTGAAACTGTAGGATCATAGAATCATAGAGGTTGTAGGGGACCTCTGAAGATCACGGAGTCCAACACCAATGCTAATGCAGGTTACACAGAGTGTTTGCCATCTCCCTGGACAGCATATTCCAATGCTGTCACCCTCAAAGTAAAGGAGTTTTTCCTCATGTCTATAGAACTTCCTCTGTTCCAATGTGTGTCAGTTGCACCTTGTTCCATTGTAAAGAGACTGGCCCCATACTCTTGATACCCACCCTATATATATTTATACACATTGATAAGATCTCCCCTTAGTCTTTACTCTTCTGTGCTGAACTGTCTCAGGTCTCTCAGCCTTTCCTGACAGGGCAGATGCTTCAGGCTCCTCATCTTTGTGGCCATCTAGTGGATTCTCTCTAGAATACCCCTGGCCTAGAACTGGACAAAGTGCTCTAGATGTGGCCCCACCAGGACAGAGCAGAGGGAGAGGATCACATTCCTCAGTCTGGCAGACAAGTGCTTTTAAGTGCACCTCGGGATACCACTGGCCTTCTTGAGCACAAGGGCACACTTCTGGCTCATGGTCAACCTGTTGTCCAACAGGATGCCCAAGTCCTTTTCTGCTGAGCTCCTTTGCAGCAGCTCAGCTTCCTAGTTTGTATTGATGCATGCAGTTATTCCTCCCTATGTGTAGGACTCTGCACTTGCCTTTGTTGAACCCTAAAAGGCTTCTCCCTGCCGAATGAGAACCTGTCCAGGTTTTGCTGAATGGCAGCACAGATTATGATGTTTGTCAGCCTCTCCTTTCAGCTTCGTATCATGAGCCAACTTGCTGAGAGTGCATTCTATCCCTTTATTAATCTTGTTGATGAAGATATTAAAACGAGAAAGTACTGGGAAGCAGCACTAGCTACAGGCCTCCAACTAGACTCTGCATCACAACCCTCTGAACTCTGCTAGTCAGCCAGTTCTCAATCCACATCACTTTTCTAAGAAATCTGTTTCTCAGCTTGACTTCTCAGTTGTTGCCACTTGAGAACTGATTTAAAAAAACAACAACCGTTCTCTACTTTGCTTCAGTAAACAAGTTTCTGGTTTTATTTCAGTTTTACTTTTTGGAATGTGGACATATCTATTGTTTTGGTATTGACCAATATCTATAAATTAACAGATTATTAACTGCTGGTTTCACTTACTGAGTAATCACAGTTTCTCAGGAGTGAATGATGTACTTATGATAGAAGTTAGTCTCCATTTTGTCATTAAACGTAGACAGATAATTTTATTAAACTGCATTTTGGTTTACTCTTAAAACTGGAAGCATAAAATAGTTAACTACTGTCCAGTTGCTGGAAAATGTACAATTTCACATTCCTTAGTATTGATACAACACCTACATTGCCAATGCAATTGGAGTGATAGCATAATAGCATATAATAATAAAGTAATAATTACTTTGTGTATAAAAATAGTATTCGTGCTCATATTGATAATAAACCAGATGTTAAAAAACAGTGTTTACAAAATGCTACCCATACTTTTTCTAATATGTCTTGATATGAGAAATGCTAGGTAATGATTGTTTTCAGTCATGAGCGTAATGTTTGTAAAACAAAGGACTAGATCAGGAAGTCATCCTTGCTCGGGACACAAGCAGAGGATTAACTTCAAAAATGTATGCTTGGAAGGAATGCCATTTACTAAGAATACACACATGTACTTTCAATTATTTGCAGTTTTTATCTATTTAACTCTTTATTATTATTTGACTAAAATAATAATTGTAAAAACTATCTTATCCATTTGATTTTAACTGCTTAATAGTAAAATTGTATCTGTAAACAACCCTCTGTTTATCTTTCATAGGAGTAACATAAAACAGTTCTTCACTCTTTCTTTCAAGTTGCTTTGCAAGCATTAACTGTTAATGTGGTTTCTAAATGCATTCCTAGCTGAAAATTAAATACGAAATTAACTATGTTGAAAATTTATAGCAGGATAATAAACCAAATTATAACCTTGACAACTGAACTTGATCCATCATACCATGCAAAGGAATGGGTCATGTGTTTTTTTTCTAATGAAATTCTCCCTAAAAGGCTCTGATTTGCCCCCCTTTCGATTCAGAAAGAGGTTCTGCCTTGTTTAGAATCTATCATCCCAGAATGAGGATATGATCTCTAGTTTTTCCCAGCTTTGCAGATATACAAGTTAACTTTTTTGCTTGTTTCCATAGTAACATAGCAGATGAACCAAGATTATTCTGATTTTTATTTATGATTATGAGGATACTTTCACAAAATTGTTGTGTTCAATTGCAAATTGTAATTATCATGTAATCATAATGAAAATCTGGTTTCGTTAGCTAGCTGTTTTGTACAATGTAAAATCCTATGTTAATTTTGAATAGTATTCTTATTCTGGATAGGTACATGACAAATCTGCTTATTTACAAGTAAACACTAGACTACTTTCCCCCCCCCCCCCCCCTCCTATGGAAGTAGTCAACAGTGGACACTAAAAACAGCTTTTTAGATGAAAGATAGGACATTCTAATTTAAGTATTGCCTTTCTCTGCAGCCACCTGGTACTTTAAATTTTGTAGAGTTTTCCTTTGAAATGTGTTTTACAGGGTTTTGTCTTCTTCACTCCAGTTTGTTATTATATTGGAATCGGACATACTACAGAAGCTTTTTTTTTTGGTGTCAGTTCTTAGTGTTTTGACCACTATAACTGTTACTATCATTACAGTGGCTTTGCATAGCCCCTTCAAGGGCTGACTCTTTCAACTTTTCTGTGACATGAATGTTATCATTTATAACTTATATTGTGGTGTATGCATATTTGTTCCAATAACTTTTTACATATGAACAATTTTTCTGAATAGTAATGATACAAACATAAACCCTTGTTCATTATTTGATTGCACATTGTATTAAAAAGCATACAGAATAAGCTCTAACAAAAGGAGGTGTGGGTGGAATATTCTCATAATTCATTGTTATTTATTGTCATCACCACCAGCTCTTGTTACCCCAACTAATTAAATGTCTAAAATTTTGTAGCATTATCTGATACTTGAAATTGTTATGGAAATAATCCTCTTTTCGATTTTACGTCTCAAATCATTATATCAAATTATTTTCTACACTAAAATCAGTTCATTTTAAAAGACGATATTGCAGTATTTTTACAAAACAATGACTAGAAATATGTCAGAATATCTGTAGCCCTAAAAACCTTCAGCATGGTGTAAAATTGATTATCAGATTATACAATGGAAACAATGCCACAATCGCTTGCTATTTACAGACAAATAAAAATTCTATGAGCACTGAAAATTTTCGTAGCAATGATTGAAAAAATAAGTTTTGCAGTTATTGTTTTTCATATGTTTCCACAGTAAAAATGCCAAGTGTTAGTAGGCTCTCCTGTTCTTCTACTCTTATTCAAAACAACTGTGCAAAAAATACCCAAAGAAACCCAAAATGAAATAGAAACAGAAATTTAGTGCATATATTAACTGAAAACCATTTAAACCCAACTTTTAATTAGGACGTTCCAACCCATGTTTAAAGGCGCTAGACTGTAAAGTTGTGTTGAAGTTAGGTGAAAACCATTCCCCTAAATTCTCAGAATCTCTTTCATATTTTAAGCCTGATAAGTTTCCAAAATCTCACAGGATGTGTTCTACTGGTAGCATTTGGCTCATTGTTACACAGAGAGCTATACTTTTTCTCCCAGATAAACCTAAATTTCTGTAGATTCAACTATTAGGTTTTCTGTCTTTTCTGAATACTCAGTTCTGAGCTTGCTAAATCTAGTTTCTATTAGCCCATTGAAGACTTGATTGAGTCACACCTTTTGGGATAACACTGAGATATGTGTGTATGGATCTTATGTTTTATTAATAGCAATGCTGGTGTAAAAGATCTGTTTTTGGAGGCACCTATAGAGGTATACTATTAATCCTACTGAAATAGATGAGAAAATCTGTATATGTAGGAAAACGGTGACATACTTGATGTCTGAAATTAGACTGCAAATATTTCATTAGGAAACAACAGATTTGCTTTTCTCATTAGTACTTCTCAATTAACTTATTTCTCGAAATATGATATGGGAATGTAATTTTGAGATAGGAAATATCTGATTGAGAAGAAAAATTATAATAATGGTAGTAAGGACTTCTTTTATTTTAAGTACTGTTTCTTGTAATTAAATCTAGTTATCTTCTTTTACACCCACAGAAATGGGAATATCCCAATTTTGTATGTAGTCAATGAAGAGATTCAAGATTAGTGATTCTCATAAAATGTATTTCATTTAGGCACCCCAGCACCAGTTATTGCTTCAAACACTTGATTGTTTATGGTTAGAAGAATATACTTTTCATCTTAACTCATGGCATATATGCAATATATATAGATAGCGATAATCTGGTTTTCTTCCATAGCCGGGCTCCTCTCTAATGGTGCTTCCCTACCACCTACTTCTGTGTGCTGCTGTGGAGGAATACATCCTCTGTGCAAACACCCTTGGCTTATCTGGTTCCCCTGGGATTTTCAGAGTTTTATCACAGAAAGAGTGGATTGGCTGCTTGGATCAAAGTAGAGAATTCAAGGAACCTGCCAAGTCAGATATTAGCAGACAAATGAACGACAGTATATATAGAGTTCATGTTTCTGGATGATGGAAATTTCATTAGAGTCTATTTCCACTATCAATTATTAAATAAATTCACTGGAGTCTGTTCCTTACTTGCCTTGCTGAAGATGAATATACTCTGAGGAAATGTGTATAAACCCTTGTTATGCATGAGCAGATTTGGAAATAAGAGGTATTATATCCCTCTTGTGCTCTGGGAATTTCCTGAAGTGCCTCACTAAAATTGTATGTTAGATGCTTGTTTGTGCTTTTCAGGAATTATGCTGAAGGAGCAGAAAACTATATTAAACATTTAAAGAAGGGTTAGCAAAGTGGTTAGTAGGGAGTAGTAAATTCTTAAACCCTCCGGCAGACATCTGAGAGAAATGCAACAGAATAAAGTGGATGAAACTTGGGATTTAGAAATAGGCACTCTCTGATATTGGGAGTTCCGGTAATTTTACTACCTAATTGGAATGAAAATACTAACACTAAAATTAAGTCTTCAGATTTTCTCTGTGTATTCTTCCATCTCTGAGTGATTTTTCTTTTCTCTGGTTGTCTTCCTGTAGTTGGGTTTGTACAGAAGAGCTTCAGCACTGAACTTTGTGTGGTTTGGTTATAGACAAAAATATACTGGAATATACATACCTAGAAATTTTTATTTGGAATCAGTCAATCTTTGAAAGAGAGCTTCTGCTCTGTGTTATTTTCTCTTGGAGGCTAGTCATTCTATTTCTTAATTTTATTTTCTTCAGTACTGTTTTTTGAATGTTATGCTGAACCTGTAATTCAGTCAGCTAACACAGCTGACTAGTTAGTAACTGTAAATAGATAGGGATACTCCAGAACTGAACCCCACTGTCTTCAGTGACTGTAAGAATATAAGGTATTATTCTCAAGGCTGTGATTTGCCCATGACTCCTGCTGTTCTTTACAACACTGCAAAGATAAACAGCTAGAAATCCTTCTCACCCTACAAAACAGCCTTGATTTTTTTAAACACAATAATAAGAGCACCGTGAGTAGTACTTAGGGAAGAGTGTACTCCTGGAGGTATCAGTGCAGGCATTCTGAAGTCAGTGGAGCCACTGAGATTTAGATCAGTTTAATTTGTAATTACTGAAGAACAGAGATCATTAGGGTTAAAATCAGACAGCCTAAGATACCAGGCTAGATGGCTGTAGTCTCCTCCATAGGATGCTATGCAAGCAATTCTTTACAAGCCTTTAGCAAGCTTGGCACATTACAGTTTTAAATGGGAATGTGGAGAATTTCACTCTGAGAGTGAGTATTCACAAGGATTCCAAACATTCACTGCTTTAAAATTACTGTATTCCATGGGTAAAAGGAATATGGATTAATATTTATTCATTGAAAACAAACAAACAAAAACCAATGAAACAAACAAACAAACAAACAAACAAACAAAAGCAAACCACCAACAAATGGTCCCTATATCAAAGAGATCCATAGGTATTACCTGAAATGTTTCAGCAATTAGAAAACGTGCTGTAGTGTGATGATTCCTGAACATTATGTGATCTTCATGAATTACTATGTTAATGCACTCTGCAAACACCTAAGCATTTACTCATTTAGATTTTTGCAAAGTAAAGCGCACTTGGAACTCCAGCATACACTAGAAGACAAGAAAATCAGGCATTTTTACCAGCTAACAAATCTCAGCAAGTAAGTAAGAAAGTAGCAGGGATGTTCTTTGCTGCAGACTGTACCTGCATGTACCATGTTCTAGTTTGCTGTCCTAGAAAAAATCTTTTAAAGTCCCCTGCTGCTAGTAATACTGCCCAGTTTGTGGCTCTAGGTCAGTAAGATGCCAAATCACTACATGGAAGCCAGAAAAAAATCAATATAGCCCCCCAAAATAGAAAGGCTGTTACCAGAGGTCACTAATACCACTGAGACTGTTGCTATTTGGGAATGAAGTTTTGAGGTAATCTGGAGAAATAGCCTTAGAAGGAAAAAGAAATGTCCAGTTTGCTGTTCTTTTTCTGACATATGGACCATATGCTTATGACAATATGTATGTTTCATTGGTGATCATTCATTCCTCTCAAAAAAGCAATGAGTTTAAACTAGTAGAGGTCAGTGGCACTGGCTACACTGATTAGGTTTAGGCATAGCTTGATTTGGGGTGAAGAGCTAATGCAGTTCTGCTTCTACAGTCACTCATCTCTTAGGACTATTTATTTTGTTCTTTCTTGCTGGGCTGAAAGGTTGAAAGATCTTATGACAGTATCTGGAAATCCTATGACTGCAGAACGTTTTGAGCCGTCTATGCTGTTGTAAAGAAAATGTTTATGGAGGTGGATGGAGATATCACCATGAAACTACATTTGCAAAGGTTTAACAAATACACTGGGATTCTTTTCAGATGGAAGCAACATGGGTAGGACTTCCATTTTAGGACTGCCTTCTGTTGTAACATTAATAAAATGTTTCTGTCTGAACTGTCTAGACTGGTAGGTATGCACTATAGTTCCTGTGCAGTAGAAGTGAATTTCGAACTTCTTGTTTCAACTGGCTATGTTATGTTACCTGTTACAGAAAATAAGGCAGTAAAGATTAAAAGGAGATGGTCTTTACATGACTTTTAATGCAGCTGGTTTCAGTTGATACTGAAGTTGACTGCAGATCCAATCCACTCCTTTAAATCCATTTTTTGTATTTGCCACATGAAAACAAGAGAGTGGCCATTGAACAAAGCTTGGCAATTGCTATAACCAAACAATGTACAGAGTTCCTACTTTCGTTTTTACTTCTCCTAGCATTTTTGAAATGGTGAATGACTTATTTTCTCTCTTTAAAAAGAGTTGTTTTTAAAAGAGCCAGAAAAGGAGATGTTAGGATTTGTGTCTCATTTTAAACAGTGCTAGAGAAAAAGCCTCTCAAAGTTATGTTTTGACAGTGAAAATTGCAGATTGTTTGGGAAGGATGTATTGTTTTTAAACGATTAATAAAGCTGGAATTTAACTCGCATTCAGTTCTACAATTTATCATCATCTTTCCATGTGCAATTTAAGTTTCTCATAAATAAATGACTGTTTTGATTAGGAAAAGTGATTCATTTGCTCTTTAGGAAAATGATAAACGATCAGATTCTGCAGTTCTACTGTGAAGTGGCAAATTATTTGCAAAACTTGGAAAATCTTGAAGACTACTAAGAGACCAATTGCTAGAATAAAAAATCAAAGGAGGAAATTAAAATAATATTTTATGCATATCTTACAGAGAGGCCACTGAACAAAGTAAATCATCCAGCATCAGAATTGTTGTCTGTGTTAAAGAAAATAAAAGTAGGTTATAAGAGCAAGAAAATAATGTCAAATGAATGTTCAAGGAAGTAAAAAAGCAAATAAAATATGCATAATTTTATGTATTGCAGTTAAACGTCCAAAGTGTAAAAAGACTAGAGAAAATGAAAGCCCTAAAAAAAAAAATAAAAATAAAAAAAAAAATAAAAAAAAATCCTAGGGAATTTTGCTATTTCCGAAGTCAAGCAGATGTTAAGAAAAAAGTCCAGTCATCCCATGGTTTTCCATCTGAAGTTTAGAATTCTTGATTCTTTAGATCATTGATGTACTTCAGCCATCAATAGATTTCTGTATGCTTGCATTACTATGACTATGATGTGTGAAGAAAAAAAAAAAAGCAGTTGCATCTAAGACACGTAATCTTTACTAAGAAACGTCCAGTAATTAGATAAATTAATAGAGTAATTAATAAAGTACATAAAATTTTGAGTATCTCAGTGAATGATTGTCATGACATAAATACTTATTACTTTGTGGGATTTAGTGAGTCTTTAGGTTTCTAAAATTGAGCACTGAGAACATGAAAGATTCCCAAACTGCAATTTCCTTTAGAAAACATGTTTTTAGTTGGCAAGTTTTTGTCCTGGAGTTTTTAAATATGTGAAGGAGAGGGCTCTCCCTTCAACACTTCCTACGTATGCACATAGAGCTTTACTATTTTTTGCACTCTTTAAATGGAGAATTCTTTAAAAAAAACCCAAAACCAAAAACAAAACAAAACAAAAAACAAGCAAACTGATTACCTATGAAAGCTACTTCTTACCCAAAGGGAAAGTGGAATTTTTTTATATCTCAGTTCTTTGAAATTTTGCTCAGTAAAGCCAATGGTTAGATTGAGCAGGGGGAAAAAAAAAAAAAAATAAATTGCTGGTTTGGCTCAGTTTTTCTTTGGATTGGCACCAAAAGAGACACCATTACTAAATCTGATTCATGAGAAAGGTACATATATGCTCCCTGTCACTTACCAAGTATGTCAGTGCATATGGGATACATTAGGCGGGCTATCTGCATTGTCTTGAGACTTATGTTCTTTTGTCACCTAACTGGGAGAAAAATGAATGGATAGAGCTGCTTAATGAAAAGCAGCATGAACATAATCTGCTGTGAGAAATAACAAAAAAGTAGCCAGCTGTTGCACTCAATGACGCAGTAGGATTTCCACAACATGAGCAAAAAATCTTCAAATAACAACCATCAACATTGAATATGTGAACATGAGCTCTCAGTCTGCATATTAATTTCACTTGGAGTAGCAGTACAAGGCAATGACTTTTTCTGCTAGACAGGTTATAAGAATCACAAATCTAGTTCATCTACGTTTTTTTTCACTGTAGATAAAGATCAGCTAAAAATGCACAATTAATCTGTATTTTGGACAGCTCAGAAGAGTAATATTGTTCATCTTCCAGGCGCTGCCTTGAAAATTAGTGGGCTGAGAAGCTGAAAAGTTTTGTTTGGTTTTGTTTATTTTTAAACTTCTGAGGTTAATCTCTAAGGTCAAAATCAGAAGAGCGTAGTATACATGTTGAATCTTGAATACTACCTGTAATGCTTTGAAATTTTAGACTCCACTTTAATTGAAAAGCAAATAATAATTGAGAAAAAAATATGTTTTATGAGGTATGAAGAAACAGCAGCCTGAATTTAAGAATAAGGAAGAATCAAGAAGTAGTGATACGATATGTCACTTACAGCTCCTCTTGAATTTCATCTCAATTGAAAGACGAGGAAATCTTGCTACTACCAACATCCAGAAGAATCTTAGTTTGTCATTTCCTTCTGCTAATACAATTTCCAATAATAATACTTTGGTGATGTAAGCAGTTGTTTCCCTGAATTAACTTTAATTTTGGCTTAGGTTTTTATTTTTTATTTTAATTTTTTTAGGCTGAATGGAAATAGGACAATTGAAGCAAAAGTGTTCACAACACAAACCAGTGCTGTTTTCTCTGCTGATTACTCTTAATGTTGCTTACTTTGTGAAGAAGAGTTTCTTCTTAAATTCATGCAATAAGTTTTAGCTTCATGGACAATTGTATTGTAATTCTCCTTTATAACATCTTGCTTTTGCAACTTTATTTTAACAGTATGGATGGACTAATGTAGAAAAGAAAAAAACATGGGATTACTGTCAAGTATATCGTTGAGCTTGTCTTCTCTTGTGGACAAATAGATTCTAATAATCTATATTCTTGCTAATGATATGCCACGGATACTGTTCATGGTATGTCGTCTCTGTCAACTACAGTGGATAAAAGTGTATAAAAGAATATTAAGGCATATATCTCAGATAAATTTTTATGAGAATGGAATGCAACTTCTTCATTGCTGGCAAAAATGTGTATGTTGAAAAATGGATTTTTATAGCTGATAATTTGCTTTATCAAATAGTGTTACTGTGCTCTTGTACCTGTTGTTCCAATAGACATAAAATGAGGCATTACTTTTGGGGCAACCTATGTAATTGGTCTTGAAATTAGTCATAATATTTACATGGGAAAGGGAACAGGTTGTCCCTTTTTCTCAGCTCCTACTTCAAGTGGATTCAGTGCACTAAGGGTAATAGAATGTAGTTCTTTCTGATTATTTCTCATGGTTTAACCAATTTGATGTTTCACTTTGCTAGAAAAGGGCATTCTTGCAAAACAAAGAACTTGATACGATAATGACAGTGAAAGAGGAAACTGCTGCACTTGCTCTTTCCTTTGCTCTGTGTTTTCAGAAAAAGTTTCACGGCTTCTAATTGTGTTTTTTTACCTACACATGGCTGTGGAAATATAATTCTGATGCACGATTTCATAATTTATCTTTAAATTGCTTGAAAACATTTTCCTAAGATCTGTATTAACAGCATTATATAGCATAAAAAGATTATAGTATTGAAGTGATGTGTTGCATTTGAAACTGGTTTTGATACAGTGGCCAAGGGAATTGAAATATGATTTCAGTTCTGTCTGAGGATTTTGTTTGCATCACTGGCAAAATATGATAATATAACTATTTCATCTGAAATCAAACACTTTGGTAATTGTATCATTTCATTTGCTTCTGAATTTGGTGCCTAAGTTGTCGGTGGAAACAAATATAGAGCTGGAGGAAAAAAAAAAAAGCAGTAAACTGCATATGTGATTTGAGGACAACAGATGGTCCAGAATGGGGAATTCAGTACAAAGTTTTTTTTAGATCTTAAAATATTGATATGTTAACACATATCACACAGGATAGCACCAGAAAGCCACAGAAAACTCACTAGAGATCTGCAGTCTTGGAGTTATATGGAGACCTGGATTCCTTATTGAAATAGCTCTATTAAATTAACTCCCTATAACCAAGGTTGTCAATTACAAACTAAAACAGATCAAATAGCAATATTGGACATCCTCTATCCAGAAATGCTGCAATATAAAGAATCCTTACATAACCTATGAAACACCATGTGTTAAATTTAAACTACATGCATATACTTGATATGTCATTTTTATATTATACTCAGATAAATATAAATTCATAGAATCCTAGAATCACCAAAATTGGTAAAGACCTCCAGGATCAGTCTAACTGTTTACCTTCCACCAATATTTCTTTTCTAAACACCTAAATGTTACTTGAACATTTCCAGGGTTGCTGACTCCACCACCTCCATAGTAGCCCATTCCTGCACCTGACCACTCTCAAATAAGTATTTCCCAAAATCCCTGAGACCATTCCCTCTAGTTATGAGGGAGAAGAGGGTGATGCCCACCTCACCACAGCCTCCTTTCAGATTTCAAATATCTCCCCTGAGCCTCCTATTCACCATACTAAACAATCCCAGTTCCCACAGCTGCTCCTCGTAAGGTCCATGCTCCAGACCCCTCACCAGCTTCACTACCCTTCTCTGGACATGCTCCAGTGGCTTTGATATCTTTCTCATAGTGAGGGGCCCAAAACTGAACGTATTACTTGAGGTGTGGCATCACCAGGGCTGAGTACAGAGGGATGATTGCTTCCCTGCTCCTCTTTGCAACACTATTATTACATATTAAACATTACATATTATGCATTACATATTAAACATGTTACCAACATGTCCAGGTCCAGTTTCTTCAGCCAAGCCTTCCAGCCACTCTGCACTAAGCCTGTAGTGTTGCCTGGGTTTATTGTGACCCAAGTGCAGTACGTTGCAATTGGAGTTGTTGAACTTCATATTAGCTCATCAATGCAGCCCACCCAGATCCCTCTGTAGGGCCCTTCCTCTCCCCTGGGAGCTTAATGCTTCCTCCTTAAATATTCTAATTTTCAGAATATACTGAGCTTCTGTCTGCTGATGGTCTCTTGCAACACATGCAGCATACATACGCCTAGTCTTCTCTATTATCTTTCTTGGTTTGATTCATATAGTTTATTGCCATCTCATAAGTGTAAAGCATAGAGGCATGGACTTGTTTGTTGGTTGGGGAATATGAAGTCTAGTTTCTCTTCTGTTAAAATCTGTAGATCTGACTTTTCTGGGAAGAATTTTAGATTTGTGAATTTGAATGAAAATGTGGAAGCACTTTTATGGCTGCTGTGAATGTAAAGGTAAAGGAAGGTTCTATATCTATGAAAAGCATCCTTCCTTTTTATTAAGAAATATTTGAAGGATTTCTACATTTTCCCACCGTGGTCTCAGATTTTTTTTTTAAAAGGAAAAGAATCCTATTTTTGTGACAGTGTTTCAAAGATTCAATGCAGGCCTGTATGTTTGCATTCTCTGGGTTTTATATTGTTTCCAGTTCACTAGAGCCCTCTTTCAAAAGTTTTATGCATGTTATGGTGATACAGATTAGGATGAGACAAAACTCTCCCTGGTGCTATTGGATACGTGCTTATTTTGGTTTTAAAAAAGATTGTACAATGTGAAACTGCATTATTTGATTCTAAGAGAAGATTCAAGTCATCCCTTTTCCTATTACTACCAATAATTCTAGGTTTGTATATTTTGGGTCAGTATGTTAATTTCAGTGTGCCCATGTAATTAACCACTTTTTGCTTAATTTCAGTATGTTCTAGTGGAAGGACACATTGCTTTGGACACTTCTTTGGACACCTCAGGCATCCTCAGATTATGAGGAGCTTTTAGTACTTTGGGTATCTTTTTTCCACATGCACTCTAATTTTTCCTTTTCTGATTCAGTCCTTAATGAATAGGTTATAACATCAGTAAAAATTATTTCAGCTTAATTTTAGCACTAAATTAAATTATGGTAATTCTAAGACAGAACAGTGTTTTTGAAAATCTGAACTTATGTGCCTGAGTATGAATACTTGAAAGTGACTGAGTTTCTTGCAGTGAATTGTTCCCTTTGTGTTGTGTCATGAAATATTTTGCAATACAGGATGATTGCAGAAAGCAAGGGGACACTGAGTACAAATAGTCAAGGTACACTGGATCATTTCTTTGATGTTACTAAACACATACAGTGAACATAACATCTCCTGTTGCTGAACTTTCAAGAATCTAAAGCAGTATTATATTCTGTGCTTATTCTCACAATACATTTAGTGTAATTTAGGATTATTTCAGTATCCATTTAATCTATTTAGGACAATTTAAATACCATATATTTACTTAGCAGAGAATTCCATGCTAGATATGTGCTTCTGGCTTTCATGACTACTTCCATCCAAATTTTTTATAAGATCCATTTTATGGGGTCTGTGTAGTCTCTCCTATGATCCTTGTCCAGAGGACAAGAGTTGAAAATAGGTACTTGTACTTTTGGTCCTAGCTTCTAAAATGCATCTTAAGAAGAATCCTATATGATTTATAAAAAAACAAAAAGCAAACAAACAAACAACAACAACAAAACACACAACAACAAAAAACCCAGAACTTCTAAATCTGAAGTTGAGTATTTCATAGGCATCCTTGTTGTGTCTGAGCTCTAACTATCAGTTTCACAGCAGATAGACTTTATTTATTAAGGATTAAAAATTTTCAAGCTACAAACATGCTCAGACAAAATATTTTTATTAACCAGAAACTGCCCATCATTTACAGCTATTTTGGGCTTTGGGGATTTCACAAATGGAATTGAATGTGATCTATTATGAAACATGCTGTTAAAAATAAATTGTTAGAAATAGCACGTTTCTATCTAGCAGGGAACGACTGATTATTGCTGTGTATAAAAATGGGGATGTTAGCACAATAATAATGAGGAAGTACATTAGAGTTACTGCACACAAAACCAGAATCTCCTATTGTTTAGAGAGGATTTAGAATTTCCAAAGCACAGATGTGGCTGACTAGAAAATGTTTTAAGATGTAAGTATACATATGATAACATTTCCTTTATCAGATTCATTTGTTGTTTATTAGACATTCACAGCAGTCAGTTTTTTAATTATGCTGAATATCTACTCTGTTATATATTGTCTGCTGTTTTGAGACCTTTTGTCATCTCACAAGTGTCTTTTGGCAAAATTTGCAGAAAATGATTTTTAAAAACCAGCTTTCTTACCTTTCTCACCTTATTTTTCTTACCCTGATGTAGTGCTATCTCTCTCTTCATTTTCTCAGCATGAAAGAAAACTAGTGCTTAAAAACAGATAGCACATTTATCTGGTTTAGTTAAAACCTGCCTTTAAATTGTGAGGGTCATTATACTTCTTATTCCAATTTGTTCTAACTCTTATTCTTGACATTATAACCAAATTCTGGGAGCAAAAACAATTTAATATTGGAGCATGCACCTATTAAATTCTAGGATGACTGAAACTTGAGTTTAGATATCCTGCTGTACTGGACCTATAGTGATGTTATTATCTAGATGTGAAATGTGGAAAAGGTTCATTATGGAACTGAAAAAAACACCACTAGGCCTAACAACTTATACACTTTCTGCCACAAGAGCATCCTGTCCTGACAATGAATCCTCATTTTTTTTTATTGTAACTTTCTATTTAACTGCTGTTAAATTACATTTCCCAAATATTTAAAAGTAAGTGTATGTAACTATATACTTTCTTTTTTTGTCCAAAGATTTATGAAACATTTCAGTTCCAAAATACGGAGTATTCTGCTGTGTCTGTTTCTAAAATTGAATATACTCAACATTGGGACCATAACATCTCATGGCTGATTTCTGTAAACATGAATATTAATCAAAAGCATAAAAAACTGAATGCAATCTGAATGAGAGTTTGCATATAGTGATTCTAAGAATAGAATTTAAGAATATTCCTTACAAAATATGTCAGAAAACAATGCTCCAGCAGCAAAGGAGTACTAGAAGAGCTCATTCTAGTCATTAATCCAGTATATTTTAGTTGCCTTATGAATCTTTTTTCCCTACTTGATTGCTTCTGTGTGGATAGTGGTAAGGCAAGTTTAAAACTTGTTTTAAACTGGGGCAGGGGAGGTTAGATATTAGGAGGAAGTTTTTCACTCACAGGGTGGTGATGCACTGGAACAGGTTGCCCAAGGAGGTTGTGGATTCCCCATCCCTGGAGGCGTTTAAGGCTAGGTTGGATATGGCTCTGGGCAGCCTGGTCTGGTGGTTGGTGACCCTGAACATAGCAGGAGGGTTGAAACTAGATGACCATTGTGGTCCTTTTCAACTCAGGCCATTCTGTGATTCTGTGATTTTATGAAATTTTCATCAGTGCGGATAAAATAGATTTTCTAAACTATCCTTTAAAAAGTTTCTTGTTTACATGTTTTCTATTTTTAATCTGTTATTGTATAATGACTTTAATATCAAAATTTTAATAAATTATAGTAAATATATATGTTTTCAATCTATAAATTAGAATCAGATTGAAAGTAGATAAACTGTTTCTAATGATCTATTCTTATTTGAGATTTTTTCCAATTTATTTTGACAAAATTTTTTCTTCTTTTCATTTCAAAAGTGTTCTCAAATTGGGAAAATTATTTCCCACCTGGCTCTAATAATAGCATGTATGAGTGGGCTGTGCTCTCATACCTACTGTCTGAATGCTTTGCCAACATTTAAATAAGGGTAACCTACCTTAAGTTCTTGAAATGCGTGGCTCTTTTGTAAGCGCACCAGAAAACTATGAATAACAATATACATCACCACCCTCAGAGGCCAGATAGGACTGAAGTTTACTTGCCTCTTGAAGTTTACTCTGTGATTTGAGTCTTCTAGTAGTCATTGCTGTAGATAGCAGCCCCCTTTGAAGTTTTTGGAGTTCTCTGTGCAAACATAGGAGTGCAGAATATTTTATGAGCCAGATCCAGGTACAGAATAAATTGACCTCTAACTTGAAGGCATAGCTGGTTGCTGAGCATCATTATTCGAGGGTGCATGAAGGTGACCCAATGGGGCTCTTAAATCAAAGTGACTATTCCTAGTTTTGTGGCAGTAACTCTTGGAATTGGGTGCCTGAAAAGGAAGATGCATAGAGAATGCTCTTGAGCCTTCACATGTGGGAGATGTCAGTCCAGTGTCACTTTCTACTTCAGAAGGTCAGACATAACTTTACTGTGTGGTGACAGAATTAAGAAGTAAAAGAATTTGGTTAGGGAACTTTAAACTCACAAACTCTGGCTCTTTTGGTTGTTGGTGTCTATTTGTGTATATGTGTGAGAGAGAAAACAAACCTTTCCAGCTTCTCTTTTTAAGTTAACAAAATCTGTTTTCTGGTGGTGGTATCTGAAGCATTTAAGTATAAAAAAGAAAACTGTTTCTGTCAATTTTTTTTTTTTTTCAGCATTTGGAAGTCTGTTTCTTTTTTGATTCTGTCAAAGACTTTGAGGAAAAAAAAAGAAATTAAACTCTTGCTCATCTAAGGAGGTTTTATTCTTTTGGGGTTGTATATATTCAAACAAATCTGTTCCTCTATTTCAGGATGGTGGATTTTCTTGTCAAAATGCTCAAAGATCTGCTGCACTCTTTAAGCTCACTGAGAAAACTGCTTAAGAGATTGAAAACTCTTTATGTGATCATGTATGAGCATAAAATATTTTCCTAAGCTACATGGATTTTATAGTTTGGGATCAAAGGCATTAAAGTTTCTTTCATCAGACAAAATCACTGTAAGTCTCTGATCATCCATCTCACACGTATATGGTACATGTACATTTGAACAAAACAAATTATTAAAGTACAAATCATCCAGTGTGTTTTCGTGATATTAATCCAATGCAGTAGTATTAATATAGAAGTTGCTTTCAAGAGCTACGGTGTGATTCTTAACAGGATTTTGGACTTCTGTTTAGTCAGCAGAAACTTCTTAATAACGTATATTTTCTAAATACATTATAGCTTCTATGAAAAGATTACAGGCTAGTGCACACAATAATTTGTATGGCTCAGATTTCCTATCTTTGGAAAGAATAAATTGTGCAAGGTTATCATATAAAATTGTTCAAAAATCTGTACTATAAGAAGATAGTTGGAAAACTGAAACAGAAACAAATAATACACCCATATGAAACCTATGTGAGAGGATGATTTCCTAATTTAAATTTTTCCACTTAAAATGGCAGGTTTTTCCTTTATTTGTTTCTAATTTCTATATTAAAATGTGATGAATTAGGTACTTAAGTTTCTTACATTTGTGTGATGAAACAGGGAAAATTAATGATAATTAACAAGTGTTTCTTTTGAATATATTTCATAAGGATTATATTATTTTTAGATAAAGAAGCTCACTGGTTTTTTAAATTGCAGCGTCCAGTTGTCAGACATTTTTTCAAACATTCTAGTAAAGAGACTTGTTTATTCTTTCAGTCTCATTTGGAACTTTTATCTGTAAATGAGCAAGTAATTATTACAAAAGCCGAGGATAGAAGAACTTCAAAAATACATAGATCCAGATAAGCACTTTTAGACTGGTCAGTGATAATCTACCTTTAGTCAGTGAGAGGAAGAATCAGCCACCCTCCTTCTCAGGGATGATGTCACTTTGTTACACTTCTTTTATGTTCTATGTTTGTTTTTCCTGCTGCTTTCATGTTTCTTTTCATTGAAGATTCACGACCATAATATGCCCAAGGCCATGTAGCCTAATATGAACCTAGAGAACTCTGAAAAATCTTGAGGAAGCACCAAGCTTACTCATCTCTAGGCTTAAGTCCTTGGTCCTGTCCTGCTCACAGAAAGATTTTCTGCTTGGCATATACTTCCACTATGACAATCATGCTTTGCTGCATGCAGATATTACACACCAGAAGCACAGCTGATATCATCAGAGCTGCTGAAATGTAAAGTCTGACTTTTAAATCCAGAACATTTGTGTCAAGTGTGTTTTCTTAGCATTCTAATTTTGTCACATCATGAATGCTCCAGCTGGAAGCAATGTCTGACAGTTGATTTGAGGAAATTTATTTTATTTTTAAACTCAGAGCAGAATAAATGTAGGACTGCTCAGTCAGGGTTCTCGTAAAGATTTTGAAGATAATATTTATGGAGGATTTTAAAGCTTAAATAGTTGCAAAATTTGAGATGGTATTCTGGTGTTTCCTAGGAATGCTATGTTTCCTGTGACTATCATAAATATTTGCTGCAGTGTCCACCTGTGTTTTTTAATGTGTCTTACAATTTAAACATGAATAGTAAGTTGTGTTAAAATCCTTTCAAAATATGATCACTTCTTCTTATTTGTTTTCATTTTTTTAAACCTAAGTGCAGACTTGTACATATCTAATTGTGAGTCTGGGTTTCTGAGTATAGTCTGTGGTCATAATACAGGCATTCTGTCCTGCATTAGAAATAGTGTGACCAGTAGGATCAGAGACTTAATCGGCCCCCTGTACTCAACACTGGTGAGGTTGCACCTCAAGTGTTGTGCTCAGTTTTGGGCCACTCACTATATAAGAAAGACATTGAGGCCCTGGAACGTATCCAGAGGACAATGAAACTGGTGAGGGGTCTGGAGCACAAGTCTTAGGAGGAATAGCCAAGGGAGCTGGAATTGTTTAGTCTGGAGAAAAAGGAGGCTCGGGGTAGACCTCACTGCACTCTAAAACTTCCTGAAGGGAGGTTGTGATGAGGAGGGGTTTGGCCTCTTCTAGGCAACAAAAGGACCTGAGAAAATGGCCACAGGTTTTGCCAGGGGAAAGTTAGATCAGACATAAGGAAAAACTTTATAACTCAGACTGGTCAGGCACTGGAATGGCTGCCCAGGGAGGTGGTGGAGTCGCCATCCCTGGCAGTGTTTAGGAGGCATCAGGATGAGGAGCTATGAGAGATGGTTTAGTGGCTTGTGGTAGTAATGGTAATGGGAGGATGGTTGGACTAGATGATCTTGTAGGTCCTTTCCAACCTTGTGATTCTACGATTCTAAGATCCTGTGGTCACTAATAAGAAATCTTCACACTAGAAGATTCTGAAGTTTGTTTTAAAATGTGATTACAGAATGTCTTAAGTCATCAGACACTGGTCTTGGACTGAGACTACTGGAATAATGAATTATCTACATAGTATCTGCTCACTTTGTCCAGCTTTAGGATTTAGGAAGAATACTTTGGTCTTGGGTTATGCATCATCAGTAGAGAAACTGAGCTCATTACCTTTCAAGATATCTGGGTTTAAAAAAAAGAAGAAAAAAAAAAAAAGAAAAAAAAAAAGAATGAATTATAACTTTATTCCCAAATTACTATCTACTGCAGATTACGCACAGTAGAACTCTAGTGAGGTATGATATTGATATTACCTGTAACAATTATTTTTTACTGGTTGCACTGATTTACTCATCTGTACAAAGAATGAAACTGCAGGCTTGTAGATGAGGTTATACCTTTAACAAAAGGAAGAGAATCATATTCTGAAGGACCAATGATGGCTTTAGGGACGAATTGTAAGAATAACAGAAACTGGGCTCAAAATTCATGAGGATAATTTACAATTTTGCATATTCAGTTTACTACTCACAGAATGTGAATAAATCTATGAATGTATAAGGATTTGGTGCTGTATCCATATGAACAGCATTTCCTTCAATCAGAACAATGATGTAACAATGGGCTTCAGGTAAAAAAATAATAATTTTGGTACTCATATATATTAAAGATAGGCCAGAAATTATTGGATATAACAGAACTATTGAGAAGTTAATTATTGTACATGAATAAAGGTAATCCAACTATAAACAGTCGCACATAAAACATATACCAGAAAAGCATGTAGAAAAAATTATAGTTAGGTAATCTGCTAAGAAATGTTTCTTAGGGAACAATGCTGAGATACTCAAAAACATATTACAGTAAACACTTAAAGAAAACATTTCAAAAGACTTTATTTCTATTATAAAATTGAGTTTTTAACACTCTTATTTTCTGTAGTAGTCTTGAAAGTCTAATGACTGCCTTTAGTACCTTTATTATATATTTCCAAACACATATTTATATGATTGAATATCAATATAATTTCTTCAAAACACTGTTAGAAAATTGGATTGGAATGACTATAGAAAAAAGTTTTACTGGAATATACAGAAGAAAAACAATTTTCATATTCTAGTAAAACTTGTCAGAGTTTGAAGAAAGTAGTTATTTTTGTTATTTTCTGCCACAGCCTCTGTATAGTTTTTAAGATTTCAAATTTTTTAGAAGAGAACAAAATCCTACTGTCAGTGAAACCTAATGAAGCAACTATTTCTAGTGTGGCAGATGGACATACATCAGGTAACAGTATTGTACATTAAGAACTGACTGAAGAATTGAATGCTTGCTATAGACATGGATTACTATCGTGTCTCCCAAATGCAGTTCACTATCATCTATGGATATTAGCCTTCCTAACATTTTGATCAAGTGACTGGAGTCGAGCAATATGTATAGCTCTTTCAGAAAAAGACAGGAGTTTCAGGCATAGTTACAAGGTCCTAACCAGAAGTTTGTAGCACCTATATACCTTGGAATTAGTTGAAGGGTTGTTCTCTTTGGCATTTTATGAAACAAAGTGAATATACAGAGATTAATGGATTTAGTGGTGAGACTGACATCAATGAGGCTACATGGATTCAGAGTTTGCTGTGAGAGAAGAAACTACAAACAAAGGCAAAGTAATTATTGACTTAGCTTTTATATTTGAGAACAAGAAGAACATACTGCACTAGTCTGAGTTCGTGATGCCCTATTTGTTAGCTGATGATGGGTAGACAGGCTGGGTACGTGATTCACTTCATACTCTGCGCAAGACACTGTTAAAATTCAAAACAAATTCTTAATGATGTGCCCTTTCTTACAGTTCTGCAACCTTGAAGAAATGACATCTGTTTAGCTTAGTTTCTCAAATCTTATATTGAGCCTGGGATTTGCTCATTATTTGTATTTTTCTAATTAACATTGCAAATCCACAAAGTAGCTAATACCACTCTCTTTAGGGTATGATTCTCTGTGGGAAAAATAGCAGGATGTTTTTGAGCTTTCATATTATTTAAAAGTATCAGTTTGTTGTGTAAGTCCATTTTTGCTGACTTAGTTGTTTTGCCTTATACTACAGATGAGAATTTACCCTTCTAACTTAAAGAAAACTGACAAAGCCATGTACCCTGTGAAACTAGTCACAGTCTGAGTCTCATTCAACTCCTGGAGTGCAGCTTCCTAAGTTTAGCTTTTCAGTAATCCTGGCAATGTTGAAGTAGATAGTGTAGGAATTCAGTAAGGCAAATATATTTACAGAGAAGGATTCCATACATGGGATAATTCTTCTGAACCTGTAGATGACTTAACTTCTATATAGACTTAGAAAGGACACTGCAGGAAGGAAGTTGACACAATTAGAGCTGCTACAGCAACTCCAGGCAATGCTAAAGGCTTAAGGCAGAGTGGCTGTAAGACCTGGCTGAAGAAATGGACCTGGGGGTGTTGGTCAGCACTCAGCTGAGCATGAGGCAGCACTGTGCACAGGTGGCCAAGAAGGCCAATTGCATCCTGACTTGTATCAGGAATAGTGTTGCCACCAGGAGCAGGGAAACGATCATCCCTCTATACTCAGCACTGGAGATGCCACACCTCAAGTAATGTGTTCAGTTTTGGACCCCTCACTATAAGAAAGACATTGAGGCCCTGGAGCATATCCAGAGAAGGGCAGTGAAGCTGGTGAGAGGTCTGGAGCACAAGTCTTGGATGGAGCAGCTGAGGGAGCTGGAATTGTCTAGTCTGGTGAATAGGAGGCTCAGAGTAGATCTTTTTGCTTTCTACAAGTCCCTGAAAGGAGGTTGAGGTGAGGTGAACGTCAGCCTCTTCTCCGTCATAACTAGGAGTAGGACTAGAGGGAATGGTCTTGAGTTGTGCCAGGGAAAATTCAGGTTGGACATTAGGAAAAATTTTCTCTCTTAAAGAGTGGTTAGGTGCTGGAATGGACTGCCCAGGGAGGTGACGAAGTCACCAAATTATCAAGAAACATTTGGATGTGGTACTGAGGAACATCATGTAGTGGGAAAATATTGGTGATAGGTGAACAGTTAGACTGGGTGATCTTGAAGGTATTTTCCAACCTGGGTGATTCTATGATTCTTCCATGTTCTTTTTTGTAATTTGTCTGAATATACACATGGTACCAGGAATAAAACCAGATGAAGAAAATAGCCAGAGAGAAAGAATGGAATGTACTAAAGCTCCAAGAAATGCTATATATTGGAGATTAAATTCAAACGCAAGATATGGGAAACAACTAGAAAGATAGGGATACGGACGGTTCTCTCATTCTTTAAGTCTGGATCATGCTTGCCAGAAAAACAGAAGTTTCATGTTTTTCAGAAAGACTCAGCAGGGAGGATGACTAAACTATCATATTATTAAAACACTGTCTGTTTAAAGTGAAAATACACAAGAGAATTATACCTCATTACCCTAATTTCCTGAGCATTCAACGTAATAACAAGTTTGTAGAACTACTTTAAAAAGAAAAATACCAGAGTCTCAGGTAAGATTCAGAATTTGGTCTGCAAGCTGAGTCAGAAAGTGTCAGATTACTGGGACATTCTGTCTTGATTATTTATAATAGAGCAGTAGTTTTGTATTTTTAGTCTGAAATTACTAACAGTAATGCTATTGGTGGGAAAAAATACAAAAGATAGTGGCTTCATCAGAAGCATGCTTCAATTTAGTCTTTCGGCAAGATAAATAAGTATGGGCAGAGGACCTTACTAATACAGTGACCCTGCTCATAAATATAGAAGTGCTTAATTCAGTGATAATAAGTAATAAGCACTATGATGATATTCATGTTGAGTGAACAAAAGGATAAAAAGGATGATTACTGGGGAAAAAGATAAGAGATCCTTTAGGTCTTGGCCCAATACAATGGAGCGTGTTATAAAAAGTAGTATTTTCTGCTGTTTCAAAACATAAATTTTGAAGTCCAGGTGGTAATGTATATTTTGAATACTGCTCTTTCCTTTACAGTTTATTTCAACAGCAATGATGACAAATGTACGGTTTACTCAACAAGCAAACATTCTGATCGTGAGCTTGACTGTACAAGGCAGTGGTTTTGCCAGTACAAAGAAAAACTATATTTCATTTCTCCAACTCTAAAATGGGGGTAACATAGAATGTATCTGCACCAAGTACGAAAAGCGTAAGGAGGAAGTGATTTAACCTTGAAATATTTCTGTATTCTGGTGGTAAAGGACTGTACATAAAGCTATGTTAAAAATAAATTACAAATAAATAATATATAAAATATTATCAATATATTTATATATTCACATTATTTTCAAAATATCCACTTATTCTTTTTTTCTCTTTTTTTTTTTTTTTTAGATCTACAATCTCTTCTGGTAGGCTATGGGAAAAGGTGGTTTTTATTCAGTCTTATCCTCGTGTTCTCATATATTTGTAACAACACTGGGTATCTTACAATGTTTAATCTTGATTGAATTGTGTACTGCAATATTACTATTCTAGCCTTCCTACATGGTACATTTCCAGAAATATAAATTAGACATGTATCTTTCCTACCCTAATTGCAAGCCCTTGGGATCTCCCTGTGATTGAGACATTTTAATTCAAGACTGGTTTCAGAAAACAAAATGTTAACCGATGTATGAAATTCATCGTGGCTACTGTGGGCCTTATTTCCTTGTGAAATTCTCATCCTCAAATGAGGTGAATATAATTATGCTTTCCTCATGATTTATTGCAAAGAATAAAGTATCTCTAATTTAAGGAATATAGAGGCCCATTGAAGGTTTCTAGAATAAATCTTTCATGACAGTTGTAGCTAAGAACACCCTTAAAAGATCTGAGCAAAATTGCCCAGAGGACAGCTGTTAAGCAAATTTTTTCAGTTTTTATTTTTAAATAGGAACCTCTGGGTTAGTCATCTAATAGCAAAACATTAAGGCAACCTACTCCTCGTTACTTGCTTATTGATAACTGTGCTTGTATAGATATCCTACCTGAATTTGCTTTCAATGCTTCCCTCTCTATACCTGTTGGTGATAGTATCTGCATGTATGTTTTATTAATAGGCCATTTATATCATTCTCTGAACTGGTGGATATTTTTAGTTGTGTTTAGTATACTAAGAGCTGTTGGCTACTGCCAAGATAAGTCAGCAGAGAATACTGTCACTGTAGGGTTTACTTAGTCTGTTGCTGCTTAGAAAACAGTCACAAGTCATGTGCTAATTGACAGGACCTTGGTGCTAATCCTGACAACTATTGGGAGGGTTGTCTTGTAGTTTAGATTACTTGCATAAAAAAAGGACCAAAGAACTGGGATTCATTTTTCAAAGTTTTTTTTACTAACTGTAACCTTTGAGCTTTTCAGAAAAGTTCATAATTAAAGCTGTGAAATCCTTTCTGTATGTATCCAAACTTGATAACATTACAGAGCATTTTACATGTAACTATTCCAAAAAAAGATTTACTAATATTAGGAAAAAAAAGATCAGTAATGGTAGTAATAACAACATGATCATAAGTCCTGGTCCAGAAAAATAGAACAGATTCTCATACCCAGTTACCTGCATATCCCAACTTCTAGCTTAAAATCATATCTCACCTACAGCAATTAAAGCTTCTTACTCAAGAGTCATGCCTCTACAGAGCAGTTCCCTTTGTCGTGTTGGGGAGACACTCTTTAGCATTCAAAATAAAAGCTAACACTTAACAGCTTTCTTGGCCACAAGACCCATCAACTCCCACAAGCTTGCCAAAGGCATATGCTGCTTGATTTTAGAGTGAAAGAACAACTTAACCTATTCTGTCTTCAGTGTTTCCCCAGGGAGCCCATTTCTAACTAGCAGAGTTCTTGCAGAAGACAAAAACTTTTCTGGTCTCTGTGGCAAAATATGATCTTAAATGTGGTGTGCAGGTTAATTCACTAATTTGAAGGCTGTTAATACAGGGTATTGTGAAGGAGGCAGGTTGTACACCAGCAAATATGGCATACTGAAATAAACCCATAGCTTAAATTTCAAGCTTACGGATTAGAAACTGTAAGAATTGTTGCATATTCTAAATGAAACAGGAATTTTAGTACTACATAAAAATGGAAGGCAGTCCTATTTAAAAAAAAAATAAATAAAAAGAAGAATTTGTGGTTTATTTTCTGAGCAAAATCAGATAAGAAGGATAAGGACTTTCTAAGAATACCCTCTCATGAGATTCTACGTCCAACCTTGAGTACTTAATAGGTTTTGATAGTTATTATAATAAGTTCTTGGTAAACATCAAGCATTCTTCTGTTAGAGAATAAGTGATAGTTATCCTCCTTATGCATTTTATGTCTTTTCCAGTTATTTAACAACTCTTTCCAATTATTCAACCAAGGTATTACGAGGCATACAGATTTCTTAAGAAATAACATTGACTTTTAGGTCAGCAGGAGCTATTACAACATTCTTTTTAATAGTTATATTTTATATCAGTTTTTTTTTTTTTGTTTGTTTTTTGTTTTCCCCCTCACATTTGATTTTACGTAATTCTACCAATATACTTGAGAATATTTTTATTAGTTTCCTATTTATGTCTTATATCTTACAGAAAGACATTTCAAATAGAAGGAGTTTAAGAATTACAAAAAGAATTTTTTTGTTCTTATTGGAGGATATAATTAATATTTTCTCTCACTATGAAAACAATTCATTTCAACAAAACTTGCTGGAGTCAAATCAAAAGATTGTGTACTTCAGGGCAGTTATTATTCCAGTAAGAAAAGGGAAATATTTGTACCAAGTTAGATTATTAAAATGCCTTTGAATACCTAGGACAGCCAGTACTTTTTTTCTTGAAGCAATAATTGAGTTGAATGTGTAATATATATATTTATTGAGAGTCAATAGTAACATCTGAATAGCAGCTTAAGCAGCAAGGCTAGTAAATCTCACTTGTAAAGAGAGAGGGCAAGGAACTAAAAGTGTTACTAAGTGCTCATGAATGCACTGGGATCTGTGCTGGGAAATCTGGCTACCAGAATCACAAGGGAAAGAGTCAAGCCGTTATTTTAAAAGCCACAGAAGGATTCTGCTAGGTGTACTGGTGCTCTGTGAATCTAAGAAATGCCTGAGTTGAGGATCAAAGTGTAGATCTAGATGAGTTTAAAATTCTGTGAGTTTAAGGCCATTTTTTGGGCTAACAGCAGATGATTTGTTAGTAACTAATTTCAAGGCCGGGACAAAGCCGACTAAAGAATTTCAAGCAGAAATGGAATCAAGAAGAGGGAAAAATGTATTTAATGTTAGAGTGTCAAAGTATTTACATTTTTTTCTTCCTTTGCTCTTAATAAAGCCCTATGTGTTGCTGCTTGAGTTAACAACTGTGCATCTTACAGAAAGACTAAGCCTAAAAAAAAGGAAAGTCAATTGAAAAGCTAATATACATTTTGAATGAGGGTATGATTACAGTTAGTTACACCTTGCTGTATCATAAGAAAGTGTTGCATTTGTTGTATTACATTTACATAGATGTCTATTGCTAAACAAATTTAATTTTTAGAGCAGTAGTTCATTTTATTGTCTAGAGTTAAAGTGAAATGTGTATTTCATTTCAGTGTCATGTTGATAGTCCAGTAATTAAATCCTACGGTGGCAGTTTTTCATATGCTTTTGTAAATCTGCGGGATATGTCTTTTCTTAGTGCTCTGGGCTCATACTTGTCTATTCCAATTGAGATTGAAAGATTATATCTTGAAAGGGAAGGGAGAACTCAAATCATAAGTACTGTGAGGGCATTTGTTTGTTTCCTGACTCATCAATTGGCTTCACCCAGGAAAGCCTGAGATATGAAGTGAGTTTCTATTATGTATTGTCCCTGAAGAATTAAGGAACTTACAAAAAAAAAGAAGCCTCGCAAATGCGACCTTCCTGTTCTCAGTCAAATAGAAACAGAAGACCTCAATATTGCTAAAATCTTGTTTTCCCTCTCTCTTTATCCTGACTATAAATATTACATAACAAGAAAGTTTGTTAGATTTAATGAATGAAATGTGGCTGTGCCATGCTGTTTCAAGAGAATCTTGATTACTGGAATAGTGACATTTCCAAGAAAATGAGGTCCAATTAGCCAAGCAAATAGCAATAAGAATAATGGTACTTGCTGTAGAACTCTGGATGACACTGGATGAATTCTTAGTAATCAAACAATGCTTGATTAACTGACCCTATGAACACCAGGCTTCACAAAGGTCTTCTACATAATAAAGTGTCATCAAACATCTTCATGCAATAAATTGAATAGGCCTGCAGCTGGTCAGCCATCTACAGAAGAATCATTCTAATGGAGCTGCCTGCTCAGTTAAATATTTGCTTCTCTTTAATGCTATGCATTTGTGATAGGTTTTGTATGTCTTCCTCTTAGTGCAGACATGTCCAACTCACAGGCCACATGTGGCCCAGCACGACTTGTGATGCAGCCACACACTGCCCCATGGAATAGGCATTCTTCAAGCTTAATGTGTGATAACCTGCATTCTTATCTTCATTTTGGGGCAGATCTACATTTTACATTGGGGGGGGAGCAGGGAGACTTGTGCTTTAGATGAGCTTTTGAAATCCTGTACTTAGGACAGCACATGGATGTTAATTAGTTAACTTGGAATAAACTGGATATGTATGGATGTTAATCTTATGTCAGTGATGTAGGCACATTCATAAACTAGCATAGAAAGTTCTAAATCAAACTAGAATATTCAGAAGCAGAGTCAAATCTCTGCTTGGGTAAAGAATGACTAGGTAAAAATTTCCAGTCTTATGTTTGAGCCCTCATGGAAGGACTAAATTTCCTTACTAACTGAATCCTCCCAAACAGCTAGAAACATCATCTACCCATTTTGGCTCTGCATGTGAAATACCATAAACTGGCAAAAGCAGTGGTAGAGGTAGTGAATGACAGCCTGGTCCTGTTTGCTATATCCATGGTGACCACTGCTATTTGGTCCAAGTTTATGTTGATCAATATCTTTATCTTGTGCATGCTTGGGAAAATATACTTCATTGTCCCCTTTTAATGACTGGGTGCTACATGTATGTAAGATTTTGACAAAGAATATTTTTTTCTTAACTGGGCTTTGTGTATTCTTTTGGCATAGATTCTGGGTCTCCCATTGTTGGAATCTGATCTTCATTTTTTTACAGAATCCTTGAAGTACACAGAATTCTGTTCTTGAGAACAGGAACTTGACACTTTTTTCAGGTCAAACCTGTTTTAAAGTTTTGCCAGGAGAATTTTAGGTTAGAATTTTGATTATGTAATCATGTAGAAGCAGAAGGCATAGAATATCTTTGCCTATAGAAGCTGAGAAGGGCTTTACTGTGAAAACTTCCATTGCTTGTGGCAGTGGTCAAAACTACTTTTAGGAGAAGCTTTACCAGAAAAAAGGGAAACTTCATTTAAGGATATCAAGCTATAGTTGTAGATAATCTGCCATGTGAAGCAGGATTCTCTAGTACAGTACCCTGGTGGTCTGTGAAAGAAGGTGTTGATGTATATTAAAGATGAATTCACATCTGTAAATCCACAGGTACTGTTTAAAAGCTGCAGCCTGTGATAATTCACTTGTTAAAGGTAAATGAAGATGAAATTACAAAGGACAGAGATTTGATATGTTTTAGAATTGTATGCAGATTTTAAAGCAAAATACTTAGAAAACTTCTTTCAAATTCTGATTTTAACAGTATTTAAGTCTTTCATATTTTTATTTTAGTATTGAGAACCTATCGTTTGGTACGACCTATAATTTACAATAAAGCCAGCAAAAGGCCTTGGGAGTAAGGAATCTGTTGAAAAACAATATGGTTCATTAGGAATATTCTTGAGTCTATTCACGCTGAAAGCTTGAGCTGACAAAGATATAGACCCAGGCAAGTTGTTACAATGTAAGAAGGCATTATGAGGAAGAAAATAAAAATTCAATGAAAGTATCATTGGTGAAAATGTTGTTTGTGTTAGTTAGTGAAGCAAACAATGTAGCTGTGCTGCAATGTTCTTAATTCATAAAGCGCCCTGGGGAGGATCTCCGCTATAGAGAAGGAGATGGAAAGTTCTTGATAATTCAGAGAAGTCTGGAAGAAGAATTCTAGTAAGACCTAAAATGAAGCAAGTGACCCATTGCAGAACAACTGACAGTAGCTAAGATATTCACTATGACAAACTTTCTTTTATGTTAGGCATGGCAGAAATTAGGACCTTTTGTTTTCCACTTAGAAGGCGAGTATCAGGAAACTGGAATATAATTCCTGTTATATCCAGGGCAAAAATAGACTTTGACAGATGGTTATCAAATGTATTGACAGAGGCCTGGATTCTTCTGATTCTTTGTTTTACTCTTGTAGATTGGGAATAATTCTGTAAGAATTGGTGGGCTAACACAAATCAGGAAAACATAATTCAAAACATGTTCTTGTACGTTTCTGGAGATAGTAGGGACAGCAAAAAGTTAGATGTCATAAATGATCATGGAAGTTGTTTTATTTGTAGTAACTCTATCAGTAGGAGATTTAAGATTTCCATAAACTTTTCCGGCTTGTAAGTACTTTTTTTGTTCTTAAATTTAATATTCTTCAACTAAAATTAACTTACTCCTTCATCATTTCACCCAAATAACTTTCTGTTCAGTAAATCAAAAGTATGCATTTCCTGGACTGTAAGAGATGCAAATTTCACTTAATTCTTTGCATCTGTAGCAGCCACCCTTAAGAGTTACTGCACAATACACTGTTCCATTTCTGCCATGGAACATCATGGGAAGAGTTTTGAGGCATGTGCCTCAGCTAGGAACACTGGAGTGTATCAGACAACAGCATCAAAGTCAATATGGTCCTATACTTCCTGCAAAGCTGTCAATGTGCTCCTTTTTATGATGGAAAATAAAATGCCAAAAATTGCATACGAAACCACCCATGTCACTAGTATTTGTACTTAAAGCTTTAAGAGGGACGCTTCAGCCTTCAGCAAGAACAAAATTGTCAGTGGACTTCCTTTTCAAATTTGTCAACTTCTTTTTTATTGCTTTTTTTTTTCTTTATTGAATAAACTAAACAAAAACAAAACAAAACAAAACAACAACAACAACAACCAAAACCAACCAAACATGCTACAGGTATAATAGGGTGGAAAATCATTCTATTCTTAAAGCACACAAAATTACAAGCTTTCACGGGGACAGCACCACCTCCTTGTATAAGTGGATAAATTGTGCTGAAGTGCTTAGAGTATGTGATTAGAACTGAGATATGAGCCCAGTTAGTTACAGGAGTACATGAGAAATTCTGAGGCAATAACATTAATCAGAAAAATACATAAGAAACTGGTAGTGCATCTTCCTCAGTTCTAACACAGCGTCTTGTCCTTGCATTTGCAGAAATACAAATGGTCTAGTAAATTATTTGTGTCAAATACATCAGATCTAGTTGAAACAAACCACAAATTGTGGATTGTACTTAAACAACATCTGACCTTTTGTAGATTGTCTGTGTGATCTTTAAGCAAGCATCTAAACAGCACGTTATTGCTTCAAGATGTCTTACAGATAGAAAGCATGTAACTATGTTTATGTAACAGTGCTGAAGTTCTTTTTGAGAAACAGTTGAACATGTGCTATAAAGTTACACATGCAAGTAACTACAGTACATCACACATTAGTAACTATGTTTTCAGTGCCTTCTGTGTCTCACTAACACAATAATTTGCTCCTCCCAAGATCAGTACAAACTGAGGATGTAATACATTACTGTATCTTATTCTGCAACATTTGTTTTATGATACATTCCAATTCTAGACAAACTGGGGCTTCGGTAAAGATGAGAAATTAAATTCATGTGAAACACAGATAATTGAGACAAATAACCTGAACTGGCTGTATATGAGCCTACAAATGAACCTAAATTACACCAACATATACAAATGATACCAATGTATGTTCCCACTTCTTATGAAGAAAAATTTAAAGTGAAAATAGTCTGTCAATAGTCCTAAAAAGATAAAAATGGAAAAAATTACCATTTTGTGTTGAACATCAAGAAGTATCCATCAAAACTTTTAAACACTCCTCAGATGACCAAACTCATAATGAGGAAACCCAAAGCATTACGTGTTAGAAAACAGCAGTTACTTCCTAATTTGAACTGAATCACCCATTCTTCATCTATGAAGGAATGGAGTTGCATTAAGTTGACCCACCTTACTTTATGTGGAGCAGAGAATTCAGAGGAGCTGTGATTTAATTCTCCCCCCCCCCCCCCCCCCCCCCCCCCCCCCCCCCCCCCCTCCCCGGGCTGATGCTCTAGAACTCATTATTATAAAATTTTCTAAATAGGCAACATTACAAAAGATGATATGCCTTGGAATTAATTTCACATGTAACAAAAAAATTCTTTATCAGACAGCAGCTTTTATTTTCCCCCGTGTGTAGGGTCTTAATGAACTAACAGATTTTACAGTTTACACAGAATGTTTCACTAACCCTTGTTCTTGTGCATGTTTTCATTTCCAATATCCAATATAGTTTTATCTTTTTTTATCTGACTCAATGTTGTTGTCTTCCCAATAAATTTATTTAAACAGCATCCATATCTAAAAGTGTTCTTTTAACATCTGTTAGACCACAGAATAACAGTTTTAGGCAAGCTGGAATTCCCACAACTTCAGGAATGTAAAACATGAAGCAAACCACCAGAATAGTATTCTCTATATCTAGAGAGCCTTGCATAAGAAAGATCTAGACTGGAGAACCTGGAAAATCCTTTTGAATTGTGACGGGTTTTTTTATGATTGATTTTTGTATGACTAACTTAGCCAATGATTCAGAGTTGCAGAAAACATAAAGAGCTGTGAGGTTTTGCTTTCTGTACCTCTGTCCTTGGTTGCCACTTAGTGTTTATCTGTCATACATTGTTTGGCTCACCTGTAGCATACAGGTCATGGAACAAACAAAAAACAAAATAATTTAATCCCCAGCCAAAAGTATTTAGTATATCATGCTTGTGAGTACTGTGAGGTATCATTTATTTATTTATTTGTTTGTTTTCTCTATTTGCTCAAATTGACAGTTGCCAAGGTAAAAAAGTGGATCTGCATTTGTACCTGCAAAAATTAGCAGGAGTGTTGTCACTCTTTGAAGTGAGTAGATGTGAGCTGTGATATAAATGAAAGGAGATGTTTGTTCCTAACAAGGTAGAAAATACCTACATTAAACTGCCTTAAAGAAACAGATTCTGTGATAGCTATAGTGCTATTTAACTTCTATCATGAACTCAAAGGTGGAATTACTATGCTTCAGAATAATGACACCTTAATGGATTACTCTTCTACAATTATTATAGTTTTTAAGTGAACCACTTATTTACTAAAGCAGATAGAATACTCTTAAGCTTTTTAGTATTAACAGTGCAAGTGATGTGATTTAGAGCTAAGAGAAGATAGTTTAAAGTTACAACTTACGAATATGAACTCAAAATCCAAATAGCTGAATGGAAAAGCCATTGTACTTTATCTCCAGGTTTGGATACTTACATCAAAACAGAGTTGTCTGTAGAAATGCTTCAGGAATAAATGGCCTTTAGGAATTCCTGTATTAGTCTTACATAGTAGTCCCTGGGAGTTTGGTTATCCCCAAAAATACATACATTGTCTCAAGGAAGAATCTCAAAGAGTCACAATAAAATAAAATAAAATAAAATAAAATAAAATAAAATAAAATAAAATAAAATAAAATAAAATAAAATAAATCTCAACAACTTTAATTTCCAATTATGTAGAAACTGAGTCTGTCTGTCTTTTGATCTTAAATTTAGTTATACTGGCACCAAGGTACTGAAGTTGTAAAAGTTCTGATTATAGTAGATACTGTCTACTTGTAACTAATTTTACAATGAACTACAGGATACAAGTGTGGTTGTATTTGTAATTTAAAATGTCTTACAGTTAAAACATGATTAATCTACCTAACCATATTCATTAATGGTTTGAAAAGTTTAATTCAATTTGCAGATGATACCAGGGTTTTAAACGCTGCAGGATGTCAGAATTAGGATTTAAAATAAACCTGAGCAAGTAGGATGTAATTTACTAGGGATGAGTATGGAGGTCTTTATCTTGGTAGAGTTGTGCAGATAAGGAGTGCATTGCATTACTGTAAAGCCCATGGAAATAGCCTACTATTTAAAAGATTCTTAAGTCCTGTAAGACTTCTTAAGGATTCTTACAGTTCTGTGATACTGTGGGTCTACCATCGGAAGCAATGTTTAAAACTGCACATCTAACTTCAAGAAAGATACGGATCAGTTGAATGTAGTCTGGATTAGGCAGGCTGATCATGATCATGGAAATAAGTAGGATACATTACTTTCAGAGCAACCTACATAACTGGAGAGTAGCTTGGGTCCACTTTTGGGTTTTGCTCTTTGTGTTAAGGATTGTCCGTGCTCTGTAGAAAGGACTGAGTTCTAGAATAAAGTTGGTAAGGATTTCTGATGACATCTTCCATAATCAGACATTAACTTATCGATAGATAAAAATTCGGGGGGGGGGGGGGGGGGGGGGGGGAGGGGACTACAACAAAATATAGAGACATACATACCTGTAAGAAGATTATTCATCTAAGGGGCATCTACTACCTCAAGAAAAGTTGAACTCATACCATCCTTTGTAATACTTTTTCCATAGATATCAATAGTTTAGATTTAAGATTTAGATCGCTGTCCAGTTTTGAACAAGTATGTTCCTGAGTGTGCTTTTCTGTACATTTTGTTCCAAATCTGATCTGCAATCATGTTGATTCAGGAACAATTCAAGGATCAGTGGCCAATGTCTACCTTCCTCTGCTCCTGTGAAGGCTAGCAGAAATTAACTGTTACGTAGAAAAGTGCATATACTGCTGAAAACTGAATGAAAAAATTAATTTATTCTAATGCAGCCAAATATTTTCCCTATGGGCTTTCACACTTGATGTATATATAAACTGCATGTTAAAAGCACTGTCCAATTTTAAGTTAGGGAATACAGCTCCCTCATCTGTCCAACTCAGTGCATTAAAATATGTCAAAGGCCAAAAATCTTTGCTTAGTGGTGTATCTTCCCTTCTTTCCAAACCTTTTCTGCTTTCTCTGCTTGAAGACCTATTTCTGGCACACACTGGTACAGTACTTAAACTGTTTTCCTACTAAGAATCCTGATATTTATAGGGGTACTTAAAGGTAAGGTTTAAATATGATCATTACAGGAAGGAAAAGAGACTGAGGTAAAAGGGCCTTAGTGTTCCACAGTTTTAAAATGCAACAAACATGGATAACTTGCTCTGTTTTGTACAGTTTTTTTTTCAAGTAACAGTATCTGTTTTCTTTATTTCTTTGCTTCTGGGTGCTTCCTGCTGACCTTGTGAAGCCTAGGAGCCCTGGCTTTCTATGCAGGAATTCTGATAAGTTCAGATCCATTAACAATGTTGTATCTCTTGGTCCTTTTAACGCAACACTTAAATATTTTAAATGGTCCACAATCATGCTACAGGGTGCTTATACTGATAATGTTCTGATGTTTGCATTTCTGAGTTGACAACACAGTTTCGAAATTGCCTCATGGAACAGTAAAAGTCATTGTGTTGTCATTTATGTTATAACTCCAATATTTACAATTGTAGGTTGGAAACTGAAATGACTTTATCATGACCTTTTTACTGAAATATAAGTACCAAGAATGTCTGTTTCTAGTCATATATATATATTTGTAAGAAATATATATATTTGTAAGAAACTCATCACTATTTTCTATTTTCAAAGGTTCTTTTCTTTCATTGAGATCCTTGGCTAAAATTAATGCTACCATTTCAGTTTTTGTCTGTGTTGTTTATCCATTTCATATGATGAGAGTGTACATGTGACAGTTTCATTCCCTGAACAAAAATGTCTCTGAAAATTTTTAGCTATATCCCACCCAGGAAAACCAAACCAGGAGGGAATTTGTAGTTAGCATTATGCTAAAGCATATTGATTCCTAAGCATTATAATGTTTCTTATGTTGTATGCAGTGTCATAACAATATCATGAGTAAATTTTTGCCTAAAAAGTCAATGAGACATTCTGATAGAAGAGTTCAAACTTTTTAAATTAATGAATACCTTACCAATGATCTTAACTACTTGCATTGTTTACATATTAAATCTATGAAGTTTTCAGCTGACATCATTTCTAGATGAAGTTGTACATGAGAGATAATGAGATGTATGATATAATGACACTCTTGTGACCTAGAGTTTCCAAAACTGTTTACTCAGTTAACGTCAGTGCTGTGAATTTTGAGTGCTGGCAGTTACTGTAGTCATTGCCCCAGTAAACACTTGCAACTTAACTATGACTTAAATGTTGAGTGTCAGCTTGGCCCCTTTGTATTTCACCTGTGGGCAAATCAAAAATAGAAGCACCAGGCTTTTTCTTTGCTTGTATTACTGTAGAAACAAAACATCAACTGTTCATGCAGCTATAACTTAACAAATAATGACAGATAATAAAAGCAATCTCCTTATTCTCAGACTCACTAGCAAAAAGAAGCCTTTTGTTGTTTTTTACTTTTGTTTAAATTTTTTTACTTGTTTGATTATACTTTTTCTTTCTCTGAAATGAAAAATAGGTGGGGATATAAGTGTTTTCAAAATGCTTTGTGGTAAATGTTTCTTTTCACCTTGCTTTATTATCATACTCCCTTCCACCCCAAATCAGTATCAAGATACAAGAAGACTTCAGAACTTGAACATCTATATATTCCGTGAGAATTTGGATAATCCAGACCACAATTTTAGGAAAGCTGTTTCCTTCTTAGCCATAAAATATAGATGTATCCAACACATCTGGAAAATGGTAGATGATATTCAGGAAGTTAAGACAGTGTCCCATCTTTTTAAACTTCAACGACAAATTCAGTTTCTTTTGCAGTCTTAAGAAATTTGGAGTCAATACTATTTGCAGGGTTGAAAGTTAAAAATTCTCTCACACAACGTGAGGTTTATCATTCGGTTATTTGGAAAACACATTAGTGACATGCTATAATATTTTGTGTTTTATCCATGCTCAATAAGTCCTAACAGCAAAAGCTCCATTTTCCTGCAGACTATGCTAGCTTTAATGTGATTATTGTAGTTATAGAGACAAGGTATGATTTCATGACATTTAACTTAGGTGAAATGTTGGTTTGTGCCATTAAATAAGCTTGAATAGAGATTGCAGAACCAAGTTTAATTGACCAACAAGAATAAAATTTTTTGGGAAATAGTCAATCAATTCATTTTCCATGCTTTCATAAAGCTGACTGAATATTATCATTCCAGTTCTTTCATTCTGTTCCTTTAAATCCTAGTTACATGATAAATGTTCACGCTCTAGTTTGCATAAAACAAAGCTCAGTTTCAATCTTTTAGCCAATTGCAACATCTGCCCTACAAGGTTTTTTTCCCATTTAAATACAGGCTTCCCTGAAGATATAAATATGGTCTTCCTAATAAACACATTTAAAATATTTCCAGACAGAAGCTTCAATAAAGGGATTAGCACGTGGCATTACAAGACTTGCTAAAAATGTTTGATTTACCCTAACAAGAGAAATGAAGCTTACAGTAACTCTAATATCAGCCTAGCATCAAAATGAGTTACAGAGCATAAAGAAGAGCAAAATGTGGATCCTAATCTCTTCATACTAATCTGTTTTAAAAGTAAAAATGTATGAGATTCTTCCTAATAAATGAAATGCATACTTATTTCATGTTTGTGTGAGCATGTAGGAGGGAGAACATTGTCCAGTCATTCTGTCTGACTGTATATTGAGAAGACATCTTATCTTTCTGCTGAGATGATCTTTTGAGATACTTATCAATGTAAACAGTTAAAAGTTCAGGATCTTTTGATTTTAAAAAGCAAGTTTTTGCTTCATACTCTGGTCTGTTACACTTTGATGGGACAAATGTTAAGCGCTTCTGAAGCTCTGCCTTTCTAATTAGAAATTTGACACCTTGCTACTTTCTGATTTGCAAAAAATGTCAATTTCTCTTATTTGTTTGAGTGGGCATGTTTTACTGTTTTATATCTAATTTTAAGATTCTTGGCTGTAGTTAAAATTGCTGATGCAGTCAAAGCACCATTAAAGCATTTATGACCTATCTGGTTTGCCTGATTAGGCATGACTAGGAGACTGTGGTCACCTAACTGCTTTTAAGTTTCCATGTAGGAAGGTGATGTATTTTTTGTATGTTTGGAAAGAATCTACCGGTAAGAAACTATTAGAATAATATAGTTATATCATAATAAGAACCAAGAATAAATGATATAATGGTCTGTTTGGGAGGAAGTGCAGGTCCTAAATTCCACCCAATGCAGAGACACAAAAGTTCCAGTCTTTTTCTTTTATGCTTATACTGCTTCCTCATGCTCATTGTATTTCTGAATTCACTCTTAGTACGTTTGGTAGACTCTAAAAATAGAAATGCTTCTCACCAAAAAGCAAGATTTAATAGCCAACTAGAGATGCCATCACTGATGTTATGCTCTGAAGGAGTGACTGATTGCGTGTTCACGGATTACAAAGCTGAATGAAGCAACACATGAAACTGAAAACTATTTTGAGATCTAGGGCTCAAGAGGATCCATATTTTTTTTGATGCCCCCATAAACATAATGCTTTCTAAAATTAAATTCCTGTGGCACAGATCTGTTCTAAATTCTAGATGGCACTATAGAAGCGAATACTCTAATGAATAGGTTATTAAAATCATGATCTCTCTGGTTTTTGTATGTAGGTATGCTATTTTTGTATGTTGCCTATCTAAGCATAAAGTCACTTCATTTCTAGGTGTAGTTCCAGGGTGAATCTTTGTATTATAGAGATGATAATATAATGCAAAATTTTATAAGTGGTTGTTGAAAGCTGGATGCTGGATGCAGCTTTTCTTTAGAAGTTTTTCAGCACACAAAGATATATAGAGAAGGACATATTTGAAAGCATGAAAACAAGATTTTTTTCTTGCAATCCATAATAGTTTTATATATTAAGAGTGGCCATATCGCTCAAGAGAATAATGGAAAATCGCAGTATTCACTTCTAGTTCATTGATGTACTTCTTATAAGGATGTTAATAACACATTTTTATGACAGTCTGGTGATAAATTGATGGTCTGTGTGAAATAAGTTAAAGGTTTATCAATTTTATCAGATCCATTTCACCCCAGTCTGAAGATACACTGAAAAGATTTGAACACACTGTCATTTGCCATAAGCACTCTAATGTATTTCTAAAAGAAATAGGTCAGTGACCCTTTAGATTTAATGTAGTGATGCATAATAAAATGAAGTGTTGATGGTGCCTCACAATTTAACTGCACAGCTAGCCTGTGTGTTATATATCTTGATTTTAAAAACAAACTCTTCTCGTGTTTAACTTAATGCATCAGTAGGGCTGAATGCTTTCTAGTGATGCAGGATAAAAAGCTAGGATATTGTTTGTTACACAACCGAGAACATTTTGGTTACAGCAGCTCAAATTGCTGAAACTGATCCTGATGGTAAGGATACTTGATTATCTCATTTTTTTCTTACTGTGTAGTAAGAAGGAGTGTCAAGGGATTGAAGAAAATTTGGATAGGCAAGTCGTGTTAAAAATCTAACACCAGAAGCATGTGCTATTGAACTTCAGTGTTTAATCAAATTCAAACTGAATAGATGTGAGGATTTTAAACGTGATAGCAGAGAATGGTACTTAAAGTAAGAAATCCATCAACTATTATCTTTCAGTGGATTAGGCATCTAATTTCCAGCTCAACGTAACAGTCACAATTAATGTTTATAAAAAAGTCATGACTGAATACACAAGAACTGCTTGAAAAGTACTGGTACAGAGAACAATTTACTAGTACTGCATTGATATTACCCACTAGAGTTTTTGTGTTTCCTGATAAGGAGAGCAAATCAGACACTGGTCCAAAGTTGCATTACCAAAATACACAAATAGCCCAGGGTACCCATTTTCCTATATGACAAATTTTGATATGGTCTTAACTCTCTTCCTACCAATAGGTCTTTTATGATGGGCTGAAATACCTTTTAAATATCAGCTAGAGTAAAAAGCTTTTTCAGCCAGTGCAATTTTTGATATGTTGCAAGGAAGTTGTTTAGTAAAAGTTATTAATCCTCCTATGAACTAACTTTAGTGCGATGAAGTAACATACAGCAAGGTACTCAAAATCTCAATATGTTGCATGACCGTCACTGAAATGAACTATGAATTGAACTGAGAAGATAGCTTAAAATATAATCTTTTCATGTTTCTAACATGGAGAGTTGTTCATAATGAACTACGAATACAATGTAGAATATTCTTTTATCTATGAGAATTCAAAAAAGCACAGGAATATGTCTGTTGCCATGCTGAAAGCACTGTCTTGAAATTTCATCAAAAGAAAGCACATTCTTCTGTGTTTTAATGACTCATCTATAAAACGTATGTTTACATGAATTACCTAATGCTAATTATAATAACAATCTCAGTGTGTTTCTAATGAAAACAACAACAACACAGTTTTAGGAAATTGTTCTATAGGGATCATGGGCCAATTTCATTTATTTACTTATTTCATTTATTGAATTTAATTTATTATATAAGTATTTTAAAAAATACTTCTTTCTGTTTCTTGCCTGTAAAGAGATGTTAGGTAAAGCAGTTGACACAGATGTTAGCTATTGTTGATACAACGGTAGAATATCTCTACTTGAGGAAACAAACAAGCTTGCAGACAAAAACTCATCTGCAGACACTGGATTAAAAGGAAGTATTAAAACTCACAATACATTGTCTTCAATCCATCCTCCATTTCAACTGATAGTTTTCTCTATTTCAATAATTTTGTATCACTAAGTAAATTACTGTTTATCTATCTCACGTGCATGCAAAATGTATACATCTAAGCACACTCTGGTGTTAGGGATTTTTTCATTTCTTCTAACTGTAGGCAAAAAGCTCTTGTGCAGTTTGGCCGGTTACAAGCCTACAAACCCCTCACAGAATTAAAATGCACCTTCCAGTTGTTCATCTTAGCTGGCTGTATGGATACAGTTTTTTAAGAACATTGTCCAAAAGGGGATGAAGCTGCAAGAGTTTCTGCGGGCAGAGTGAGGCTGCACTGGCTGCTAGGGAGCTTTCACAGGGCTGCAGGTTGCTAAGGGAACTGGATCTGTTTGTACATATGGAAAGCAGCTGCCTCTGCAGGCTATGCATGCTCTGGCAGCACAGGGAAACACTGACCTCACCCAAGATGGTTCGGTTTGTGTGGCTTCTGTGGCAGACACTGCTTCTTTTTGCCATGAGTTTTCTCTGGCATGTGGTTTCTGGGGCAGGAGATTGTTAGTATATCACACTTGGATACAGAAAAATAGTGTGCCACTCTACTGCAATGCTGCTAATCAAGCTATTAAAATGTTTCAAACCTTACTAATATGAAGGTGACAGTGCAATGGAAGAAAATATAGCAAAAATTTTAGGCAAAAACCTAAAATTTCTGGGAAACTGAGTGATTTATTCTCTTCATACAGTTTTGAGCCTTAAGTTCTATCCAGCAAAAACAGTGATAATGATGCACAAAACATTTAGTCATCGAAAGAAGAATGGCCAGCAGGACAATGGAGGTGATCCTGTCTCTCTAGTCTGTGTTGGTGAGACCTCACCTGGAGTCATGTGTCCAGTCCTCAGTACAAGAGAGACACGGACCTGGACCTGTTGAAGAGCATCCAGAGGAGGGCCACAAAAATGATCCAGGAGATGGAAAACCTGCCCTACCAGGACAGGCTGAAAGAACTGAGGCTGTTCAGCCTGGAGGAGAGAAGGCTCTGGGGAGAACAGACAGTGGCTTTTCAGTATCTAGAGGTGTTTCAGTATCTAGATTGTGCACGGCAACAGGTGCTTTAAGAAAGAAGGGGACAGACACCTTAGTAGGGTCTGTTGTGAACAGGACAAGGGGAAACGTTTTCAAACTAAAAGAGGGAAGGTTTAGTTTGGGTATAAGGAAGTTCTTTACAATGAGTGTGGTGAGGCACTGTCAGAGGTTGCCCAGAGACGCTCGAGATCAGGCTGGACCATGCTCTGAGGATCCTAATCTATCTATCTGTGCATGTTCCTGTTCATTGCAGGGGAGTTGAACTAGATGACTTTTAAGGTCCTCTTTCAACTCAAATGATTCTGTGATTCGATATTCATTCTTCTTGAACAATTGGAGAGTTCTTATTGTGTTAGTGATATACCTTCCACAGTGCCTTTTTGAAGATAAAAGGTGAATGAGAAGCTGATGTCAGGACAGCTGAAGTAATCTTTGTCAAACTATTTCTTTTATTTATTTATGTCTTTAAATATAAAAGACAACTTAGTACCTTTTTTTTTTTTTTTTCTTTCAATAGTTGTGCTTTATATTTGAGACTGGAAACAACCAGCCAGTCAAGGCAGAAGTGGATAGACTCTACAGGCTTGTAATTTAATTAAAACAATGATTTGCTCCTAAGAGACTATCTTTTCCTATTAATGGATTGAAATATTAATGCTATTTTTAGCATTAAAAGTCATTTCCATGACTAAAGAAACAGTGAACAGTAAATCAGGAGAAACTGAGCTTTCAGATGAAAAAGTGGACTTTTACTACTGTTAATTCCCTTTTAAATTTTTTTCCTTAATTGCAATTTTCATTATTACTATAATTTACTCTGATTTTTAGAAATCCTTCATTTAAAACTTGTTGACTATAACATTGATAGTAAAACTTAAGTTTAAGTTTAATAATGATAATGATAATAATAATAATTTTAAACCAGAAAAATTACAGGATGCTAGAAGTTCCCTAATGTTGTTGTAGCATGCTTCAATATTTAGCAGAGAACAGAGAACACTCACAGAGAATCTAGTAGGCACATTCTAACAAAGAGAAGAGTACACATACACGGTACAATGATATTTCACTTTAATTAAACCTCACTTTGTGACACCTTTGGTTTATATATATATATATAAACATATCTATCTATCTATCGTATTAATAAAATCACTGCTGTGATCTGCAACATTTAAAATTATGAAAACTTAACAAGTACCATAGTAAATAAAGTCAAAATCATCAAGCATTATCTTTGTTTTTAATCACAGGTGAATTTAATTATCCTGTGAAGAAAAAAGCACAAGATTTGCTTCAGTGGCATAGAGCTGAGATAAAACTTAATCTGTATATTACTGCTGGTTTCTTCGGCCATCATTTTCCAGCAATATGAATTTGGAATAATTTCTAATTCACAGTAGTCAGTAATTCCTGGAGTGTGGATAATCCCAGTGAGTTCTAGCTCAAAAAGCTAAATTCTTGCTATAAAAGCTGTAGATAGTGTGATTTAGACTGAGAAACCCCTATAATTAAATATGGATTTTGTTTTCCTCCTGTTTTTAAACCCCATTCTCTCTATTAATTATTAATTAGCACTTAAAAGTAGAGACAGCAGTACTAAGTGGATACAGTTATATTTAGATCACAGCTGCCAGTAACCAAATTTAAAGTGAGTGTCTGGTTTCATATTTCTGTAGGATAAAATGCCTCATTCAAAAAGAATGGGGGGGGGGGGGGGGGGGGGGGAGGATTAAAAAAAAAAAAGTTTCCTTACTGAAATATTAAAGCATTAAACTTGTACAGTGAATGTCTGCAGGAAATAGCCAGCAAAGGAATCTCTCCACCTCTGAAAGAGATGATAGAAAGGGAGTCCTCAACCCTCTCATGAGAAAAGGGAGAAACGAGGAAAAAAAAGAACAATCCCAGTGCTCTAGTGAAGAGAAAAGAAGCGTAATTATGAGTAAGAATAGCAAAGGGATTCCCTCCCTGTGCAGAGAGAAGACAGAAGGGGAAGGGAATTCCCTTTCTCCACTGGGAAAGAACAGAAGGGAAGGGAAGTCCCTTTGTTGCATTCATACTTCGAGCTTTAATTAATCTTGAAGGTTTTGCACTTCTGTTAACATCAAAGCAATTGGATATATCAGGCAAAACCTGCTTCTTTTGAGCTGTGGGAAGTAGTCTTGAAATTCTGATAGAATTCATGGATGTACATCATTATTGTCATGTGGGCAGATGTGGTCTATAACATGTAAATAAATCTACAAGGGGTCTTGGTTGCTTTAGCCTCAGGCTTACAGAGATTTCTATTACAGCTTGAGATTTGTTTTCCTGTGATTTAATTGTCACTTCAGTTAAAGGGCAAGCAGCAGAGGTGCCAGTAGAGCAGCAAAAAAGCGCTGGGAGCGACATATGGGACTGAAATTCCTTATAAAGTAAGGATCACATGAACCCAGTTGCCTGCAGGGGGAAGGTTGCATAAACAAATATTTAACAAAGAAAACACTGAAGTCTCTTCAATAATCATACAAAGATCCAAAAATAGATAATGAAGACATGCAAAGCATACAGTTTCCCTGGCGTGCTACAGCCCATGCGCACATGCTTCAAATGTCATGGAGGTTTATGTCTCTGCTGTGACAATGTTTTGAGTTATGCAGTTTTAGGATGAAAAGAGGGCAGTGCTGGGTACTGCAATCCTTCTGAAAATCCATTTGGTTTCTCCAGCGCTGAACTAGGTTAGATCTGACCAATTTTCAAATGATTTGTCTACTGGAAAGAGTGGCAGTAGATCTGATGCAGTTGTGATCATGTCACAAGAGAAAGGTTACAGTGTGAAAAGACTTGTTTTATACATATTTCATTGGCTAACAGGTTGGATTTCTTATCCTGAAGGAACATCAGGACTGTTATTTCTGTTGCCTTTATCTCCTTACTTTATGTACTAAGATAATACTAATTTCCTGGGTGGAAACATCAGCTAATATATCACCATAGATAGCAAAGAAAACTTGCAGTGGCAATTCTTCACTTTTGTGCCCAATTTTGTCTCTACTGACTATGGCATCCACATACTTTATTGTGTTGGAGCTTGATACAGTTAGCTGAGGATCCAACCAATTTCATGTGCATATAATGTGCTGTAGAGTTCCCAGAAGATACAGCTTTTATTCCACCATCAGTGAACTATATCTTAAATAACAGTTAGCATAGGCAGAACACAGTTTACTTTAGTCAGCTGCCTGTAATTAGGTTGCGGCCCTAGAAATCCTTGAAAAAGAACAGTGCTGGATGGAGACTAATTTTGTTGGAAAAAAGACTTCTAGTGTATATTGATGTGAGTACTGTGTGCATTTTGACCTATTAATTTATAGAGGCAATGTTTGAAGCAGTGTGGGGAAACTCCCTGCTCATGCTGCTGTTCTTGAATCGACATTCTTTAGTTAAGAATGCCAGATATATCACCTTTTGATAATCAGTCAAAATGCAGCCTTTTTTTCTGATTTTGCTGCGGAACAATCTCTGTCTGAGAAGCTGTTCCCAGGGTAAATAAGGAAATGCATGAAAAAAATTTGCAAGAGGCACCCAGACTGATCTTATCTTTTGTGTCACATGTTTTAAGGCACTGAAGTTGTAGAGAGAAGAATACTTCATAGCAAAATTGTAAAATTGTTTTTCTACCCCTGATATATCCCAGAAACCATCTTTTACTCTCACTTGGCCATTTGCTGTGTTTTTAGACCTTGTTCCAGAGTGTGGCAGGCATTTGGTAACAAAAAAGATCACTAAAATGCTCTTGTTTCGTACTTAATTAAACATAAACTGGAACACATAAAAGAATAAAAAGCTTCTTAAGGTTGCTGCAATACTTATCTGAATTAATATTTTTTATCAAAGTACACTTCACTGCAGTAGTTGTAAGAGTAACTATAGTGGCTCACTGAACATACCATGTGTTATGTATTTTAAATAAAATAAAACTCGTATTGCTCTCCTGTTTTCCATTTGCCTTAAAAACCAAACATATTTAAAATGATGTTCTAAAATAAGGAAATTGCTGATGCTGTCGCAGCAAGTTCAGGGAAGAATAGATGGGAAAGGGAAAGAGAAAAAAACATCCACTGATGCTGGGCTTGGGAATAAATATTCACAGAACTTCTAAATGTCTCCCAAGTGACCTTGCAAGGTAGTTTAATCATGAATACGATCAGTCAAAAATTCAAATTTTATGATTGAGGGGTGATAATATTGAAAGCATGGGAGAAATGCCCATGATCCTCCTAAGGGAAAATAGGTGATACAAAAAGGAACAGTAATGAGGGAGCAGGAAAAGTCCTAGGAAGAGAGAAACACAGTTTCAAAATAAAATATGTATGCATCACAGAAAGGAATGTGATAACAACCATAGGAACAGCACTTCTGCCACTTCCTTTACAAATAGTCACTTGCTGTGAAACCACTGGGATATGAAAGGTGAAGCTTGCTACTCATAGATGCTGAAAGGTTGCTTGCAAGGAAACTATGGCATGATGGCCTGGAACTAATCTTTTCACACCCACCGTAAAATGCTATTTACAAGCAATTCGCCCACTGCAGTATGGTTATTTGAACGTAACAGAGGACAAGAGAAAAGTGACACTGTTAGGTTGTATTACATATCTGTAATGGAAATTAAAGGTCAGCTCTTCAGCTTGAGTAGGTTAGCACAACCAATGAATTGAGCAAAGTCAGTCTAGTTAAACTCTGTGAAGGATCCTGCTTGCTCAACTTGTATTGGTTTAATAAGTCAGTAGTAACTATCAATGCAAGCAGAACTCAAAAGTTGTCATCAACACTTTGGCATCTCAGTTTACTGTCTCATATTCCAAAATTTTGGGAAGTTAAACTACAAGTCATGAGGGGTAAATAAGCTTGGTTCTGAAGTGTTAACATATATTACGACAGAGGTAAAATAACTCATGCAACAATACACAGATGAGTGGGAAGGCACTGCAGATAAGGTATTTGATAATCAAAATTTATCAGTTGCTACTCAGAAAATGCATCTGGTTAACTAGAAAGTAAAATTTTCTGGAAATTAAGTTACATTTTGTGTTTTACTGTAGTTAGTTTGCCACAGACTTGTGGCCTACTTCCTAAGCTCTCTGGCTTGGGCTCATTATTGTCAATAATATTGAAAGTGAAGATTGTCATGCCTTTTTATTATAAATGCTCCCAGTAGCTCTAGTGAAGATCACAAGCTCTTTCCCCATTATTAATCATTTATTAAAGGACTGCAGTCAAGTGGAGGAGAAAGTAGCAAATCAATTAAGGAAAGCACACAAATGTAAAAAAAAAAAAAAAAAAAAATTAAAAAAAAAAATCTTAAAATCTTGACTGTACACTTTCTAGAAAGAAAAATTTTACATGTATGCAGAGCTGTTTGTGCATAACAAGGGAATATTGACAATGCTTGGGCAAGGGAGGAGACTTGGAGACCCTGAAAATGCATCTGCCAATGTTTTCTTTTAGCTGATCAGAAAGAGCAGTCAGATATGCCTGGGCATGTACAAAAATTTGCACCAATTGATTCTTGAATGACAGGAGACATCAATTAAATTTCAGTAAGGATATGCTACAATTATAACTGGTTACAAAGAATCTGTTCTGAAGCTCTTTCTACATGGGTTCAAATATGCTGAAACCTGGAAGAGCTCTCCCTCCAGTTTTGTCTAAGTAGCATACCCATAAATGGCTTGAGGATGTACAAGCATAAGAGTCTGGAAAATCTTGCTTAGCTTTTAGATCTTGACACAGCCAACCATACTGTTGGGAAAGTACAAATATACTTAATTTCTAGTTTACTTTCAACTGATCCTTGTGCTTAGCTTAGCTATGCTCAAACACATACTAAAGCAAAAAAATTGCAGAATTCTTCCTGTAGTATGGAATTGTTCCTTCACACAGTCACAGAAGATACTGATCTGTAATACTCAGTCAGATGCCTCTTAAATACCCAGGCACAAAAATACCGTCATTTATCTGCCACATTATGAAACATACAACTAGGTAGTAATTTACTTGCTTTATAGATGTGTGTGTGTGTTTTGTGTGTGTGTGTGTGTGTGTGCATTTGTGACTTTTTTGAAAAAGGGATCTTCTGACTGCCTTATAAAGTTTATGACTGTTGTGCTTGATGTTTCACACTGTGTAAATAAAGGAAATATATAAAATTGAGAGATAAAGTCAAGGTTTAAGATATGTGAGAATAATGTTTCATTGCATGAAGTTCAAAAAAAGAACAAAAATGGTAAATGAAGAAAGTTAAGGCAAAATCATGTTTACACACAGTTGGTTAAATAAGCACATTCTCTGGCTTGAGCCTGAAAATACAGCTTAAGAATTAGAGAAGTATGGTTTTTATTTTCTTCTTAAAGAACATTTCACTTTTCTCCCCATCTCAAATATTCTCAGTCCTTTTAAAATGCAATTAGTGAAGACTGCAAGGGAGAAACAGGAGTCTAATAGAAAAGATTCACCACATTTATACTGTGCAATTCATGTGAGACATGATGAATTAAAATACAACAACAACAACAATAAAAAAAAACCTAGAGAGACTGGTTTTGATAGACAATTTGATAATGCAGTGTATAGAACACTTTTACCTATTGGTTTATTTCCTAATTACAGAAAGCATCCTTCAATATATATGTGAATCCTTTTTAAAAATTGGAAGCAGTGTATCCAAATAAAATTGTATCCAACAACTAATTATACCTTAGAAAGTCTGAACAGGGTTTTTAGCCAAAGACTTTTAAAAAACGTTGATCTTATTTTTTTATTAGTGCTCTTGCTGAAGATGGTGGCATAGATGATAAGTTGTGTGGCAATATCTTTGACATGAGAGGCAATCCTCCAAATATAAGTGCTATGATAAATCACTGATTTGCTAACATTGAATTGCCCCTTTGCCAGGCATTATTATTATTACTTTTTTTTCTTTCTTTTTTTTTTTTTTTTTTTTTTTTTTTCTTGAGGCTCATCTGTCTTCTTGTTTTTTTGTTTGTAGTTGTTTGTTTTTCAAATGTCTTCCATTTGGACTAATATGTAGGGAAAAAAAAAAAAAAAATTCTAAGTAACATATGAATGGGGATGCTCTGGCACTCCAGTCAGTAGCAGCAAGCAAATAACTGCTCTTTTAAACTTGTGTTCGTCCTCCCTTCATGCACGAGTGCTTCCATCCCACTCCACCACATCATTACAATTCACTATCAAACATCTTTAACTCATCTTATCCCACGCATCAATAATGGCAACTGATATGAAGTCCCTCTGGGACTTTAGTTGTGTTCATTTGCTTTGCTGTATTTTGTCTTAATAATTGGTTATTTCATGCTAAATTTGTCAGCAGCTCTAAATATGGAAAATGAACAGATACTGTGCATCTAAAAGGCTTTTACTATAGTTCATTCCTACCAGAAACCCATGCTTTCACTGTAACAGACTGTCACTAGTAAAATCTGAGAAATAGATAAAATACCATCCCATTTGTTTTCTTCAGGCAATCTAATTCATAGCTGAGTTTCTATTTATTTTCAGTTTTTGGTACTTTGAGCAATCTAAAGTTGACTGTAACACAAATTAAGGAAAAAAATTATTAGATCTCAAGTAAATCATAATTGAGAACTAAGTAGAAGAAATATTGGAATAGGCTTTTACCTACAACTATTGGTATTATGCAAGAGGGACTTACAAGTTTTTTATCTGCTTGGTATAAGGGCACATGGTGCTTTAGTGTGAGATATCTGGTTCATTAAACTGAACAATTAGCCTCAAGAAAATCCATACACTGGATTAGTTAAATAATTTCTTTGTAGATACAGAAGTGCTCATTAATTAGTAGCAGGAATATTTTGTGCTTTACTGCAATATCAATCAGGATTAAATGTGTTATATAATTTAATCATTAGGCAGTACAATTGCATGCAGTTAAAAAGAAAATGTAATTTTTCTGTAACTTAGTAATATGAATTAAGGAAAAGATAGTTATGTTTATTATAATAACACAAGAACTTATTGTAGATAATGCAACTAGGAGTCTGCATTGAAAGTGAAGGTGTCCTAAGAAGTACTTGACAAATTACCTTGAATTGAAGATTTATGGAACACTGAAATCCATCAATAATTTTCTCTTATTTAGTGTTTCAGTTGCTTTAAAATAATTATATTGGTTATGTTTTTATTACCTCCAAAATGCACAGAAAACAGTTTTGCAGTGCACTATTCCATGAACTTACAGAAAAATAGAAGTAATAACTAATCTAGTCTGAGATTAATTTGCAACATCAGCAATTTAAAGAAATTTAAATAATGTAACAATTCAGTTTTATTTCCATCTGTGCCACTTCACTAATCAGCAAAATTTCAAGACAAATCATCTGCCTTATTTTTCTAATCCTAAAATTAGAGGTGAAGAAGAAATTTATCAGTGACACTCACAGCAACCATTCTCAGAACCCCTTGTTCTTACTTTTAAATACCTATCTGAGTTCATTTGAAACTTACTTTTATGCTGGTTTTAACCCAAGTTTGATCTGTTGTGCACATTTTGAACAGTTTTAATGAAGTGGAGTTCATGTATCTGTATGTTCAAATCAGAGAGGTACTGATTGAAGCAGGCCTACACTTAGGTATCATTAGTTCTGGGTTTATATCTCACAAGACTACTTTAAAATACTTTCTGTCATTTGTAATAAGATGACCAGAGGTTTTGATTAGAAGTGATTGAAAGTGTTTTTAAGTCCTTTTGTAAAAGTTTACAAGGCTTGAAAAGTTTGATTCTGACTTCATTTTGCTATAGTGAGCGAGCTCTTACCTCAATAACTTCAGTCTTCACTGGATGAGGCTAATCTCATCAGTTTAATAATTAGTCCCCAGTTGTGTGTATTTCTTCACCTAACTGTTATGAAACAGCTGAAATGCTAAGAGATTTGTTCAAGACAATAATTTCAATCACGAATGCATTTAATGACTGAAGAACCAAGCTTCTGTGTGGAAGCAGTTTAACTATTATTCCTTTGATCTCGCTGACTGCCTGCTGATATAACAGCTCAAACACTTTGTATTTACAGTCCTCATATCTGAAGACCTAGTTAATATGTATCAGAACGATTAGCAAGAAAACAGGGAAGTTGGGAGTTTAACTGTGTGATTTTTTGTATGTCTACAAATGTCTTACAGATTTCTCCAGTCATGCCTTGATCTTACATGAGGGACTGATCTGACCCTCAGAGCTTCCAGAAATGTATCCATCTGTATAAACTCCTTCTACCTCCTCCAACATTTTCTGTATGCATAATAAAAGTTGTGCATACAGAATTTGGCCCACTGTCTTGTGGATTGACTTAGAGCAGCTTCTTTTCCTTCAATTTTTAGCCAAAGAACTATCATATAATAGTTCACACCATTCTTCTGTCTCATTCATAATAAAAACCAAGAGCCAAGTAAGTGCTTGATTACCTCAGAGCTCACTAAATACTTTCCATTCCTCTATGCATGAGTCTGAAAAACAGGTAAGGAATGCAAATGTAAGCAAGCTATACCATCTCCTTGTACATGAGAAAGCTTAAGAATAGCAGAGAAGGTTTCAAGATAAACGCTCTCCGAGCTCTCTTTTTAACTATTTAGCAATTGATTATCTGTCCATTTCTTCTACTGCTACTGTGGGGTTTCTAGCTAGTGACCTTTAATCCATTTGTTTCTAAGTTGAATCCATTAAGCGGTTAGCACTTAATCCGAGTCTAGTACAAGTGGGATGTTCCTGTGATGTTTCCATAGCTGTGAATAATCACTTACTAATGCCTTTCATATCCATGAGTTTTTGGTTGTGGTTTCTTTATCTGAAGCAGCATTCAAAAAGGAGTAATGCAAATGAAAATGATCACAGCTGTGGAGAAGCTACTCTCCATGGATGACTTGTAGATTATTAGAAAAAAATACAGAACGAAGGATTGTGGATTTCAAATTTCATTCTAATCCTTGGCAGTGTGCTTACTTTTGAGAAATGGTACCATAATGTGGCAATGTTTTGTACTGCTCCTTCATTAGCTATTCCAGGCTCTTTATGTTTCAAGTATGTGGTAAAGTAAACAACTGTGATACCTGTAGCCTTTGTAAAATTGCATTCCTCTAATTTATCTCATATTTTCATTTGGATGCTGAGATGCAGAGACAAATTATATCTCTGTGTTTGAATAGCTGCTAACAGTCATAGGAAACTCTCTAGAATTCATAATGGTCATTCTCAGCTACAAGTAGAGCATTATTAGCCATACACTACAACTGAAGTACTAGAGTAACACATTAGTTATGCCATCTGTATAATCATTTAGCTCTTGAAGGAGGGCTACTACATTATAAAAGCACTGAGTATTACTAATACAACTTCAAGAATATAATTAGTAACTCTTAAGTATAATGTGTCTGGTTCTCTCTGCACTAGATTGAAAGAAATGGCTCATGTATTTTATTCATATGAAAGCAGGATAAATGAAAATCTGGTCCACTGTACTTTAGTATGTTTATATTGTTACAGCAACACCACAAATATTTTGAAGAGAAATAAAAACACTTAGGGTAGTATGTCCTGGCTTTTAAATTGTCTTTTTGTATTGTTGTATATGTTATAACTATACATATTTTACTGCATAATTCAAAGCACAGTGAATGTCTTTATTGTTGAGTTCACAGTAAGTTTCTAAGCTGGCCGGGAGGCTGTGAGTTTAGGTCTCATACCAAGACTTGGACAGAAACCCAGAGGTGGTACCGCAGTGCAGTATTGGAGATGATACTGTATTTGGTGTTCATACTTTTGGATAAAATGTAAAGCTTATGTTTGCTTCATTCATCTTCAGTATTGGTTACGTGGAAAGGTTTCAAAATGATGCTTTTTAAAATGAACGTATTATAACCCTATTTCCTGGTCAGCTGTCATTTCTCCTCCTACTCAGTATTTAAAAACTCTCTTACAAGCTGTTACTGAGCGCACAGTAGTTGTTCTTTTATGCATCTGATAGGTATGTCACTATTTTGGGAAGTACTTAGAGATGAGCACAAATGTATCAGGTCACATCCTTGTTTTGCACTTCTAACGCTCTTTTTGGGCTGTACGGTTTTTTAAGAAACACTGTGCTCTGAAGCAACTGTTAAAAGAGTTCTGATGATCTGGGGCACTGCAGTAAGGGCACTACCATCTTTTAAATGGGCACAACACTTAACATGCGGCTGAGAAACAGGCAAGCTTGTATTACCACCCAAGAACTCTTTGCATAAAGCTGCAAAGGGTAAAGATTCTTGAATTTTCCATCTACTCATTTTACAAGAGTAGAAGACTGGAAAAGTAATTAACATGCATATAGGTGCTTAGCTGGATCTGGCCTTCATCCCTGGGCTATTGTGATGCTACATACAGACCTTGTTTCTTTATGTGCTGTCCTCTCAACTTTTACTACCTGTCTGTATTTCTAATTACTACATAAACTATTTTCACCCAGTGGGGGGTGAAGAAGTGCACATTGGGTAATTTGGTTTCTAAGGAAGTGTTTGTTCAGAACAATTTTTTTTTTTTTTTCTTTATAGTCAGTTTACAATTGTGCCTGAAAATTTTCATGAAGATTTTTTCTAGACAGTATCTCCTCTAAGTTCTGATGAATAGGTTCTCCATAGGAATCCGTGCTCAGTCTTATATTTCTGTATATATCCTTGGACTAAATATCACATCTGAGTGTGACTCAACTGTTGGACTTGAGGTAACTCATAGATAAAAGTTCCATAAGAACACACTGCTGTCTTCAGTATTAATTAAGAAGCCAGATTTGTCCTATGCCTATAAATTAGTCTACCTGACTAATTTATACTCCACCTGGGAGCATGCAGCTCAGTGGAAGTGGGAGAAATAGTGCTAGGAGCAGTAAAAACTAATTTTAAAATGGGAATAAACACCCATTTTTCCATGAAGCTGTCAAATGTCTGAAACTTGCAGTGTGTTAGACTGTATAGCTGTGCAGTTAGGAAAATCTTGATCTTTCTTGTTTGGATTAAAACAGGAGAACCATGAAAGAAATTACAAAAATGAAAGAATGAGTGGAGGGAACTGGAAATGTTAGTTTGGAAATGATTTCCTGTTTTTACTGCTAACAGTGTCTTTAGAACTAGTGTATGTAAGTAAGTCAGTACTTTCTTTTTGCTAACCAGAAATTTAACAATACAGAATAAACATTCAGAAATTGTGGAAAAAATATTTTTGGAAATTAATTATAATGTATTTATTATTAAGTCATAAAATAGTTATGAATAATTCTTAAATTTTTTACTTTTATAAATGAAAACACCATTGATTTTTTTCCCCTGTATTGTTATGTAATAGAAAGAGCACTTTGGGATCCTGTAATATGTAGATCATAGGTCTGTCTGAGTACTTTTAATATTCCTTATGAGGCATGTTAAAATAATATGAAAATACTGTAGTATGTATAAGAAAATACAGGACAATAATGAACTTAATAGCCTTACTTCTCTGAGGTATTAGATGTCTATGATCAATTTTTGATGTAGGTATTGTTTATTATCCTCTTTGCATATTTCATCTATTAATTAATGGTTGTGTTGATATTAATGAGAATTATACAATAGTGTTAGTCACATTTTCCAATTGAGAAATTTCTTTAATGAAATTAAGTTTTTAATGAAATTAAGTTTTCTTAGTTTGCTGTTCCATTTTTCCCCCCTAGAGGATTAAAGGTTTTAAAGTGAAAACCATGATTGTTGGTCACTCTCACACAGAGGAGTGTGACAGGTTGCCCAAGGAGGTTGTGGATGCCCCATCCCTGAAGGCATTCAACACCAGGCTCGATAGGGCTCTGGGCAGCCTGGTCTGGTGGTTTGCAACCCTGAATGTAGCAGGGGGTTGAAACTAGATGATCAATGTGGTCCTTTTCAACCCAGGTGATTCTGTGATTAAAACTGTCATAATGGTACAGCCTTCTCCATTTGCCTAAATAATGCTTTCCTTTTCCAGGATTGCATTTTGTCTCCTTTGTCTTCTGGCCTGTGTTTTCTTCACAGATGTCTTCACATAGGGCCACACTTTGCTCTCAGTACTTTTGCAGCAGTTCAGTGGGAGCTGATCTTTGCAGTTGAACTCTTGTTTGTTGCATAGAATACCACTTCCTGTTCCTCTCTTTTCAATATATATTTACTCTCAAGTTGTGCTGATAGAAGCACAAGTGATTTTTATTGGGTGCACACAGCTGTGAGTTTCTGTTGCCACACACTGGAATCTTAATTTTCTACATACTGGGAGCTTCAAAGTTCAGTTTTTTTCCAGTCCTGTTAACTCAGATATTGTTCTTCACTTTCAGCCTCTTACTATTCACATCTATTTGTGGTGAGGATCTAGGTCATCCAAGCACCTGTGTATGGTGGATGCAGCTGCACAGCCAGGGGCAGAACTCAAAGTGATTCAGGCTGGTCTGTAGAAACCAGCTGTGAAATTTACAGCTGATTCCCAAACCAGCTGCTAGCATGCTCAGTAGCACACCTAGCATTATCCTCTCTGGGAAATCCCTGTCCTGTACCAAAGATGATGAACAGTCTCCTGTTCATCATGAAGTAGGAACAGCAGTAGAGTGAAGAATTCTCCACTGAATTGAACCAAATGTTCAGATTTTACTCACTACCTGCCCTTTCATTCTTGACCTTAGAAAACCTTCAAATTTGAACATGATTACTTTGACTGGGAGATTGTGCATGTCCACAGCGACACTTTCTGTAGACGTGTCTATTGTTGTTTTGTGATCCTTTAACGAAGGAAGAGATGGGTATTCAAAACAAGTTGTACAAGACTAACAATCTAGACACAATGCAGTGTAATTTAAAACTGGAGTAAATAATTGTGGTGGCTCAAATTATAGTAACTCTCAATGCACATGCCATAAACCAGACTTCTAGAAACATCTGACTAGGTAACATCTTTCTTCCCAGTTATTTTAACCACGTTTTTCTAATTGATTAGTTTGGGGAAATATATATATATATATAAATCTGAACATAGTGAAACAAAGGCATTTAGGAAAATCTAGCACTGAAATATTCTATGTACAGTATCTTCTCACCACATCACTTCACATCTTGTATTCTTACTCTGCTTCAGAGAAAAAAAATCATTAATCTGACATTCTGCTATTTCAGAAATAAATATGCTTTTATCAAGATTGAATAGAAACCAAATCAATTTAAAAAAACAAGAGGGGAGGCATCACTTTCAGTGCTCTGCTCGGCTCTGCTCAATCCACACTTGTTTTGGCTAATGTTGATGATTGAAAGTAGTGTTAGCTCACCTTCCTACACAGGCATTCTCAACAATTCCAATGAATGTGTTCATTTTAATGTAGTATTTGTATTCCCTGTTCACATGCTTGTTCTACTTTGTGGATAACTTGCCATCCAAGATTTAATTGTGTGGCCTTTTTGCATGCTTTCTGCCTACTTTGTGCTATTTTGTAAGAAAGTTAAGTCCTTGTAAGTTTGGAATAATCATTGTAATGAAAATGCGCTTTACTGACAGAAGCCCAATCCAACCCTAAAAGTTTGATTTTGAAGATGTTAGTTATTTGAATTTCCAACACCCTACAGATCCAGATTTATCATAGAAGAGCAACAATGTCCAAGCCAGTCTTCTTGATTTCAAATTCAACTATTTATAATCTGGGTACAGAGAAATTCAGCATTTGCAGATATGATTCAGTTGAAACATGAAATGAAATGTTAGTGGGGTGTAACATGAAGTGAAATATATCTGTTGTTGCTATCTCACAGTTCTGCCAAACACTGATATTTCATGCAGGCTTCTACAGTCATTACCACTCAGTGCTTCTCACTATGCTTATACAGTTATTACAGTGCTTATGTTTGCTTTCTCTCCACTTGGAACGGCCTGTAATATGCAGCTTCTCCAGAATGCCCTCCCTCTCAAAAGTCTGAACAGGTATCAGGTTCAAATGCTACATCAAACTTCGTGTATAACGTTTGGATTTTTATTAAATGCAGATCCAAGCCAAATTATTGTGGTAACGTTGATGGTATTATTGTTTGATAGCTAGTGCTAGGCATTCAATTTGTTTATAATTATATAATTATGAATAATTACAACCACAATAATAGCGTAAATACATCTGTAAGCTATTTACTGTATTTCATATAAACTGTACTAAAGCTGAAAATAATGTTGGTACCAAAACAAGTAAGTACAGTGTAGGCACTGCAGAATATTGGCAGTTGCTCTGAAAATATCAATTGTAGAATAGTAGTGAATTTGTAATCTGTCCCTGTCATCGTACCAAAGCTTTTTGTTGTAGGAGTTAAATGTAAAAGGTGGATAAATAAACCTAAGCAGTAACGATGAAAAAGAGAACATTAAAATGGTATTTTTTTTTTCATTATTATCCTTTGTAGATATTACTGAATGCAATGTCTGAGATTTAAAATTGCCATAAATCCTCTGTGGCATAATGAAGTGTAAAACTACAGTGATCTATTCAGAAAGTCAAGTTTTTATTTCCCTAAAGTTGAAGTTTAGGACAGATTTTCAGAAAAGATCACCATTTAGGCACCGAACACAGGCCATTATTTTCATACCCTGTATATGACCAAAATCAAAATCCTCACAGTTAAAGAACTGCGTATTACAACCCAGTGACTTTTATTGAAAGCCTGATCATGCACCCTTGTTCTTGGCCTGAAGGGAAGGTGATATCTCATAATTAAATCATTTATAGAGTTAAAGGTGAATACATACAACCATTCTAAGTGCTTTGTTTATGTTGAGCTTGGGAAAGTCTCAACAGGAGAAATAGAAGTAATTCTGTTTATGCTTGAGAATCCAAATTTCCCCTAATATTTTTTGTTCTTCCTCTTCCCCTCAAAGCTGTAGTAATATTAAAGCTGAAATGAGCTTTATGCACAGAGCTAACTAGGAATGAGGTTTTTTGTGTGTTCTTCTTCCACCTGCTAAAAGACAAAAGCTTTTAATGAGTCTTAAAACTGTGTCCCTAAGAAACTAAAAAAATATTCAAAATAAATAGATTCAGCCACAACTCACTGAAGGCTGATATGCTTTGCACAAAAACAAAAACAGATTTGAAGTTGACACAACTGTATTTTTTTTTCCTTGCATGCTGCTATTATGTAAGTATAAATAATTTTTATTTATTAAATAATTTTTGTTGCATTTCAGAAAAGCCGATTAGGTAGACTTTATGCAATTTTCGATCTAGGACTCAAAGATGGCCTAAATTTAGCATTACCAATTTGAAAATAAAACTCTTATTTCTCCCAGCCAATAAACTTGATACCTTCTGTGGTATCAGTGGAATGAAATTCACTGCCTTCATCCCCGAATTTCCTATTGTATTATTTTTCACTGGTTCGAAAAACAGGGACAAAGTGGTTGTTTCAGTGAATAATAAAAATGCCATAACTCCAAAGATTAGGTTTCTAGTCATGACAAAATTACCTCAGTTTTAAAATATCCTTTAAGTTACTTTCCTCTCATTGGAAATCGTATTCTATAATACTGAATATGTAAAGAAGAATTCACTAATCATCTGTAAAGCAAGTTCTCAAAATAGCGTGTTTGTAAAACCTTTATCAAACTTCTAAGTTTAAAATATCAAATATTTAACTATCAAATATTTTCAAATGTTACAAATCCAAATGAAAACATAAGTCATATGAAAGGATTCTCAGAAATGAGATTTCATATTCTGCAGGGAATTGGGTTTGCATTTCTTTTGATTTAAAGACAGCAGTAATATTTGTAGTAACGGTTGTTTCATAATACCTATTCATAAAGATAACTTTCTAATTCAAAACACAATATCAGACTAAAGGTTTAGAAGCATTACAATTTTTATTCTTGGTCACATTCTGACTTTACACAAGTCTTGTAGGACCTAATAACTTCTAATTGTTTCTCTTTACATAAGCCAGGCAACGTTTGTGGTCACCTGTTATCTGGCTGTCAATAACCACTTGGTCCAGTTTGAGGGAAAAGAAATAATAATTGTATTCACTAAATTCTTTAAATTATATTTTAAAACTTAAATTATATAAAAATATATCACACAGTGCTATGCACACTAATCTTGTGTAGAAAATGAACCACATAAAAGTAATTGCCCTGCATTTGACAATACATCTATTACATTCAGTAATAATTGCAATTATACTGCCAGTATGTAAATCTCTCATTGACTTCAGTAGAAGTAGGAATGTCTTTGCACCTAACTTCAAATAAAAACCACATATATTAAAAATAAATATAAAAAATAAAAGAGACCAAGTCTGAAATTCTTACATGGTACTATACTGTAATGCCTGTGTTCATCATAAACTCTTTTGCGTTGTCAATATAATTGATTGTAAGGGCAATCTTAGAAATGTAACCACAGGAACTGCTGTTCTATGCTCACAAGATGCTTTTATTTGTCGCATGGGAAGAGAGTAAAAGACAGCTTCTTTTAGATAGTCAGTGAAGCAGGTTTTATGGAAGGTCTTTTTTAGCATCGCATCGATGATTAAAAATAAAATCTATCATGAAACAAACAGATCTGAAAGTGTCAAATATGCAAGCAGTAGGGAGAAAAATGGTTTTAATAAAATTAAAAATATCATCAGTGCTGTTTTAGTCAGTGGAAGTATATTTAATGAAGCTTATCAACACCTTCAAACAGCAATTGAACTCATCATTAGTAATACTCATTAAATATGCTTTAATTGTCACATTGTGTATGTTTAGCAGTCCTTTCCTCTATATAAAGAACTGAAAGAAAACAAGGAGTGAGATACAGATCTGAATAGACTGCCAGGGCCACCAAGCTGGGGTTACTTAATTGATGAGATCATGTCTCGATTTTCTTTAATGTCCTCATATGGAATCACCTCCTTAGCTGATGGGTGTTTGAGAAGGTGCATGGCTTAAAACTATGTATTTGTCAACACCAGAGTATCACAAAAGCTGCAGGATACTCTATGCTCTACTACTTACACATTACATTAGGGCCCTATTTAGCACAGTGCTGAATGCCATCAACACTGGCCAACACAGGTAATAAAAAACAGCTAGGAGGAAAGTAGCGCATGGTGATATTAGTTATGCTGGTGTTTGCCAGCATCAGATTAAAGAAAAAACAAACAAACAAACAGTGATAACCCTAAAAAATAGAAGATTTCTATCCTTCATAATCAATAACTTAGAAGAAAGAGGTTAAGGTAAATCAGTTAGGAAACATATGCATAATGACTTTAGGAAAATATGAAATAAAATGTGGCAAAGGAAAAATAAGAGAAGAAAATGCTGGATTTTTTTGGTTGGTTGTTTTTTGTTTTGTTTTGTTTTGTCTGTTTTTGGGTTTTTGTTTTGTTTGGTTTGGTTTTTGCCATGATCTCTGTAAAGAGATGCTGGCAACAAACGTTTTCTTCAGTGGGCTTGTCTCACTACTAAAACCACAAGAATTCTACATGATGTGAAAATTATTTCTCTTTTAAGATCTGTTTTTGGAACATCTCTAAAGATGGGAATGAAGTGCTTAATAATGTATGCAGGGATGCCTTAATTGTTTGCCAATGGCAAGTTCCATTAATCTCCCAGTATAAGATAATGGATGAACTGCTTCCAAAACTTACAAGAAGACTTCCACTGCAATTATCTTTATCATCAAGCTGTCCAAATGATTATAGTCCATGGTAAAGTAAGCATTAGTAGATCTGTTTTCTGAACTCAAAACACATTTGCATGAAAACCAGGCAGACAAACTGCCCACTAGTACAAGAACACACTAAGTGTACGGCATACAGTCAGTCACAATATAGTGGGTATCAGCATGGAATTTATACCATATAACATATCAGTAATGACATTTGGAAAACAAACAAGCAAACAAACAAACAAAAAACTTTTGGTAAATAACATATAGGCTGCAATTTCAGCTATACTCAATGTACAGTATGAACAGGATTTCCTAATGCATGCATAAGTGTACCTAAGATATATTAAATTTCATGTATAAAGATTGTCATAATATTGAAAAAGAGTCTATAATGTAGTAAAGAGTGTCAATTAGTACAATAAAGATGAGGGTAGGTAATAATAATTAATATAATAATAATTAGTATCATAAATGATGTAGACCTACATCTATTGGGGGGGAAAAAAAAGAAAGAAAAAGCAACTAACTCATTAGTTATTCAAATTTTCAAGAGGGTACAGCTCAAAAACCTTCAATAGCAGTCCATCTGAATACTCAGTAAATGCCTAGATGTATCAAGTTACCAGCTGGCTCAGCAGGAGCTCATGACAGCACTCCAGTGCAAAAAGAACATATAAAAGAGGAGAGATCAAGGGCAGGCTACTAAGGGGCATATAGAAACACTGCCCAAGTATGTGGGGCTGGCCTTAGAAAACTAAAAGCTGAGCTAGACTTGGAACTCCAGGGGTATCAAGGGCAGCAAAAAGAGCTTCTGCTGTTGGCTGTGTTAGCAGTAAAAGACCAACAAAGTATAATGTGAGCCTGCAGCTGAATGAGAGGGCTGATTTACTGACAGTCGATGCAGATAGGGCTTATGTACTTAGTACATTCACTGCCTCAGTCCGGGAAACATTGGTGTTTTGAGACACAGTTCAATAAAGGCAGGAACTACTGGTGGAAGAGACTTAGGGATCTCTTGAAACATCTGATGTCCAGTTCAGTTGTACCAGCAGGAGCATAGCCAGGCTACTACCCCTCGTCAGATTTGTTAGTTCTCACTAGGAACAGTGTGGACTCTTGATACAAAGAGTGCTATAGAATGCTTTCTCAAAGCAAACAAGTGGGCGATTTCTTTTTAAAGATCACCGTGTGAAACAAAGCCTTACATATTATACAGATGGTGCCAGTTTTTAAAAAATGAGATACAAACAAAGGGTGACATCCAAGACAGGAAAATGTTAGAATCCAGACTACATTGTGAAAATATCTGTGGATAACACATCTAAATCTGATGGTGAAGATATAAGCTAGCTGAAACTGAACAAATGTGCTCTATCCTGCAGAAATGTCCATTTTCCCACTGGTAAATAATGTAACTCTTACAATTATAAAGGACTGTGGAGGAGTGTCTCCATTATACTCATCTGTAAAAAGTGTACCAAACTAGATTCTGATGAAATTTCAGATCTGTTTTTGGGTTATTTAGAGAGGAGTTTGGTTTTTTTGGGAGGAAATAAACCTTTGTTAATTGTATGATGCAAGAAACACAAGTTAAAATACAAACAGTGCTCAGATACGATAAGGTTTTGCTTTCTTTTAAAATACTGATGTAGTTTAAGAGTGTTTCATAAGCTCTGCCTGGTTGATTCATGATTCTCCCAAATAAGTGCTACAACTATCACAACAAAATCCAGTGTGAGAGATTTCTGTTGGGGGGGGGAGGGGGAAGTAAAGTAATCTTAGCAGCCATTGAACTTTCTTAACTGTAGCTTCTTTTTTTTTTTTTTTTTTTTCCTTCCTCTTTTTATGGTTATTTATCTGTCTGTTCTGTTTTCTGAATAAAACACAAAAACTGCTGTCTGAGCTTGATATCAGGTTTATGGGGCAAAAGATGAACAGCATTTAATGTCACCTTCGCTTTCTTTAACTCTGGCAAAACTAGGAATCAGTTTGGCCTCTTTACCATGTGAGAATAACCCTGGCTGTCCCTGTTTTGAAGATTCTTACAATATGTATTCTCTCCAGCATAAGATATCTCTGGAAATTTCTCTAGAAATTCTCTTTTATTACAAACAGGACAGAACAACTTCAAAATATGCATCATGTTAGTATGTGTCTTTCTCAGACCTGGCCTGTAGTCTGAGACACTGGTTTAAGAATAATCCCTACTCAGTTCATTTCCTATTAACAATTGTTTTTCAGAACTACCACTTGCTGAATATCTTTTCATTTTCTGACTCTGTTATGCATTTTTTAGACTCAGTCACAGAATCATAGTAGAATCACCAAAGGTGGAAAAGACCTCCAAGATCATCTAGTCTACCACCAATATTTTCCCACTAAAGCATGTCACTTAGTACAACATCTAAACGTTTCTTGAATTTAAATGTGGAGATTGGGATTGAAGAGTTTTCGGTTGATTGTTTAGTTGGCTAGGGTTTTTTTATTGTTGGTTTTTTTTTTTTTTTTTTTTTTGTTTGTTTTTAAAGTAGTTTTTTTGTTTGTTTGTTTTGTTTTTCTCTACTCCTATCATTTCTTTATTTACATACAGTGCTCTTATTTATACTGGGAAATAATCAGTACAATACATTCTTTGTAATGTCTTAGAAAAGACAGGAAGACAGTGCAAGAATTGAGTACATTAAAACATTTTGGAACTACAGTCTTTTCATAATAATAACAGACACTTCATTAGTCAACCAGCTTATTTGGAGTCACTTTAATTTACTGTTCAGTTCAGGCTTTCCATGATTGAATACATTAAATAAGAATGATGCTTTAATTCTAAAACTGTTGTGATCTATAAAATATCAGCTTGTGATGGAACAGGGAGTAACTAGCAGTTCTTAAAAGTTTTTAAATGTCTATGGAGGCAGAGGTTGCATTTTACAATATATATATATATATATATGATACATATAATTGAAATCCTAGTTTTAAATTTGCATTTACATGTATAAGTTCATGTGAATCATTTCTTTTGGAATCTCAGTTTGACGTGGCTATCTATGGCTATCTATGATACTTCACTAATACTTGACTAATATTTTAGTGCCTCTAGTCCACTGGGGCAAAACAAAAATCTGGACAATCTACATCCCAGGCTACAAGGTGAAATAAACACAATTTTTTTCTCTGTCATTTCAACCCAGTGGATATGTTTTCTTAAATTCATCAGCAAGTGGAAATAAAGTACTTTTTTCGCAGTTTTATTGACAGATGATCATAAGGAAAAGGATTAATATAAAAGTACTGTTTAGAAAGTAAACATTTTACTTCCCATACAAGTTCCCATACAAAGACTCTTACACAAAACAGTGTAAGAGAAATTGTGTTTGAAGGTCAAGAAGCCACCCAGAATATGTCTATCTGGCTAATGATTATGTTTTGCATATCTGGGGTTCTTCAGAGGCAGTAACACTATTGACAATTTTGCTTCCACGGGATCTGATTCTTTCTAAATGAGGTCAAAAGATAACTATAAATGAATGTTAATAGATAGGCATAGTACATAAAAAAGCTTCCTCAGCTGTAATATTCCTGGTTTGTTTCACCAGGAATAAGAGTTATTTGTGGATGATAATTCCTTCCTACTTTCCAGTCTTTAAATTAACATTAACCAGAGAAGGGGGAGGCTGCCAGCATGTAGTACCTGAGCTAAAAACATCACACTTAAAAGACATTAATTTTATTTCTAGCTGGAGCAACAGTTACTAGTTTTTAATTAACTTTTTAGGCATTTGAGAGCAGTTCATTAGATCCTAGTTCTGCTCATAGCATGAAAGAAGTGATTTCACAGTCTAAGGATACAGTGAACCCACATCTCAGTGCAGTTTTTTTGGTCACCCAAAAGCAATGCTAACATTCTGCTATCCCTCTCCAAAACTTTTCTTTGAGACTGCAAGAAAAAGTACTAAAGCCACTTTTGTGCCACTTCATATGCTTGTTGCCATAGGAAATCAACATAACTTACAGAAGCACTAATGATACTCTAAACCATAAACTAACACAGACTGGCTCAGGATTGGCATTATACATAAGGTATCTTATCACACCAGTTCATGGTCTGCTCCACTAAGCCACTGGAAAGGCTTAGATACTGATTTATAGATATCTAGTTTTGTACTTCTAGACTTCAGTTTCATTCTCTCTCAGAATGTGAGACATAGTCAAAGCAATACAAATGGTCTCCAGAAATAGTCCTGTGGGAAAGTGCTGAAGAGTTGTGGTTTTGTTCATTTTTTGTTTGTTTGTTTGTTTGTTTGTTTACAGGCTTGGATGTTGTTTCTTTGTGTGTTTTATTATGCACAAATTATATTCAACACTTGCAATGGAAAAAAAGACAAAATTGTCCTTTCATTTGTTACCATTATAAAAAGTGACCTGGATTTAAGATTTAAGGCTCTCACTTGTGAATTGAGAGCCCTCTTTTCAAGCAAGTAGACAGACTAGCAGCAATGTTTTACTTTAAAAACATGACAATAGGATTTACGGACTACTGAGATTCATATTCTTTTGAAACAACAAAAAGAAATGCTTTCCTGTACAACAGTTATAAACATGCAAAATACTAATGAGATTATCCAGCATTTTTTTTTCCAGAGAGGAAGGAGTAAAGCAGATTGGCACAAATGAGTTTTGAAAGGAGGAAATTTGCAAGCTATTTTCAGAGACACACTTGCATTGATTTGAATGAAAAGTAGCAGAAAATGCTCTAAGTAATAAATAATCTTAAAAGGGCACCAGCTCTGAAGTCTGAGAACATCTGGGAATAAGTGCTTTAGAACATGTCTGCTAGTGACGTAGATATATTTACATGATGACTGAGTTTCAAGCAACCTATGCTTAAGAGGAAGAAAGAAAAAATATAATGTATGTCTATCTCTGTTGTGAAGGCATCTCTGCCTTTCTATTCTATGGATTAAAATCCAGGCATGTTTTGTCTATTATATGAATGAAAGTGATATAAGGCCCTGCCAACAGAGGCTAACACTGAAAGACCAGGATTTTTATGTTGCAAGATATAAAGTCTGCAGTTTAATTCTATGAAAGCTGGAGGCACACAAGCCAAGCCCTTTTTCTGTAAGAATTGTTTTCTAGCTCAAGTCATAAATAGTGTGTCTGGGAGCAGAACAATTAGTTACAGTCTAGTTCCATGTGTTTGCTTTAAAGAGGCCAATGTTTCAAATGCTGGTAGTGCCAAAGGTTACTATATTTGGGAATTGTGATAAATCCTAATTTCACAGCATTTGATGTAAACTATTGTGTTTCTATGAACTGAACAGTTAAGGAAAGACTTTCTGATTCCACTGCATTCATGGCAGAACAGAGATTTAAATGAGGTCATGGCAGAATGGAAAAGGATTTTATTCACTATTTGAAATGAAAGGAGAACGAGGATGGGAACGTGAGAACTTTCACTAAGGAGGGAAGTACTGAAGGCAGATCTGATTTCTGGCCTAAGCTTTCTTCTTGTCAGTTCTGCTCAACTATCAGTGATCATGCAGTTAAAAAAGATGACATTTAAATACCATCTTTAGGTTTTCACAATATGATGGCCCATCTTTGATAACAGTGAAGTTGGAATATATTCTTTTTCTAGATAACACTTCAGAATTATTATAGAAAGTATTATCAAAAGTAGGCATAATTAAATCTGTAACTAGAGTATGGTGGATGAAACAGAAAAATAGCTACAGAATCTTCCCTATTTTGAAATTTTTATTGCATTTTTGTTTTCTTTTTAGTGATGTTTACTGATAAGATTTCATTGTGATTACAGAAGAAATTAAGAAAATGTGAAATTCAAATGTGGCGTTATATCAGGCGGTTATTTCTAGGGAGCTTAATAAATTAGGGGATCTATGTAAATAGCAGTGGTCAAAAAACACTTAGCGACTAACCATGGCTAGAATTCTGCTTTCCAAATTTTAATGAAATTTAATTAATTTCCAAAAGATTATTCTAATACATGTGCTATATTGTTTTTAAAAATACCACAGTATGCAAGAGTAAAAAAATCAAGATAAAATTATAGCACCAATAGTTCTCACCTCAAAGATTTGGAGTTACTGTTCAGCTTACTGTAGACTACGAAAGCAGCTCTAACTGTAGATTCCCACTGCTACTGTCATGCATTTTCTTCACTTAGATCTAGATTCACAGCTACACTTCTAATCACTTTTGAGATATGAGTTAGCAATTTCCACAGCTTCATCTTGTTAATGTGAATTCCATGATGCTTGATTGAACTTTTTCATACTGAGTTGGGAAGCTGGGAAGAGCATGGAATATCTAGTATGTAAACTGAGACAAATACGTAGGGAACACTTTAAAATAGGACTTGAAACCAGTAAGATAAGATCTAATCCACACCACTGTTGTCTTTCCATTGCATGAAACTAGAGAGAACAACAACAGTGTCAACATTGGTACTATTCAAAGTACAGTGTTCTGAAGTCTGTGTAACACAAAATATGTGTAAGGCTGCAATTAGAGAAACAGTTGCTTTGGTGATATGTGAGCCAGTTTCATGGAGAAGATTAATCAATCAGTAACACAAATCAGGATTATGGATAAACTCTCTTATCAGAACATAACATTAGAAAGGACACAAATAGCAGATGGAAAGAGAGCACAATCTAGATACACACCGGACAGTTTTTTGATGAAGCGGTAAAGCTTTCTTCATCAAAACTAAGTCAGGTACTATTTCTTAAACCAGCAGTTGCTGTAGTAGTAGAATATTTCAGAATGACTTCATTAATTCACCTTTATAATCAGCTCTGGTTAAGGAATCCACAGTCGTAACTGCACTGTCTGACCCTTGTGTCAGAGCTAATGTAAGGGGTCTTGAAATACATGCAGGGGTCTTTCTCTTCAGTTGCAGTTTTAATTGTCAGTTAGATTCACAGCATTTTTGAAGCACAAAGAGGTGAAGGAGTGCCTTGCTGAAGTCTGGATGATGAACTTCTAAATGAAGTCCTGATCTTTCTATATAAGAACCCTTAATAAGATGTTCACTGTGTCAGAATGTTTATACTTCTTAGAATAAATTTTAGCTTCTTATCCTCCAAGAAAACAACCAAACAATAACAACAACAAAACTTAAAAGGCCTTAAAAGTGTTAGTTTGGAATCCTAGTATGTTTTTAGAATAAAAATATGTTTAATTTGCAGTTCTGGCAAATTACATTTCTCAAACTAGATAAGTGGCAAGGTTTGTAAGCAGCCAGCAAATAAGAGCTTAATCTTATCTCTGCTCAAAACTATATCCTTCTGCAGTTATCCTTATCCCTAGAATATCTGATATTTATAGGATAAGATTAAATGATCTTCTTATTTTCCTCTAACAACTATGCTTTATAATCTCAATGCTTTGATACAGCCCATTGTTGTCTATAAAAGCATAGAGAAATAAATAAGAAAATGTTGAGTGGGAAACAATACTTTGATTATCTATATCCATTCTTAATCCCCAAATAATGATACTTTTAATGTCAAAAGCTTTACAGATTTACCACCTCAAGCAATATTTTACAGCTGTCAAAAATGATTTATACAATAATGACTTAATGTCCAAAGTGGAGCCTTCAAAGGAAGAGCTGTCAAACATTTTCACCACAAATAACATTATTAAAATAAGAATTGATATTCTGCATAAACAATATCTTACATTCAACTATAAAAGAGATCATATAGTTACATAACTTGTGGAAAAGAAGTTGTGAAATAGAGAGGAACATAATGTACAGCTGCTTTGATATCAGTGTATAATTTTTGAATTAAACAGATGTTAGTGCCTTATGGGCAACATTAAAAAAAAAAAAAAAGTTTCAGAATAATAGTTCTTCTGCTTTTATATTTTATTAAAGGGATATTTACATTGAAAAAAAATTACTGAGTCTTTAAACCCATGAGTAGTTCCACTGAGAGCTTGTTGTATAATGACAGACTATGAATTTGGACCCTTAGTTTTGGCATCCATCTGTTCCTATTAACCGTTTTTCTCAGTAGTCATTAATATTTTTAATAGCTAAGTAATTGTCTACAGTGGCAGTACTCCAACATGACAGGGGATTAGAATAACCTGAACAGTCTGGATTGCACAAGTAGCCTGCTAAAAGAAAAAACGCGTGAGAAGAAATTCAAGGAAAATCTAGGCTATATTAATTTTATTATTTATTCTGATAGAAATACTCCACGAGGATCTAGTAAAGCTGTTAGCTACAAATGTTATAAACTTCTGAGTGTGAGGCATCAGTACAGTTGGGACAGGGCTTGCTGGTTATGTCAGTAATTCTGCCATTCCATATTCATGCTACCTCCACAATTCTACGAAGCCACCACAAATATTCTCCTCGCTCTTCTCTACAAGTTCCCCATTCTGCATAAAGCAAACAGAAACATGCCTCATACAGGTAACATATGTATAAAAATATATACTTGTTTAACTGTGGTATCTATCTACTGTGTTCAAAGCAGTGTAGATTCAGCTGCCATTTTCTGAAGATCAGCCTGCTGCCAAAATTTTCCCATTCTTCTGCCCCCATCACTCAAAATGTGTGACATGACCAAAAAATTAAAGCAATGAACAGCAGCAAATGATGGTGTGGTAGGGAATATGTTTCTATTTGCATTTCACTGTGAGTTTATTGAGGACTTTGCAATAAAGCCTTCATACACATCAGTAGTTACCACCTTAAGCCACTTGACACCTTCTTAAGCTGTCTTCCTCATCTGTATGCTTAAGTATTATGTGAAATATTACAGAATAGATGGCTTTGAAATATATTTGCATGTAATGCCTAATCAAACTTTCAAGTTTTGGGCAGTTCATTGAAAGAACTTGGGTTATTTATGTGGAAAAAGTTACATGTCTAACTGTGCTGGTATTGAGCTCTTAAAATATTTTCATGTTTTCTCATACCATGCAATGGAAAATAAGTAACTAACCAGGCAGTAAGCTCTCAAATGTTTAACAATTTTGTTCGATTCATTCTGCTTCAGAACCTGGAGAAAGTCTTTATTAGCTGTCACTACTCTGTATATTTTTCTGTATAAAACACATTTCTAAATTTTAAACGAAAAGCAAATTATATATTTTTGGTAATTTATAATAGCTTTAGAATATGCATACAGAAATTTATTATATCCATCATACAAGCAATTTAAATTTCATAATACCACATAAACTTCGGAACTTTTTCTCACATTTTCTGCAGAAATTGAACATTATGTGTACCAAACAGAAAAATCTATATATACAGATAATCAAGCTGTCAGGGAGTTATGCATTTGAGTGCCAGACCTATCTTGTATCTTGTCAATTTTTCCCTATAATCAATGACTCAATTTTTTAAATGAAATTTAATTGTTCAAAAATCAGCTGTATTTCTTCATTTCACATTTTTACCCGTAAATTTTTCAAGGATGTGTTTAGAAATATTATCCATAGCTTTTTGAAATTACCTAGCCTTTGAGCATTCAGTTCTTTAAATCCTTCAGTTCAAAAAAACTTTTCACAGAAGTGAAGTTTTTGAAAACTCTTTTGCATGAAATTGTTTGCAGTGAATAATCCATTTGTAATGTACTTCAAAGCTCAAAAATATTTTTAAAGAGTATGGCAATTTTTGTGGACAGTTTTCTTTGATTTTCTTCCAATAGATTATAGTGTGTTGTACGATGCCAAGACTCATCACAGTTAGAAAAACACATACTAAGGTTAACCACTGTATGAACAGTACTTCAGTTAAGCACCTTCCCTATCCCTCAGTATTTCAGAAGTCTGAAGCACTATTAAACAACTAGATCTCAAAACAATGCTCCAGGCTTGCAACTGTGAAAGTTAGCAATGACATTCTCCTTTTGCAGTATTATTTTTAACACTCGCCAAGTTAACACAAATGCAGGCTAGATGTGTACACAGTGTCAGATCTCTTGATACAGCTATGTTCAAGGCATAACTACAAGAATCAGTCTTGATCAAAATCTGCTACAGACCACCTAACCAGATTTAAGAATAAAGGTCTCTAATGAGTATATGTTAAGAAGAACATTAAATATTTGTAGGTGGGCAGAGTGAGTGGCCTGAGTCCTATCTGAATTATACCTGCCCAAGCTCAGAATAATATTACGAGTCTCCGAGATAACAACAGGATTACTAAGAACATGGTTTATCTTCATGACTTTAAAATATGAGAGCATCCTTTGCATGTGATTCTAAAATTGATGCAAACAAAACACTGGCACTTCTCCAGAACTAATTTAAGCTCAGCATTTGAATATGAATTTCCTTTTCCTTCTTTCAAGCGCATATAAAGAGCAAGAGACAGAGTAAGGCACACCACACATTCATTATTTGAATTTGATGGACAGATTTTTCTGCAAAAAAAAAAACCAACACTGAATAATAAGAAATAGGGGGAAAAAAAAAAAAAGACTACACATAACTATTAAGTTAGTGTCCATGGGTGTGCATTTTTTTTATCAGCAAATACAGTCATCTATTCATTTCATGCTCACTTACTAGGAAGAAAGCATCAGCAAGGCATATTTAGCCTCTTCCTTATATCAGCAATATTGTTAGCAGATGCTGTATCTTCACCAAAAAACAGGAACACTCTCCGTAGTTCAACCATTACAATTTTTTTACTATGCCAACATAATTCTAGGACAACTCCTGGATTCAGATATAGATACTCCAAATTCACAGTATCTCATCTCTGAAAAAGATTTGTCCTTTTCTTTATAAGCTGATACTTTCATCATTATAGGTCAGTTTTTTGTTACTTTCAAACCAACTGTGTTTTTCAAATTAAAATACTGCGTTTAAATCATGCACTTGCATTGTGTGAGGATGGCAGAATTAAGACCTGAAACTCATATGTCATTTTTACTTTTTGTGAGCTCAAATAATTCATAACAATTAACAGTCACAAGATTCCTGCTCCCTGTTATCTTTGCACTGTTGTAGGGTTGTATCCTATAGAAAATTTACACCAAATTTAAACCTAGAAAACTTCTGTTCAAGAGTTGCAGATGCAGTGCTAACCTCCTTCAGCAGTTACCGCCAGCATACACTGATATACTCTGTTCACCCACTACTATCAAGGAAAATTCCCTTATTAATTACTATGCTGAAGTGTACTTCACTGGCCTTCAAATGAATTATTCCATTGTTTCAGGGAAGGATCTGGCCAGCAGACCAGACACATTTTTACCAGATAATGAAATACATAGAAAGTCTTGACAATAAAAACAGACTTTACCATTTTTGTGATAGTAGGTGACTTCCACTTTCCTCTCTTCTGACCCCAGCAGTGCTTGAGCAATTTGAGCAATATGATGTCTTTTGGTCTCTGGTCCATGAAGAAAATCACAGGTGCAAGGTTTCTGCATGACATCTGGTCTGGAGAACCCGGTCATCTCACAGAACCCATCATTGCAGTAGATGATAGCACAGTTCTGCACTCTAGCATTAGCAATGATGAATTTTTTATCTGCAATAAAAGAAAGTGATGCATTTTTTAGTACTCTTTCAACTTTTCATAAAGTGTTGATTGCACAGATGGATGCTAAATAACCAATCTTCACTGGAATGCCTGAAATGCAGTGATTTTCAGTCATTTTATGTATTTAATTTGATCTACAGGTTTTAAAGCAACTTCAATAAATTTAGAGTACATTAAAAATGAAGATAGTTGTCTGTAAGAAAAATACAACCAGACTGTTCAATTTTTCACAAAACTAATCAACTTTAATTTTCTTTTTCTTTGTAGCTACAGTGAAACCCAGATGATGAGGAGGAAGGTGATGAGCACTGTCCTGTCAGCCATGACACCAGAGAAAGTCATTCAAAAGTTAGTTGTTGGTTTTTTTTATTAGTTTGCTTTTTCAGAGGGTTGGGGGGATGGCTGCAAATAAGAAGGAAGGGAGCTCTACATAATTGAGGAGCTTCCTGTGAAAAAGAGCAGCTAGCTGAGTCTACTAAGTAGGTATTCTCAACGAGTTGTGTTTATACTCATTGTTTTAACAAAGCTATCTGGAAAAGAAGATTATAATTTTTTTCTTTTCTGTGCTTTTTTTAAAGTTAGAGTTATAAAAGAAAATATTTCTTAGCAAGAACATGAAATTGAAGGCACATCAAAACCAAAGGTTGTGGCATTTGAAACATTTTTTCACAGTCCACTGCAGCTCTGTGCCTTAGTCCAGCACACTTTCTTATATGCTCACCTGGGTGAAAAGTTCAAAAGTTGTCATTTGACTGTTATTTCATCTGCCACTGTTTACCACTATAACACACGACTCCTATTTTAATTATAAATGTACTGCTTTGATACTTTTATTGTCAATAATGTTAATTTTTGCTTATTCTAATTAGCCTAATAGTTCCCTAACTTTAGAGGGGATCCAATACCAAGGTAGTAGTACAAGTCTTAATAATTTTAAAACAGTTTGGCTTTTAACACTGAAAGATTAGGAGAGATCTCGTTTTCTTTTCCACACTTTTCAAACATGCTTAATTTCCACTATTGCTTGTCTTTTGTTGGCAGTGGAGTATATTCAACATACATAGTCCACAACATAAAAACTTGTCTCAAGTAGCAACGTTAACTTAGCATTTGGTTAAATTATTACTATAAAGATTGTCTTTATTTTATTCTCAAATAAGATAAATAGTAAATTGCTAATGTTTGTCTAAGTATAAGGAAGTACAAAAGCTGTAGTCAGCAGTAAGGGTTTGCACTAGACTGATACTAAAAATATGCTAAATATTTAAATAAATGTACATATATAAAACTACTGTTTCTAAATGAAATTCATTTTAAGCAGCAAGCGTTCCTTCTTACTGTTAACAGTAAACCAGCGTTCCGTCCAGGAAAGCCACTTCAGCTTCAGCCTCCTTGACAGGTAGCAAACTGCTGCATTGGAAAAGATCTCAGAGACTCCCTGAGGATGCGTTTGCACTGGTCTGATAGATATTTCAGGCTTCCATAAACAAAGCAAATATTTGACAGCTATATTAAAATGCAGTCATGATGATAAGGTAAGATTTTTTTTCCGTTTAATAGCTCCTTTGCATATTATTTGTTTCCTCCAAATCAAATCAATGCTTGTTCTGCTGTGTTTTGAAGAGACAGTGATAATATTATTAATAATAAAATCAATAAATCTAACTGATTTTCTCCAACGTTGTACAGACAAGCAAGATTGTAAACTCTGCATTACAGCCATCTCTCTAGTTCAGAAAAAGGTAAGATATAACTTCTGTAGTTACACAGTACAGATGCAATTGAAAATAAAAACTGTTAATAGAAATGGGAGAAAACAACAACAACAACAACCCAATAATTCAAGTCAGTAATCTGCATTCTAGATCAAAAACAGCATTACTCCTGCGAGCGATCCCCTCCTCACCTCTGGGGTTTTCTTTCCAAGCGACAAACTTAAAATAGTCCGGAGCTGCTGTCCATTTAGTCACAAGCAGAATCAAACTACTGTAGCAAAATAGATAGAAAGAGAGAACTTACTTTGCCCTTCAAATTTTCGTATGATTGTACCCAAAAATGTATTCTGTGGTGCCACATGGCCTCTGCGAACAGGCATGTTTGTACAGATCTTCGGCTTTCTGTGCACAAGGACTTCTCCAAGGATCTCCTACACGGTTCCAGTCCCGAGCACCGAGCCAGCTACCTTTTGTGAGAAACCATCGTCCTCTGGAGCTCGGAAATCTCTTCCCATTAGCACCACTTCTAGACACACGCTTTTCCTATCGGAGTCAGATCCATCCCCCAGTTCTTTCTTTTTCTTTCTTTCTTTCCTTGCTTTCTTTTCTATTTATTTTTTTTTTTTTCCTCCCCCGGCGGACCGTGGACGCTATTGTCTGGGGCGGGTAGGGGTGGGGTAAAGCAGGAGGAGGTGGGGGAAAGATTACGAGGGTAATCGATCTCTAGCACCAAACATCGCCAATTTTCCAAAGCAAATGGCTGTGACCCGGCAGTTTCCGACGCTGTAGCGATGGTTAGAGGGCTGGAAGACTAATGTTGCTCCGCTGCCAGAGGGAGTGACGTTCCCCCCCTCCGGGTTTCACCACGGCGCTCAGCAGCTCGGATTACTCAAGCGTGGCTTAGCAAGAGGCAGCCAATAAATCTCTTCCAAACTCCGCGACAAACAGCGGCATCGGGAAAGAGCTACACCCGTCCCCGCCGCGACGTGCCGCCTCCCCCGCCGCAGCTGCAGGGGGAGCGAGGACCCGGGGGGCGAGGGGGGGGCGGCCTCTGCCTCCACCGCCCGCAGCGGCTCCACCCGGGCCCACCGCCCCTCTCCGGGCTCCCGAACGTGTGCACGCCCTGTCTGCGGGTTGGGGGCGCTACTGGGTATCAACATGCAGAAAAGGGACCACCAAGGCCCTCGAGATCTGTTGCTGTCCTAACGAGAAGGCTCGTCCCTTCCTCCCACGGCGTGACCCAGCGGAGGCGTTTCCCCACGCCCTCATCCTGGCAAGGAAGGGGGAACTCTTGGGGCCGGGGGCCGGGCGGTGCGGGTTGCCTCGAAGCCGCGCCCCACCCGCTGGCCTTAGGCACGACTGTTAGGAGGCCGAGCCCGGGGGTCGGGGCCGGGGCCGTGTCGGGCGCTGTCCATGGTTCTGAAGCAGCTCATGGAGTCGCCGCTGCCCGCAACTCCCCCCGCGACTCCCCCTCCTCCCCCTCTCGGGTTCTGCCACCCCATGCAGGAAGCTCCCCGGGGAAGCGACTGTTATTTTAAGCTGTCATTAGGGCTCCCTCCGCTATCCAGCAGGCAGAACGGTGTGTGTTCAGCACTGTGAGGTGATATGAGGAGAGAGCTGAGGGCAGCCATGCGGTGCTGGAAAGGCATCTTCAGGGCAGCAACGGATTCTTATTAAACTCACACGGAAAAAATAGAGGGGCACCTGCTCTCTGTTCTTTGTAATAGGGAGCACAGGATATCGAGCCGGCAAACCACCGCCTCCCACCTGTTCTCCTAAAGCATAAGCAGGTGTTTCCTTATTCCCGTGGGTTTTTCTCAGGTGTTGCCTTTGTTTCAATGTTTGTGCGTGTCTTCCTCTGTATCTGTCAGGGGAGGGATGCAGTCTGTTGAGTATGTGGGCATATTTCTTAACTAATTTCATTTAATCTCCATGGAATCATTCTGGATTTACACAACTGTAAATAATTTCTGAAAATAGCGCCTGTACAAGCATAAATTGTCTTTAGAAGGATGCATAGTAGTTCACTGTATACTAATTATAAAGCCTCAGCTCCATTAAGTGGTGTGTAATCAAGTACATAATCAATCTTAGGAAGTGGGCGTTGCTCATTTACAGAAGCAAATATTTTAGTCCGTATATTCATATGTATGAATCAAAGGAATAACAACCATACGCATTCATAACATTTAAAGAAGTATGACATTATTTCAACTTTCTGATTAAACTGGAGAATGAAATTCTGAAGGATTTTTTTATTCGCTTTTAACATAGTGAACAATTTATGAGGCTGTGGGTTGATTTTTTGTCTCTATCTGCTGTTCATCTTGACACCCATATATTGCCCTGAAAATGTATTGGAAGTTCCCAATAACAGCAGCAGAACTGGTGGACCTAAAGTGAAAGGAGCACACATATTTTCATACTTGACACAATAACTAACATCTAGTCAAATCGTAATTGCCATCATTCTGATTTTTACATAAAGAAATAGTACTAAAGTGTTTCTAAAACAGGAGTAGAAAATAAATGCAATAAAATTGTGACCTGTACAAAACAATCAATGTTTACTTCCAGTATTTAACGGTTTGTAGCAAACTAGGTCAACCAAGGAACCCTGTAGGTTCCTAGACTCCAGAGTTGTTCAGTTGCTTTGCTGGCAATAAATAAATAAATAAATAAGTTCAGCAATTCACATCTCATGAAGGCCCCGTCTTTTCATGTTTTTGACCTTGTTTGCATGAAATACTAGAAGCATGACTCCAGATGTTATTTTCCATTCTGTCTCCTGACACACTGGGGTCCAAATTTTATTTTTTGCTAACTTAGTTTGTTTAGGAACTGATTAAGATAACTCCAGTCAAAACAAGATAACTGCTGCACAAAGATAAGATTTGAAATGTACTTTTTGACAGGGAATGAATTTTCATGAATGATGGGTTATAATACCTATATGAGCAATAGGTGGCATCAGAAAATCTGTCATCACTATGATTTAAATCCCTGCAGTCCTGCAGGTGCTCTGTTACTTTTGGAGTGCTTAATACTTATTTTTCATAAAGCTTTACATTATTCTGTAGCAAGCCAACAGTGACAGAAGTGTGAGATGAAAATATCTTAAGCCCGGCAATTTAGTAACAGAGAGTAAAAGTGATCACTTGAGAGAATTTACAATTGATTGGGAAATGTATGCATGGAAGTGAAAAGGTTTGAATTCATCATGAATATGCCTCTCAACTGTCATAAAAGAAGTGCAGAATGCCAGGGAGATCTTTGTTTTATCTCTAAAGTTGTGCAGCTGCCAGCTCTGCAAGAGAGCAAAATACCAAGGGAGGGTCTCTTCTGAGCTAAACTGTATCCAGCACAAGTGTTCCTTTGTCCTCTGCTCCTCATGGCATTGCCCTAGCCACAGCACAGCCATGGTCCCCAGTGAATACCATTGTTCCACAGCAAAACAGTATATGGCATTTCCTGGTCTCTATTGAAACAGAGATGTCAATGGTTTTGCTGACATTTTAACTACTTTCCTTTCAAGTTCCTTTGGAGAATTTACAGAGGTGTATGTCTGTAGATGTGTTATTGACCTATTTTGACATTTTAGCATTTAGCAATTAAACCTTTTATCTTGAGGAGAGGATAACTCTGGGGAAATATCTGATCATATTTCCCGTCATTTTGGTGAAAAAAAAAACAACACACTAATGAGTCATTCAGTTTTAGTTCATTATTCTTATCATCCTTATCTATGCTTTTAACTCTTTGCTGATCCAAGAGGCTATCTAAGAGAAATGTTCTTTTCCAGCTTAAATAATCTTTCACAGTGTTCTTTCTGTTTCATTGTTGTCTTGATTCTAATGCTTACCCTCTTATAGACAAAAGTTTATTAGTGCAATCCCATTTGAATAAATACATCATGTGCTGGAGTACTATACTACTAAGTCGTAATAGTTCTTTTGTGTTTTTTGTGTTTGTTGCTTTTGCTTGTGGATATTTTTCCATTGTTCCAGCTTGCATGAGATATCTGTGTTGCTTTGACACAACTTATCATGTGTGAATTGTCATTATTCATCCATCTGTTCATTCAGTTTTAGATATAACTGGGAATATCTTCAGGGCTGTTGAATGAAATATTGAAACTTTATCTCAGTTCAATTTTGTACTAAGATGGCCTTTGTGATTCCTTGACTGATTTGTGTCTCTTAATCAACACCCTGTGTGTGTTTTTTTTCTGTTTTCTCTCTCTTGCTTCCTTGTCTATTTTTTCCCCCACCCCCTCTATTTAATACTGTCTTTCTATAATATAGCACTAGATTGTTTTAATCCGTCACAGTAATAATTATGATCAATTATGTTATGACTGGCTAGGATTTAGGCACAGGGAAAGTATGCAGTTGCTTGGGACAAGAGACTGCCAGATTTCCTCTGTTGGAGAAGATAGAAATCAGCTGTTTGAACGTAATGAGCAGCCAAACAGCAAATCTCTGCTGATGCTTCTGAGATTATAGGGTGCATGTGGTGGCAGTTGCTGCTGCCAGAATTGGCTCCTTCTAAAAGCAACTTGTCTTTACTTACACTGTGGTGATACCCCGGACGAGAAAATATTACACCCACATTGCCTACACAGCTGTATAAATTGCAAAGTGGAAATGCTTTATTATTAATATTGTTGCACAATTCACCTTGAAGTAGGTCTGATTATGGATATTTTGTGTTTTTTCTTTTTCTTTCTTTCTTCCTTTCTTTCTTTCTTTCTTTCTTTCTTTCTTTCTTTCTTTCTTTCTTTCTTTCTTTCTTTCTTTCTTTCTTTCTTTCTTTCTTTCTTTCTTTCTTTCTTTCTTTCTTTCATTTTGGTGCTTCTGAAAAAAAAAATGTTTCTATTTTTGGCAATGCTGTGGATGTCAAAGATATTGCAGAAATGTAATTTATTATTCTATTTGGCCTTAAGGTTTACTTCTTCACTGTGTCTGCATATGAGTCTCATTAGTATTCATGTCTTCTGCTCTCTCAATGAGAGGAAGGATATCAAATTTTTAGTATCACAAAGGGACAAAACACGTGTCCACAGTGTAATATCTAAAAAGTGATTACAAATTTACTACTGATTTACAAATTTACTACTAATTTTGCAGCTAGCTGAATACTTTAGTAGCCATAGATGATGCATATTATGGTTATTTTTGATTTTGTATAATATATTTTATATGTAATCCTCTCTTATGAGCTGCAACTTGATGCCAACAGTGTGAATAAGAAGTGCAAAACATAGAACCATAGAACCTCTGTGATCTGAATCTTCCAGGCTGATAAAGTTTACATAACATCATGTGACAAGAAAGTAAAATAACAGGTATCAACTTTTTCTGGAAGGATTCAGAAAAGTTAAGTTTGTTATTCTAAAGTGTACACTGTTCTTATTACACACTATGTTAGAATGTCTAGTCTAGGGATTCATAACCTCATGCCTTAGGATTGCTCTGGAACTAGTATGGATAGGTCATGAAAACAGAATTACAAAAGGCATCAATATATCCATCTACACTATGTCCTGCCAGTGGATTTTTCCCTTCAGTATATTTGCGTTTGTATTATTCATTTAGGATTTAAATTATTCAAGCAATGAGGCTTCCACTTCTTCCTCTGAGAGACTCTTTCAATATCTCTCTGTCTCACCACAGGGTTTCATTCCCTCATATTAAGCCACAGTTTTGGTGTGTGCTCTTGCTCTGTGAGTTTACATTATTTAGATGCTCCTCTGGTTTTTTGGATAGTTGGCCAATAATGGGTGCCTCAGATTACTCCTTGCTGACCCCCTCTGGCCAATTAAGAGTGACAGAAATGACCCCAGCATGTCCTGTGCCTCATGATGATTTTCTAGCCAGATTATACGGCCATGCTCATGATTCTGAGAGCTGTCATTCCAGAAGGAACTCTGTTAATAACTAGGCAACATATTAAACATACTTTTATTAATTTATTCTTTTCCTCATGCAATATATAAATATTAAGAGAACTCTGTTTCATATTTTTGTGAATAATAATTCCTTACCAAGCAAAATGTAATTGAAGATAAAACATGCATTTCCTGTAATCTATCTTCCATCATAATATGGGCATAATATTTTAGAATAATGGTTCATGTAAGAACTACCATAACTAGATCACGTATCTTAAGTTTGGTTTCTTAGTAGCGTATACCTAATAAAAATGGAGTGAAGTGGGAAAAGAAACAAATTCTGATCTGTGTGTATTCATTGCTAGAGCATGAAAAAGGTAGATTCTTGCCTGTAAGTTACTCATTTAACTCAATCCATTTATTTCTGGAATGACTTATTGGTATACAAATTCCCACTGCCTTCTCCATAATGCATTCACAAATTGAGTGGTAGGACTATCATCTGTCACATGAATTTTCTTGCTCTTCTTTGAATTTTCTTGCTCTTCTTAGCTTCTCTATTGGGTAAGCTGTGCAGTTTGGATATCTTTTATGTCTGCACATTCAATGTTTCTATTTATTTATTTATTTTTTTAATGAAGATTAATGAAGTAGTGCATCCTTGAAGCAGGTTTAAGGTGATTCCTGGCTGCTCACCTAACGCCTGTATAAAGTACAGCAGTGATGTAGATCTTCATGAGGTTTTGAGTTTTATGGTTTTGCTGAAATTTCTCCTACTGTAGTTGCAGCAGGCATCCAACGTTTGTGTCCTTGGAGAAAGCCAATAGATGAGCTCACCTGAGCTACGATCTTTAGGGTGTGTAGGTCCAGTGCATCCTGTGCAAGCAATATTTCCTTTCACAGAGAATTTCAAACTGTTTCATTTCTAAACAATCATTAAAAAAATAAAATAAAAAAAAATCAAAATTGTTCACAGATTTCTCACTCTACCCAACCAGCTCTGTAAATATGGTAGCTCTCTACCAGTGGAGTTAACTTCAAAGAGGTCACAAAGATGAAGAATCTCACTTCTATCTCAGCCTTTTTCCTAGTATTGGATTATAGCAGCTGAATTTCTAATGGAAATGGTGGTATTTCCATATAGGAGGGTAGCCAGAACTTTTTTTTTTTTTTTTTTTTTTTTTTTTTTTTTTTTTTTCTTTTTTTTTTTTTTTCTTTCCTTTCTGCCCTGCAGCAGCTGACACTGAAACATTGCTGAACAGCTGCAGGGGAGAAGGAACAACAGCTGCTCTGAAAGAGTTTCATTCACATTACAGATTTTTCTCGAGAGTGACCAAGAGGCAGTGAGACTCCTTTGGACAGTGTCAGACTGTATGTGTTTTCAATCAGTAACCACACATAAATTTCTTCCTATCAAGGGTTCATTTTAAAATCAATAAAATGCAGTTTTGAAGCATATAAAGTGGTCCCATTTGGGCACCAATGTCTTGGCAGTACAAATTATTCTAGCAGAATTTTATTCTAATAGATAAATATGGATTTTGTTTTGCTTCACTTCCTTTACTGATCTGTTATAATTTAGGATAGATTTCATACCCTTCAACCTAGAACTCCTTGTCCCATGTTTCCCATCAATTTCAACTTTCTGTCTTCACTACTGAACTCTTCTCTGCTGGTGATAGTCATTTATTTCTGTATTTCAGCCTCATAGAAAGACGGAGAGAAATAACAAGTAGAAGGAAATATAAATGGGTCAGATAAAGAAATAAATAAAAGCAACAGAAATTGAGTTAGCTAGGAAATTAGGGGCAGAGAGACAGCTTCATAATCTGTCATCAGGGAGTACAAGAGAAAACACTGAGACAGGCAAAAAATTGTCACATGGTAAACTTTGGTAGCCAAAAGTAAATATTAATTCAAACAATTTCAGGGAAGTATAAAAATTTACTTTCATCAACTCAAATAATATTTTCACATGCTTAGTCCAGCTTAAGTGTTTTTCCAGCGTTTTTATCCTACTATTCCTACGAATGGTTTTCTGACTGAAAAGCCTTATAGGCTTTAAACAGAGAGCTTTGATTTTTACAATTTTGGACGTGGTATCCCAGAACTCAGCATGAGAAAAATATTCTTATTTCTCTCAGAAGTTTAAATAAATAAATCATTGTCATTTAGTGCTAATATCTCCATGCTGGCTTGACAATGATGACTATTTTCCTCCTAAATATCTTAGTACTTGTAGTAGTACTCTATTTCTATGTTAATCAGAAAGTCCAGACAATCATACTGTGCTTTTTCAATTTTAGTGCTCTAAACCTTCCTTACTCTTTCTGCAATTTGTTAACATACTTTACACAGTCACTTCATATAGATAAGGTAACTGCAGTTTCTACACTGCACTCAGTTAAAAATTAACAATCTTATTATTAGCATATTCTAACACTCAGTTCCATAGGCAAAGCTTTCTCCACCTGGCATATACACATATATTTTCTCCATACTATTGTATTTTCCCACATTTGATTTTCAATATTATTCTCCAAGTAACACTATTTCTTCTTAATTAAGCAAAGTCCAGAATCATATGGAATAATAATTCTTGTTACTGTAGTAATCAGTAGTATTCAAATAGCTATCCAGAATACTTTGTATTCATCCAGTTCATATATTTCTCTTTCAGTATTTCTATTTCTATTTCATAGTTTCATAGCTTGAGATCACAGACAATTTTATTACTGACAGTAGTGTTTGTCTGATTCATTTGAAGAGACATCCATATCCTGAAACAGCAATTTCTGTCACAATTGTAGTGTACAAGCTGATCTGCTGTCTCTGCAGATAAAATACATGTAATGTAGGCCACATTTTCAAACCCAGGTGCCTGTCTGAAGCCAACAGTTCCAGAATTGTGTTGATGCAGCTGCAAATAAATGGCTAGATTTTTCATTAGAAAAATGCATAAGAACTGCAGTCAGTAACCCTACTGAAGCCAACACAAAGTGCAGCTACTTGGCAAGTGAGAATTTTGCTCATAATCTATGATGACAGTTGGAGATGACATATATTTATATTTTGAAAGGGTCGTTTGTTGTCTTAGATGGATTTTATTACAATAATCTCTCCAGAATTTCTTCTCTCTGCCATTACGTTTATTTCACTGTAATATAATTAAGACATACATTGTCATCTTCCTTCTAGAGTTCCCAGCACTTACCTACCATCCAGTATAAGGTTTTGGCAGGATGAATAATGAAAGTCAACTTTTCTGCTTACAAGAGTAGTAAAAACACTGCTATACCCAAAAAATACATTCAGAAATAACAAATTTTGCTCATAAACGTTTATGTAATCCTTCTCAGAGGTAGAGGATCATAACATCATTTTTTGGTTACCAGATTTTTTTCTTCGTCTTTTTATTCAATCTCTCTGTTCTCAGCGCTGACATGTTTTCCATTCCAGTAGTCGTGTGAGCAGGCTAATTTGAATAACCTCTGTAAAGATAATACACAAAGAGTTTGATTTAATTTTACTTAAACTTTATTATATGAAATGTAATTTGATCGTGAGTAGTACAATCACAGTGCAGATGGCAAGTGTTAGGTGTATCTTATTACCTGGAACATTTGAGCACTCTACTTTTAATTGGCCTTCTATTGTCTTACAATAAAAAATTACAACATTGCTGTTAGAGAAAAAGGACAATATACCAACTTAATTCTAGTTTATTTCCTATGATAAGAAGTAGAAGTGAGTGCACCTGCCAAAGCTTAAAGGAAATGGAAGCATGGACAAACAAACAATAGCCAAAGTGTGCACTTCCAAATAAGATAAATAGACCACAGAGTTATAAGGGAGCAACTTATTCATATCAGTTCTTCTTATGATCCAATATTCTTATGATCTTATGATTCAGATTCTGTCTTCCAGCACTTTCTGAGATGAATGTCTATTTTTTCACTTGCTTTAGACCTACTTAACTTTAAGGTTTTGTTTTGTATTTTGTGTGTTTTGTAGGTTTTTTTTGTTTGTTTGTTTGTTTTATTATTATTATTTATTTTTTATTTATTTATTTTTCATAAACATTTTGAACCAAGAAAGAGCTCCTGGAAGTGAAAATGGAAAAGGACAGAAATTATCAATATTTTGTTTTGAGTGTATAATTATAAGCTTAACTGCTGATGGTTGAATGCACACACTTTCTTGGGTGAATTTCAGGGAAGTCAATTAATATCAGTTAGTAGAACATACCAACTAAGCTAAAAAAAAAGTTGCATGTATTTTGTATTTTTTTTTTCTTACCTAAAAAGAAAGCGGACATCTGTGATTATTAGGAAACTTCATTAATTATGAATCCAAGCACGTATGCAGTATTAAAATCCTCCTGTAATAGTTCACACTTGAGACAGATCGTGGGATATGTTAATCTGGTAGTGGAGCCCTGGCTTGAATACCATCTGCTTTTTTTCTATGTAAAAAGGCCTAAGGAAGGACAATAGTGTTATAGTAATGTATGACAATCACTGCCAAACAACATGTCTAGTTCAAGTTAAAATACTTTATCTGAGAAAATGTGTGGAAAAGAAGAAATGATGTTAGTTTAACATGTCCTTTTAGGCAAAAATAACTATTGCTTCAAATTAAAAGAAATGTATAGCATTGTATGTAATTGATTTGTCAATGATTACATTATACTTTTTTTTTTTTTTTTGGGGGGGGGGGATCTTTTAAATCTTAAGAAAGATTATAATAATAATAAGAACAAATTAGCAATCAGATTTTTATTTAGTGATTAAAAGATGTTTTTGACATCTGCTATCTTTAGCACTTAAAAGGCAGAGAATTTAGTTTTACCTTTTTTTTTTTTTTTTTTTTTTTTTTTACTTTATGATACTCAATGACTTTCTATTGTCTGCGTTTTCTATATAAATAAGAGTTGATGAGTTAGATAGGATTTTGATGTGTACTTTTATTTTATTCTTCAGTGGTAGAAAATTCTTGAAAGATCAAAGGTTTTTGTCTTTTTGTGTTCATCATTTTGTTACATCCATTAGCTAAACTCTTGTGAGACTAACTCAGGAAGACAAAGGAAAATAATAGGGTGGTTTTGTTTTTTGTCTTCATAAAGGAGGAAAGATGTGGTTTTTGTTTTTTGTTTTTTTTTATTTTTTATTTTTTTTAAGGGAGTATTAAACTATAAAAATCTCTCAGAAATTCCCGTGGGTAAATATCACTCTTCTCACTCACTTTCACTCCTCTTGATATATCAGTCAGATTCTAAGAAGAACCATTCAGCTTTTTCACTAGCATGTACCCATGTAGCATCTTGCAGGCTGTGTTTAGTTTTAGATTTTGTTTATATCTTTTCTTTTTTTTCTTTCTTTCTTTTTTTTTTTTTTTTCTAACAGAATATTAACAGGACAGTGTATATATATGTTGCTATTATATATCTATTACTGTAGACTTCTCTACTAACAAAGTTTCAGCAAGCGTGCTTTAGACAGAATAATGTATAAAACATATTAAACATACAGTAGTCTTTCCTATAACCTACTGCTGCTTAAACATTTCAGTACTGCAAAGCAACAACTTTAAAGCTCAGATTACTCTCTCATTCCTAGTAATTTCTAATTGACCCACTTATATTCTTTCCTTCTAGATAAGTCAGTGAATTAGAACTAATTCTACTGAAGTCAGTACTGTCATACAGTACAGAAGAATTAGGACCATAAAGGCTAAAAACTGTTTTCCAATCCTCTATTGAAATGAACAGTGTCTTGTTAAATGGGATTAGGGATTAACTGGTTTATACTGGTTTATACTTACTCAAGTAATAGAAATATACAAAAATGGTTTTTAGCTTATAGCAATAACATGACGTCTACCACATATATCTGACATCTAGCCCATTTTTAAAAAACTTGCTATCTGGTTTTATCAGGAATCTTGGTAGCAATGGGTAGATACCTATTTATTAAGTTCAGATAATCATTCTCTGTTCCCAGGGGGTTCTGTCTTTAAAATGACATGAGTAGCATGAAGTGTCATTTTTTTCTCTGATGGAAGAGCATATCTAAGATGGCAGTGAGAGAGTGAAGATAATACCTAATAAGACCTTAAAGTTCTGTTTCATTTAGTTTTCATATTTTATCTACATTTTCAGCTTGCTTGTGATTTACGTTTTTCCATCAATTGAAACAAATCAGCTGTTCACTAAGAACAATTACAACCCTTTGCTTCTGTAGCCCAAACACAGAACATTAGAATTAGATACCTCAAAGACAACATTTACTATGTAAATTTAGACTATTTTTGGACATACAATCAGATATTTTTTTCAGCATTTCTGTGATCACTATGTTGCTATTATATTTGTATTTGCTTTCAAGCTAACCATACTATATAAGCAAAAACCTACAAGTTACACAGTAATTAATCCTTGAATGACAGAGTAACTATAATTGTGATCACAGGAACAAGTAATCTACAAGAACGTAATTACTCTGGGCTGTGTTCATCAGAAATCATCCATGAAAGCCTGTGGCAGCTACTGAAGGTCACGGATCATGGCTCAGTCAGGCTATTCATTTAAGCTTGGCCAGCTTTGTATGTTCTCTCCTCACCTTTTGAACACAGTTGTATGCTAAGCATTGTACGCATGGCAAAAGTAAAGACTACTGCCCGCCTTCTAAACTTTTGCATAAGTCAACAGGCCCTAATGTGTCCTACTGACAAAATATTTCATCTTCAAATACAGTTTATGAACTCCAGTTTATATTGTTTGTGTGTGTGCGTGTGTGTGTATATTCCTATAAGTTGTCTCCTGCCCAGATTTAGTTTTAGTTAATCTTGATTGAAATCATAGAATCATAGAATAATTCTATTCTGTGGTTCTAGAACCATAATTTGAAGTGCAATTTCTTGTGGACAGTTTGCAATAAAATTTTTACATAAAACATGTGTCTAATAAATGTTCTTCTCTTTATCTCTAGATTTAGTTACATATAAGTCTTCATCTTTGGAGAGAACCTCATTAGTGTTTATGTTGGTGCCTATGCTGTAATCCACCCAGCTTTCCTAGAAAATGGTAAAAGCCTTACCCTAACATCCATAATTCTTTAGCTATATCTCTGTCTGCCTTCAGACTTCTCATGGGTTTGAAAATGGCAGTAGAAAACTTTAAGAAGAGGGCCAGGCTATAATTTCTGTTTGAAGTTGATTATTTAGTATTGCCCCTAGAGGCGCATGGATGCATACAGGCTGTTCACATGGCTGGTAGGTTTTCCATCAAAGCTCATATTAATGTACTGTGAATATCTCCGATTCTGTCCTCTTTCCATGTCTACCAGTTGGACCCACAATAAAATGCACCAAAAGCATTCCTGTACACAAATAACAAGGTCAGACAGTGGAGCTGGCTTTAATCCCAGCTTTGGAACCACACCTGCATAGCAGTAGAGATTTGGTTTAAAAGATTTAGTGCCAGGATTTCTTTGAATTATAAACTTAGTCATATTACAGTAATGTAACTTGAGTTATGTCCAGGTGCGCTAACTCCCCTCACATGAGAAAACATGTTCCTTCAAAACTGTTTTTGAATCCTCATCTTTAAATAGAAATCCTATTGATGGAGGGAAAAGCTGCTATCAGATTGATATGCTGTTTGTATAATCTATTTACTGTAAAATGGAAAATGACCCAGGGAAATGAATGTGCTATGCAAGTCTTGGTAAGAAAGCTCTAATAGGAAATGTTTATTTAAAGACAACTGTATTTCCTGAATATGTGTCACAGATTTTAAAAAATCTAAAGAACACAAATTGCACAAAATTGTTCTCTAAAGATCACAGTTGTGCTTTGGAGCTGCCAGTTGTCTGTGCTGCTCTTACTGATGTGAAGGCAATCCCAAAGAGCATCCTTTCATGTTTATATCATGTCTGCTGGATGTTTACACAGTTAAATGGCATGTACCCAGAAACCTAAAAGAAATCAAGCAGTGATAATTTAACATTTTGGAATGGAGTTCATAGGATCTATTCTTAAAAGCAAAACTGTCAGTCACTGACTAAAAGCATGAGAAATAAATGGGAAGGAATAAATAGAGAATACGAAGAATGTCGTTTTTTATATTAATCTTTCTTGTGAATAGACTCAGTTCACTAAACAGATTGTAGCAAAAGCAATTGTACTGCTGTTGAGGGTGTGAATATTTTGTTTTTCTTGACATTATTAAGTTGTCAAGAAAAAGAATCAAACTGATAGGTCTAGCAAGGTTATTTCTATCACTTACCTGGACCAGAATAATTGAAATCTTTTGGGTACTTGCTAATAAGTGTTTCTGTGTGACCCAGATTTCTTTTCTCCTTAGTGCCAGTACTGCCTTGGTTGTTGGTTCATATCAGCATAGACTACTGCAGATTGGAAAATAACCTCTCCTCCATTTTTGCTTACCCCCCCCTCCCCCCCCCCAATTCTAAGTAGACAAACAATTTGTTAGTTAACCAAGCAAGAGTTCAAAATTATTTGTGAGATACTGATAACACACTACCATGCAAAGAATACCATCATTTGGAGCACTGAAAATGTTCTATGACATGGATCATATTCTGTAATTTGAACATTCATAAAGAAAAGGATCAAAAACTTTATTTTCTATAAGAACACTAAGAATACAAAAGGAGTTTTCTGGTAAATCATGCTAATTATGCTCAGTTATAAAAATACACTGAATAGCATAGTGGAATATGAATAAAAAAATCATATTCCTTATAAATGCATGTACCCTTGGTTATTACTTGATTTTTCATGGACTTCATGCACTGAAGAAGAAAGTTTCACCTATCTGTAAAGATTAACTAGCACTAAAGTGAAAACAGAGAAAATGTTTACATTTCAATTTTGATTGCAAGATGTCTGTGTAGCAATTGAATAAATGAAAGCTAAGCTGTGCAGTTAGAATATTTCACAAAAAAAGGAGGAGTAGAAACAGTGGATAAAAATAGACAAATGGGAAATCCCAAGGTACATGAAAAGAATATGATGGGGGAAAAAAAAGTAAAAATTGCCAGAAGGAACATCATGCACATAGGCAGGTAAAAAATTAAATTACTTTTACAGACTTGACATAAGCTGTAAGGAATTCAGTTTTATTCTGTTGTGTCAGATACTGCTAAAATGTCCAAGACCATAGCAATCAATTGCAAACTGTGACTGATTAAGGATTTAAAGGGATTATAAACATTATTCATGCTCTTCTTTCTTTTGTGGCCACCCAATTTAGCATAAAATCAATTTCTTACTGCTTAAAACTCTAAAATTTAAAAAGATATTTAAAGAATAGCTTTTTTAAAGCGCATCCTTCCTAGAATAAAAGATCACAGAGATGTCGATTTCAACAAGGTTGTGTCAGTTTACATTATTGGATACATAGCCCAGCCCTTTAATCTTTATTGAAAAACAAAACTTTGGAAATATGGCCACATGAAAGCTGATGTAGTGTTAACTTTCACAAAGACACTGAAACAAATATGTGACCTGAGATGCATAAGCATACTCCCCATATATGAATCATTAGAATACAGAAATTCAAGAATTTCAGGACTACAGATCTGTGTTACTATTCACACTAAAACATGATTCCAGCCAGATTTTTACCACAGTGTCTTTAATATCCAGTTTTGGATTAAAGCTAAGAAAGTTTGGATTAAAGCTAAGCATTTTTTTGATAGGTTTTCAGATATGAGAAGTATATATGGGAATAATATAGAAACTGTACTAAAGTTCTTCATTAAATATGTATAAATATTTCTTTCTTCTGATAGCAAGAAAAGCTGAAATGTTGTCTTTGAAAAAATAAGCAGCAACATAATGTACTAGCTCAAAGAGGGAAGATTCCAGGGCACCACTGCTTTGGGGTGTTAACTTTGACATCATGGTTTCAGAGGCTGGCACTAATAGCCTCCAAAAAACCTGGCCTTTCCCACCTCTGTCACCTTGTTTTGCTCCAATGCCGCCCACTCCCTTATGTCAGCAGAAATGTTCACGTACTCAGTACAGGTTGAAATCAACCTAGAAAAAATAGGTGCCGGGAACAAAACTTTCTTTTTTAGAAGGAATGCCAGGTTATGTACGCTCAAAATAACTGTGTTACTTAAAAAATATAAGTAATATACTGGGAAGCTCTCACTAACATAGCAGAAGATACTCTACTGTGTTCCAAGATCAGGAAAAGCCTCCTCACCTGTCTTGTTTCCTTGACCTGCTGCTGTAGTTGCTTGTGGTTAGCATTAGAACTAGAAGGTCCTGTTTCTTCCTCCAGTTTATTTAAAGAAATAATCTTTTGTATGCATTTATATATAATATGAAGTTCATCTGCTTATATCACATCATTAGGATCAAGAACCTCTAATTGGGTTGAATTGAAAATAGAGCACAGAGCAACCTTAACTAATTCCACCTAGCCTTGAGTGTGCAAACAGATTTTGTGACATATTTTTTAAATATCTGCAAATAAGACAATTATACTGTTGCTTGGAAAACACCCATTAAACGATTTTGAGCAAAATAAAGTGAATAATACGTAAGAGAGAAAGTAGTTAAACAGAACAGATTTCTGGTGTTTTTGTTTGTTTGTTTGTTTGTTTGTTTTTGTCTGGCAAGGTATGCTTACAAGCAGTATTTTTTTGTGGGTTTGAAGCTAGAAGAGAATTTTTAAAAGAATGATTGTAGAATATTTAGTCAGATAAAAATAATGTGACTGTCACCTGTTCTGAACCACTGCCTGACCTCAGATAAGAAAGTCCGATTAACATCATGTAACTGTGGCAAACAGAAAATTGTGTAACTGGATATTAATTTACTGTGGAAAAGAGCTGGGGGAATACTTAAAGTCAGCTCAGTAAACATGACAGGTAGTTGAGTTGGTTCATTAAACAAATATTTGTAGATAATATTTTTCAGAGATTGTCAGAAAAAGGACATATTGACTCTTTGATTTGATGACTATTCTGTACACCAAATTTCTGGAACTGTGAAAATTATTAATAATTTGCTCAGTGATTGATGTCAGACTAATTACTGATTATATCAGTGGACATTGTTATTTGACTAACTCTGACAAAATGAAAAATCTTTCAACAGTCTTCAACAGTTATCACTAACAAAGAATAAACTATTTGTAACCACAAAGATGGAAAAAAAAAACAACACATGTGTATAGTTATAAAATGCAAGATCCTTATTTTCAAATTCAAAAAAGTCTGCATAATCTTTTTCCTTTTCTCCTTCTTTATTAGGCACCTGTTCAGATAATGTGCTTTTTTGATGAAGGATTATATCTGTCATGGGATGTGACAGCAAATACTTAAAGGTCTAAGAATTGCCAGAATCTATGTGAACTTATGTATTATATTTGAAATTTGTTAAGAAATGTATTTATCTAGTAATAAAGAAATATGGATGTGTCACGTGCTTATGACCATTAAGATGTAGTTGTCCTGCAGAAGAAAATTCATGTTCCCATTGTTTTGAGTTTTCTCCAACTCAAAGTAAGACAGCTCTCATGGTATATGATTGTGTGAGATAAGCTCCTGCAACTATATCTGCACTGGTTCCTCATATCCAGCTTGGTTTTCTTTTTTTATATTGCATTTAAAAAATAACTGAGGGATAATGAAAATTCAGCTATGCCAGGTATTTACCATCTAGACTTTTGTAGTGACATTTTTATTCTTTAGTGGCATGGAAGAGTAGAAAACAGTATTTGCAGGCCCAGACCTCAGTTGTCCTTCAATTAAGAGTGAAATAGAAACGTGACTGTGTCAAGAAACAGCCTATGTCCACTCCTTTATATATAACTTATTTTTCCAGTGATGAGTTATTATGACTTACTGTGTGGTCTGCCAGTTCACCTCTCTGTCAAATGCTCTCCTGTCTCTAAGGAAAAAGGAGGCTGCTTAGTATAACTACTGCCTTTAGAAGAAAATGGATAGCATCGAATACGTGAAGAAAACTCACATCCCAGCTTTCTTGATATAGTGCATGGAATAACAATGTGGGGAAAGTGGCTGTGCTGATGTGCACAGTCCCACTCATATTCCTGATGTGTCCAAGACTTTTAAGATGTTGGTGGCCCTGCCAGGCAGGGGGGTTGGAACTTCATGATCCTTGAGGTCCCTTCCAACCCGAGTCATTCTGTGATTCTGTGATTCTCTGGTTTTGGATCTGACGCATCTGCACTCAGCTGTCTGCAGCTAGTGAAACCAGAGGCCAGTTATGTTTGTGTGTATTTGTATTTAATGTTAGGAAAATTAGTGTATCTATAAATTAAGAGGGATTTCAGATATTTCAGTTAGTAGTCTATGGTAGTCTTGAGAGGTTTTTTGATTGTTTTATTTTGTTTTATTAAATGCTTAATTACATGGAAAATTAATGCAGTATCTTTCAAGTTCAATGCTCCCTGCCTAAAAGTGAATGTCTGTGACCTTCAAAATGTCTGTGAACTACAGACCTTCAGAAAGTGATTCTGATGTATTTTAATGATCTCCACAAAGGGGAAACAATCTTTTATATTTCATAGTAAACTATTATTATATCTACAAGGACAGATAATTAACATTTTTGACTAGTATTAGTTTACAGTTTTTAAAGCCTTTACTGTGATGAGAATAAATAGAATATTCTAAGTGCTCCTGTATAGGCTTATATTCACTGGTTTACTAAGCTCTTGGAAAAGCAGTATTTTAATTTAAATAATTTAGTATTAAGGTTACTGTGAACTCTATATCTGAAATGCAAAGTGATTACATCTTGCCTATCTCCAAGTATTTGAAAGGATGAATTAGAATCCAAAAAAGTAAGACCGATGTTTATATTATTTTATTACCTTTCTGGCATTCTATATATTTAACTTTTCACTACTGATATGCTTACCTACGCTTAGCTGTCATAATGTATCCAGTGCACTGATATTTTAAAGTTCTTTCCATATCATGGAATTCAAGATTGACCCACTTCACCTTTTTTTTTTTTTTTTTTTTTCCTTTCTTTTTTTCTTCTGTTTTATATTTTATCAGTACAGACTTTGCATTTTTGTTTTCCATTTAACAATAACTGCATAGTCTTATAGTGCATGAGGATTTTAAAAAATAATTAGAATGTGATGAAAAAATTGTGGGAAAAAAAAAATCTTAGTAACATGAATAATACTTTTGATTTTGTAAAAATGTTACTTCTTAAAGGTGCCATTATGACTGAATTGGTCGCTGTAGGTTTTGCCTGCTGATTTCTTCCTTATATTCCTGAATGTCTTTGCATTTAAATGTATAAATGTGTTCTTAAATTTGTTTGCTTTGCTTCAAAACCCTAGCAATGAGATAACTTCCACAACGGGAGAAGTTACTCTCTAGAAAACAATATGTATCTTCAGAATTGAAGAGCTGTATTTCTTCTCCTTTGGATGTAACATGCAAAAGAATTCGTGATCACTTTTAAATCATGTCTGCTATTGATTGCCTAGCTGGTAGCTGTGGCTTTTTCATTATTTTACCCCAAAAAGGCTGTTTCCGTATGTAGTTCTACATTCACTATTGTACTACTTCTGAGAAAACTAACGAAGTCCAGCAGTTATCAGACAGGGATTTATTATCCTGAATCAAATGAGGAAAAATGCTGATAAATTCAGAAATACTGGCAAGCAAACATCATCCCTATGCCACACCATTTTTTCACATGCTTCTCTGATAATCATCAATTGATCCAAAATCAAATATTCAAAATAGAAAAAAGATCTGATTCCATAGAGTGACATCACCCTAACCTGGTTGCTTCCATTTGCCAGTGCCATGTTAGTTCTTGTTTTGAATAATTAAAGTGCTGGAGCTTCTGATGTTTTAGAGAGGAGACTGTTCCTCACCTGAATACAGCTCTCTCTTCTGATTTTCACACCCCTTTGTACTAGACTAGATGATCACATTTTCTTTTTTGTTAATGCCTTTTGGTATTTAAGCATTTATAATGTTTCCAATTAGTTGTATAATGGCAAGCTATACAAATGCTGGGTGAGGATCTTTTAAATGTAAAATGGGAGCTAGGCATTGATTTTCTGTAAAAGCACAGCACTTAACTGCACAACGCTCTTCTCTCTGCTGGGTCAGATCCAGTGAGAATTTAGGCACCTAAGACAACACTTCGGTACATGCAAATTATCTAAATCCACTCAGCCACTATTTAACCTTTGGAGAGCCTGTATTCGATAAGGAACTCCCTGTTCCAGCCTAAAATCCTCAAGCACTGAGACTTGTGATTCTGTGGTTGCTCAGACCAACTATCTAGTCTAGATCATGTCTATCTAGTCATCCTATGCAAAGTCAGCATTTTCTTTCCTTCCTTTCCTTCCTTTTTTTCCTTTCCATTCCTTCCCTTTCTTCCCTTTCCTTTAACAATTCTGCTCTGAATTTATATGTAGATTTGTTTCCTGAGCGTTTCATCTAGCATTACCCAATGGTTATTACTTGGTGCTTTTGATCTTAATTGGATATCTTTTTCTGGGGCATTTTGTGCTTTTGTAGTATATCTACGTGATATTGAATTATAACAGAAATTGAACAGTTGTTTATGTACTTGTTTGGTTTATACTTGTATTACACTAAAACATTATGTTGGAATTCTTACTCAGTCTTGTTGCAAATTTCTGTCTCTAAAGATTTTTCTTTCTTCTGACAGATACGTCTTTGAAACTGCTTTTATTTTAGACTATAACTTGTAACTTATAAGTTTAATCATAATTATTTTATTAATAGATGTCTCCTCACTCTAGGTCAATATATAAACAATCTTTTCTTATAATATTTTTTTTCTTACTCGTTAGAAGTAAAATGCAAATTGTTAAGTTTCTCTGGATAATCTTACAAAATTATGTTGCATTTTGATGTATCAATAATCATTACTCGTGATTTTAATCTATCTCCATCAAACCTACTTCAGGTGCTACTTGATGAGGTGCTTTTTAAAGGGCCTTATAAAAATCAAATATATCAACTGTCTCACTTTCCTCCGTTTACACTGCAATTCCATCCGGAAAATAATCAGCTCTGGTATAAGCTCTTCTTTACAATCATATGTGGAATATAGATTATAACATAATAACCTTGTTAAGACAACTGTGCTTTGAAAGACTGTTTAAAACTGGATGAAAAAACACTGAACTTCTGCAGTGGGAATGTTGTGTGCAACAGAAGACTAACTAGTTTACAATGCTTAATTCAAAATACAGCTATTACCCCAATAAACTGCATTATTACTTTGTCAGGGTTCATCAAACAAATATTTTGCATAGAATTGAGTGTCTGGGCTGTTTCTAGAAAGTTCAGTTTGCCTGACTGGTGTTACTCATCGATGTATGATTATTTTCATAAGTCATATTTCACCAGCAAATATAAACAAATGTTTCATTCCTTAGGATTACCTTTCTACAGACTGGGAGGGAGTTTGTCTTTCATAACTCTTCCAAAACAGCTGAGGATCAGCAGTGTACTTGCACACAGTGGGCAGTGTGTTATGGCTTAAGAACTGTTATTATTATGGGAATTAGTTGTTGGTTGTTTTGTTCTTCAAGACAAAAACCTCTGTGGTGATTTGTTAAATAATTAGTTTTCAGTAGATAACACTGAATTGAAATATCCATACCAGTGTATAAGCATGGAATCCTGTCTGTAATGGGGAAAGAATTAGAGTTGTTTATTGGGTAATTTTTGTATACAGAGTCCTTTCACTATCTGCTGTAGTATTTGTCCTTCAGCCATTTTTGTTTCCTTCTTAAGAAGATGATCCTCCTCCAGCAGGGGTCAATTAAATCTTGCTATTAACCTTGAAGTAAATGAAAAACAATCCCCTCAGAAATCATATTCTATTCTTTCTTTATTCTCTTGCTGCTTCAGCCCATGGTTTTGGCCCTTTATAACTCTTCTATTTATTGTTTCTGTTTTCAACTGTTCCCTTATGCTGCAGCTCATTGATTTTGCTTCCTTCTCACAGCAGCTTTGCTACTCAAACACTGTTTTACTTTCCAAAAAGGAAATAGGTATTTTGCTATGCAAACAGCTTTGCTGTTGAATTTGATACAATAGTAATCATCAGCCCTTCACTCATTGAGGTTAATATCCTGTGAGCTCCAGCTTTAGCCTACCATCATCCACTCTCATGTCTGCAGCTTATGAGGGGATCACATTTTATTTGCTGGACTTATCAGAGTTTTCTTCTTCTGGTAATTGCTTGACCTGCTATGATTGCTGTTTGCAGTATTTACTGCCTTGCAGATATTTTTTGCCAACTTTGTCTTTACTCATTGTTGTCAGTAGGGGCTCATTGACATTTTCTTTGGCCAGTGCCCACACACATAGACCTTTCAGTAAATCTTCCCATATCCTAATGAAGGGCACTTTGATCTCTGTAAGGCATGCAGTTTGTATAGCATTCGGAAGAAATATCTTAAGATTAATGACATGTTTTATGTGTTAGTGTACTGGTTTTACTACTTATTTAAACCAGAAAACATTTACTTTCTTTTATATCCCATGACAGTAATATGTTTTTGATGCAAAAAGAAAACTGAGCTAATTTTACAGCTTGTGAAATGAACAAACTTTGCTTGGAATACCCCTCCCCCCTCAAGACTAATTTTCTTTCAGGATATGCTTGTGCTTACTCTTGTACAGCAAAATGCAAAGTAAATGCCATTAGTGCCTTTACACACTGTGCTCTATGCAATTTATGCTTAGCAGAAACAGACTTCAGCAATAAGTGGCCACATAGTGAGATGAACCAAATACAATAATTGGATGCTATTAATGAGATTTTGGGATAGCACCATTTTTTAGCCCCAGACATAGATAGCTTTTTATAATCTCAATTAATGCTATACACACTCTTTTAACAATATATAATTATTTTCCTAATTTCCGGTAACACTTCCAGTAACACTCTACAGAGTCACTGAAACAAGGACCTTTCTGATTTACCCTGATTGGCACAAGTACCTGAAATTATGTAGCACAGATACAAATGTTTAGCCTTTGCCTCTGCATATGGATAGGTTAAAACTTGTGTTACCTTGTAGGCAGCTCTCAGAAAAATGGTACTTTTCAGAGTCCTGATTTTTTTTTTTTTCCCCCCTTTGTTCATCATGTTCCTGTGAATAAGGTGAATAAGTGCTTGTATCCCTAGAAAGGGTTGGCTTCTTTTATCACATTGCTCCGATAGTCTGACTGGCCAGGAGCCAGAGCAGAGCAGAAACAAGCATCTGTTCGTAGTTCACTTTTCCTTGCTATCAGCTTACAGAAGTGAAGAACAAAGATCTGGGGTTAGGCCTCGCTCCAGACCCTGATCCTTTGGGCATTATCCAGCACAACAGCGCTCATTTGTCTCTCACTGATGAGCTCAGGAACTTATCTGGAATGTTGGCAGCTTTAAAAGACAACTCCAGTATCCATGGACAAACAACAAAATGTGCAGCAACATAGAAAAGCAAGGCTTCCTCTGAAAGCCATGCCCTGGCTGTGTGAGTGAGAGCACAATCTGACCTGATTTCCTGGGTAACTGCAGTGCTCCAAATGCAGTCAGCAGGAGCTTGCAGGTGCTCAGCACTTTGGAAAGCCAGGTATCAAGGAAAGAAGCTGAACTTGCAAAGAGTATTTATAAAAAGAATGCCAGTTGACTTGTGTTCAGATAAACATCTCAAATTGTTTTCTGTTTAGTGGTATTTTAAGGAAGTCATACCAATAGCAACCTAACACAGCAGTGCAGTGGAAATAAAGGATTCCAAGAAATTCAAGGTTTTTGTTGTACTGGTTGTGTTGGTTTTTAAAAATTATTTCCTATTTTCTGCTTAAATCATTTCAGTCTATCTGTTTGGCTGATCTTTTCTTTTTAACCAAAGCCTGTGTCTACAGAATTTAGTGTTCACAGCAAACAAATTGCTAGCTGAAAATTTTGGAATTTTGTGTAAAAAAACTCTTTGTATTACGACCTTGTGATATCAGAGAAGCTATCTTTTTGTTCACCACAGGAAGACTGAAAGAGCCTTGTTTTACCGGCCTTACTAAGACTGGTGCTTTCTAGCCCAGGAAGACACTCTCTCTAAATAAGCCTTCCAGTTCACAAGCACTCCATCTCCTTGAGCATCTTTAATGAAGGGGGAATTTGAACAAAACCATTTAAAATAAGTATATGACTGCGAGCCTGCTTCTTTGTAGTTGATGTTGTGCAGACTGCATCCATGGGGACTGTCAAGACCAGACTGGTTAAAGTCCAGAGCAACCTGGTCTGATCTCAAGACTGACTCTGCTTTGAGCAAGAATCTGTACCTCCTGAGGTCCCCCTTGACCTGAATTACTGTGTGATTCTGTAGTTCGGGATTCTTGCTTTTAAAAATTCGTGTGCATCTGGAATGACAGCAGGGTTTTGTAAAAACTGCTTCTCTTGCTACATTCTTTCACGTGTGCCAGGGAGGGCTGGCTTCAGGAGCTCCTGTTTTTTAAGAAGCAATGTTCTTTGGGTTTTTAGATTGTTACAAGCAAGATGCAAGACATAAACTGTAAGAGGTTGTCTAAAACTTAGCATTATTACTATACCAAAGCCAAACTATACTTTTATTTCAGACATAAAATATACCATTGATCCATGTTAACAGTGTAGTTATATTTCAAGCTAACTATCTGCAGAATCTGAAACGCAGTTGATGGAAGAAATGGATTTCAGAAGAAAGTAGTTGAATGTTACACTATGTTTTTTAAAAGACTGAACACTTTTTTAACCTAAGACTATCAAAGCAAAATGTCTCAATGCTTCTCCAAATGAGAAGTTACCCCAAAGTAAAAATGTGAGGAGGTGAATTTAATGTGCATGAGCTCCTCTGTGCTAACTCCTGTTGTGGATTTTCTTAGCAAGCAATAAGTGTGAATAATTTATTCTGCTTTTGAAAAGCTTGTTAACTTCACAGCTTTACTTTTGAAATGGATGAAGTTATCTCACATTCACTGTGAGCATTTCCAGGAGTAACTGTTGTGTTGCAAATTTGCAAACTCCATTCACTGTTGCTGACAAAAAATTCTCCTGCCTGTATTTTGCAATATTAAGACATGTTTTGGAAAGAAAATCTACATAACCAAGTTCAAGACAAAGGAATGGCCAGTATCACCTTAAACATATTGTAGTGGCTGCTCCTGAGGCATGCAGCAAGTCTTCTTGATATTCAGGATTGCTTCTGTTCTAAGTCTGCAGTACATCTGTAACACCTTATGCTGAGAAACAACTGAAAAGTGAGAAATGTTAGCTGGATTTGAGTATCCAGTCCTAGTCCTCTCCTGCTTCTGTATACAGTCCTGCCTCACCAATAGCCACAGTAAGAGTCTCAGTTCATTTTATAAAACTTCTCCAAATCTTCAGTGCTTAATCAGTCTTTCTGAGCTAAAAGTTCTTTCTGAGCAAAGCTGGAATACTCACTATGCTTTTTTTCCTACAGAATTTCCTTTCAGAATTTTCTGTCTGTCACAGCCAAAAATGCTGTGAAAACAGTCTTTTTTTTTCTTTTTTTCCCCCCTTTTTGTTGTTGTTTAATGCTGTGTTGGCACTTCTAGTCCAGACTGGAACTGTGGTAGGCAGAAAGCTTACAGACTCTGGGGAAAATCTAGCTGTACTTTATCAATCTCTGAAAAAGAATTATTTCAGATGAAATGAGGATTTTCTTCTAAAAACACTTTGTTTGTCCCAATTTCAGAATGGTTGTGGTTAGAAAAAACAGGTGAGCTATAACAGTTCAAAATGAATTATCAAAATGCTTGTATCTCAAGCATTTAAAATATTGAAGGCTTTTTTGCAGTGTTTGTCTATGCTTACAGTTTGTTACTTGATGGGATTCTTGCATGAATAAAAAGCAACACTATTGATGAATTTACAACCTAGATATTTAGTCTGCTTCACAGCAACAGGGTACTTTAGTGGAGCTAGATTCAACTATAAAACATCAAGAGTGAAGTATCAAAAAATCATTACAATGAATGAAATATCAGGAAACAATGGAGAGAAAAAAAAAACAGTTGTCTGTATAAAAATACAGATTTTTGAACATGATTCTCTAAAAGCTAAATAATTTCACTTCAGATGCAATCTGAAACTCTCTCATAATCACATCACTTCAGGATTGAGAGCTCTGAAAAGCGTGGCCATTGCCCAGAGCAAAATTAGAAGAGCTAAGATATTGCATGTTCCTGATAGTCAGGTAAATACATAGCAGAGATTTTACAGGGTGGAACTCTGCAGCAGATGAACAATGCCTGTGTCTGTATGCCGGTGAGGGAATGGTTGTCTCAAATTATTTACAACTGTTGTAGGTCTGCAACTGGAAACTGCCTGCCCAAGCTCATATGAAGCTGACATTTATCATCTCAGGTATAGCAGACTGCAACAGCACTGTGCTATGTGTGCATTCTGATCTTGTTATCATGACAACTCTGTGTTCCACATCTGTTATGTCATGTATAGGTATATATGTTGTATATAACTCAAATTCAAACACTCAAGTATCAAGTGCCTGAAGAATTTGAGGGGCTGTTTCCTTCTGAAACTTTTTATCCCTAAAATATAATGTTGTTCTCTTGATTCTTGCCAAACAAAATCATGAGATGGACAGAGGAGTTCTGAATCTAAGGTTCCCCATAAATAAAGGCATAAAAATGAGTCTGGAAGGATGATGCTTCAGGAATTTTTCAGGAAAATTAATGAGGAAATAAATATATGGAATAAATGAAGGTAAACATACTGGAAACTGGATGCTAGTCTATGTTTTGAAGTTGGGAAACCAGAACAGGGTAAATTTAAATAGCAAAAGCATCTGTTTGATTAAGTCAACAGTAATGGGGGAAAAAATGATTATATAATAAAAGTTGTGACTCATATGAAATGCCAAGCTAACTGTAATAGGGACAAAAATGGCAAGTGAGAAATTTACTGTTGTATTCTTTGATTAATGGTGCTGTTTTTGTTGTTGCTGTTTTGTTTTTACTTACTTTACATATACCATATAATTTAATATCTATGTTTGAAGAAACATTCAGTCAACATGTAAGAAGTAATACTGGACAGTATGACAGGCAGCAGTCTTGAGACACAAGCTACTTAACCTCTGTCAGCGTTTTCTAGGTGCCACTGAGGACAATTTTAAAGGCAGTCCATGACTTTTGCAGATATCTATGGGTTGGTTACACTGCAAGTGGGAATGGAACGTTTTGGAGTGCTAGGTTATGAGTTGAAGGTTTCAGGGAGGGGGGTGATTGCATGTGCAGTAGGAAAGGAAGACGCATATACTGGTGCAACTTGAGAGGAGAGTGACAGACAGGTTTTCACTGTCACTTCTAAAGACTTACAACCCCTGTCCAATGCATCTCAAATGTACAGAGCACTAGGCATACTTCTCAGGTTAGCCCATGTGATGGGTACTCAGTCTGAACACCTACATTAACCCCATTTACAGCATCTCACTGGTAAGCAGTATTTGCGTCACTGCATCATCACTAGTTTCACAGCAATCCAGGGTTATTTCTGGGAATGTCTTTATTTTTATGTGCTCTAACATTGTGTTGTTATTTCTTTTTTTTTTTTTTTTTTTCTTTTTTTTTTTTTTTTTTTTTTTTTTCTTCCTCCTTTGAACTGCATTGCAAGGGAACTCATTTCCTCTTGGGAATGTATGAAGCCACAGGTTTTAATATGGATCACTATAGCAAGATGTAGCAAGATGAGCTAATTTCTGCCTGGATTCATGTAGACATTCGTTCCTAGTGTTCCCCTGTTAGTTTGTAGCCCTATTACATACATCCTTTCTCTCTTCTTTCAGGTCAAATCTTTTCCTTCCTGATGGCTGTTGCTCAGTTTTTCTTTCCTGGGCAGCCACAAGACTTTCTTCCTACTCAGCACCCTCAAGCAGGGAACCAGCCTCAAGCTCTTTGCTGCTGCTCTGCTGACAGTGTCCCCTCCCTGTCCCCTACTGTCATCTACTCCAGGAGGTGCCCACAATTTAACCTCTTAACATAACCTACATTCCCATAGGTTCTCACCCTGCAGGGGAGCTTGGGAACCTTTGAGCACCAGCTAATGATGTTTGGACAGTCTGGGAAGATGTTAAATGCAAAGAATGTTAAGTACAGTGCAAAGCTCTGCACAGTATGAACATACAGACCTCAAAAAGTGGGCAAGGGTTCCCAACGGAGTTTTGTAAATTTACCCGAAATATTTAAAAAAAAATAGTCAAAGGAATTTTCAACGAAGACTACTTACTTGTCCTTATTGTTTTAGTCTAATCCTACTAATGAAGCAGACACAAAATAGAAAATACTTTAAACTGCAAGCTCTTTTTATCTGTGATGCTAATAGGAACACATTGTGCACTTCATTTTTTTTTTTTTTTTTTTTTTTTTTTTCCAGTCGTTTGCTCCTAGATAAGCAGTGTGCTATTAGTCTCTGGTGGTGCTGTCTTCAGGGACTATTTCTGTCCGGCACTTGGGAGAGTGCATTATGAGATGTCAGCATGTGTGAGCAGAGATAGTATGGCTTGTCATGTACAGATAGGCCATATTCTGCTATAAAATGATGCCTTTGTCTTTTATCACTGTCACAGTCTTACTTAACAAGCTGTGACTCTGTGGTTCGTCACAAAGAAAACTGTCATCCCAAGATACGTGCCTTGAATGTCCTTTCATCTTCTGCGCAGGTAGGATCTGCCGTGTGACATCAAGCAGAACAGTAACTCCAGATGGACTCCGCCAGTGCAGCAGTATATTAACAAAGGGCTCTGCTGGCACAGAGCCAGGCTTTGCACCTTAGATTAGATTACAGGGATGAGGAAAACATATGTAAGCTTTTAAACAAAGCAAGACCAAGTAACATGTCATAAATATAATTAGAAAAGGAAATGTTAGTAATCCATTGTGTTTAAGTGATAATTTATTTATCATCATGTTATCCTGAGCAACAGATAAATCAATTAGAGTTGCTTTGGAAAGCAAAAAAATTGTGTTGGTCTAACAGAGTGTTGACAAAGTGTTCTGAGAAACCCAAAAGTTCTGTAGCTGTGTTTCTCCACATAGTTATGTTTAGGTAGAAATCTCCATGTCTGCTGGCGTTCAATAACAATTCTCCTAGATCTTAGTACTTATATTCCTAAGGTCACTGAACAAAGAAACATTGTCCATTGCTAGGATCAGAGACAAACACATAAAGAGAGAAGCCCTTAGCATTTCCAGAGGGTGCATACATTAAATAGTTACACAGGGTGTTCAGTGGGCGCTTTGCACCAGAGCCTGCAGGTCAGAATTTTTCTGGCAGAGGAATAAGGACCTATTCTGCTCACTTCAGCATTTTGTATGGCCATGGGACATATTATACTGCCAGAGTTGTGATTCTGCAGATCAGATTAAGCTACTTTGTGGACATTAAAGTATGAATATTTCATGTGAGCTTTTACAGAGCTGAATTTAAACTAAGGTGCTGAAGTACTTCTCCACATTTCTCTTTCCCTGGGTTTTTGTATTTTTAAACTTGCCTTCCCTTGCATAAAGTTAGTCTTCCATTGGGCTGTTTTTTAATTGTGTAAATGATAAAATCAGAAATATTAATCTTCACGAGGTTTGGACTTCCAAACCCAGTGCAGTAAAAGAAAGGGGAAGGAGAAGGAGGCATTTGTCAGTTCACAAAGACATCTGAGGGTATAATATTACAAGGAATAGTAGTTTGGGGAGTAGTTTGTCCATTGATGGAAAAGTGCAGCATTCACATATAACAGTGCTGCCAGGAACTGAGGAATGCCAATGAAACCTGTGTGGACGTGTTACCAGTAAATGTGCCTGCTTGGCTGTTGCTTAAAAATAGAAAAGAGGGTGTTGAGTACATAGAAACTGATGTTGATGAATTTCTGACCTCTTTATTTTGAAAAAGTGTCATCTCCTTCTGCCTGATTCTGAGCTTTCTCACCCCCACCAGTGCTCGACATTTGAAACAAAATATAACTCCTTAGAATGATGGTTACAGACAGTCTTTCATCAGATAATGTTTCTCCATTCAGGCTTCAGACACGCTTCCCACTAGCTACTGCTTTTAGATATACTGAACACTGGTACCACTAAGCATGAATACGAACTGTACAGGTCATTTTGGCTCCTTATCTGTCATGGAAGGAGGGAAATGAGACAACTGTTTATATTGTTCAGTCTAAAGTCTGTGCTCAGATGAACATATATGGGCAGTGAATCAAATTTTCCTATCTCTGATGTGCTCCCAGAATGATACCTGGCTCTGAAGGTCCCATTCAATTTGCTCTTGTGCTTGAGTTAAGCCTCAATGTAAATTCTGGATCACTCCTTTACCTCTCCCTGATCAAAAATGCTTGTATTGTATATGTGCATTAAGAGACAGTTAGGCTCCAACACCAAGACCATATTTACCTGTAGGAAAAAAACGTCATTTAATATTAGGTAGCATAAATGAAGAAGTAACCAAGGTGTTTTTCTTTTCACTTACTACATGATGAGATTCATTTGCGGCTCCATCCCCTTGGACCTTTCTACTTATTAAAGGTCCTAGCTCTTGGGCTTACTTCTTATCAAAAATAGATACTGTTTTTATCCTACGTGCAGTCTGTCTCCCACGGAGACTATAGGATCAAAGTACATGGTGGTGAAAATCCATTGCAGTGACAAAAGGATGAGAACTCCTGCATCTTCCTGAAGAAAGTCTCAAGTAAATCAATTAGAAAGTGTGTTTTTCTCTCTTATGGTGGGACCACGGTGGAATTTATGCAGTTTATGATGTGGGTGAGTTTTGTAGCTGGCATTTTCTGATGTGAAAGTCTACTGCCCCATAAAGGGAAGCCACTAGTCAATTTTGCAAGTTAGGTATTGACATTCCCTTTACAATGCAAAGTAAAAAAGGCTCATCCACATATAGTGGATGATAGTAGGTAAGGACACATCTGAGACAGTCTTTGGAGAGGAGGGGTAAGTCTTAACTCTTTCTCAGACATTTAGTTGACTTACTGACCCATCTTAGCCCAGGACATTCTCCTGGAAGGAGACATTCAGTTGTTATTCCAAACACCAGCAAAACCAGCTGGTGGTATTGCAGCCTGTTTCTATAATAACTCAGGTGAGAGCCTTATGACTGGGTTACTTATTATGCATGCTGATTGATTTGCTTCCACATTCTATCTCAGATGAGAATGTGTGCACAAATTTGCAATAGGCAAAATGTTACTGCTGCAATTCATGAGTTTCAGAGTTCAGAACTAAAATGTCTGCATGTGTGCATTCACATTCATTCAATATATCTGATTCAATAATACACATATTTTATAGCATTCACTGAATCCCTTGCACTTGAAAAGCGGTATACAATGTTATTTATGACTTTATCACTTTTCTACCCTTCATTTCATATACTGCAGTAATTTAGTGCACATAAAGGCTTGAGGCTATGATAATCCAGGCAGAAAAAAAATGTTGATTTAGATATGCCATTCATAATCACACTGCTGTGATGCAGAAGTCTTCACAGCATAATGCTTATGGAATGTGATGGTGTTACTACCTCATTTACCATACCCCCCTTTGTTTTTCAATTTGAGTAAAAAATTCTGTTTAATTCTATCACTATGAAACCAAATGATAGACAACTTTTTATTAGAATAAGCAAAAAATCTCTATTTGCCAATTCTTCTTTAGACAAATTATGTAATAGTTCAAATGAGAGCACAAAGCAACATACAAACAGCTGCTGGGAAACTTTACTTAACATTAGGCACTTTCAAGCCTGAACTGTGTAATGTGCATGGCTTAATGCATCGTATGTCTTTACTAATTTAAGCCTGATTGTGCAAAAAGGGCTGTGTGGGGAAACAAGTGGACAGCTTCTGTTAAGGAGTCATGCTGGAGCTAAAGGTCTTCCTGCATTCACTGCATACTGCAGGCAGAGTTATTTTCACTTCCCTTTATGTGATTTTAAAAAAGTAATGCTAAAAACATAGAGGTGGAAAACTGGTTTATGCTCAGAAAATGGCTGTGAAAATAGAAGCATTGGGAAAGATATTATACTCTCAGGTAGCATTCTGAATTTTGATACTAGCATCAGATTTTTGAGATTTTTTGTGACTTTCAGAGTTTGAATGTGGTGGGAGATTTTGAGTTTCAGTTCGATTTTTTTTCTCGATTGTGCCCTTTTTGAGCTCATTTCTTCCTCTGGTATTACTACCCTTGGAATGCATTTACAATTTCAAGGTTGCTGAATAGGAAGTTAAGAACATTTATTGTACAACTACTTCAAATATTTTTAAAAGGTCAAGAAAAACCCTTGATGTTGGTTTTCAATATGTTCATTTCATGTAGTATTTAATTAAATGCCAGCAGAAAAAAATGTAGACATCAATGTGTAAACTATGACTTAGAAAGGAGAAACAGTGTTTTATTCACACACTAGTGCCTTGAATGTAATCTGATGCAAGCAATATAATTAAAAATATGGGTCGATTATACTTTTATAGAATGGTATATATATAGTTGGCATTAGAAAGGTAATTTCTAAAAAATAAAATGTAATCTGAATTACTTTTTCTACAAGATAGTTATTGACTTATTTCAAAAGGTGTCAGTAGACACTTCAAGTGATGTCTGTAACCAAGAAATTCCACCTGTGTTTAACCTTTATGTTTTCATCCAAACCTTCATCTGGCCATAGGGCTAGCGAGATCCTGCCCTCATCTGCAGAAGTAAATACAGACCTATCATAAACAAACATTGCATACAAATTTTTAGGGCCAAATAATGGTGGTCTCAAGGTACAGATTCGTGTATTGAGAGAATCTTGTTTAAATCTCATTCATAATTTATCTTTATGCTGCCATTTTATTTATTTATTACATAAATAACTGTTACAAATATATTTCTTTTTAAACATAAACAGTTTGGGTTCAGTACAAACATAATAAATCTTTGTTACATGTTTGTTATAGCCAATAGGTAGAAGTAGGGAAAAAAATCTGGCTTCCAAAAATAACTTTTTTAATAGAGCAGTGAACATTCATTTCAGGTAAAGGCAAGGAAAAGAAAATTCCTGGTTTCTAAAAATAACTTTCAGTCACAGCACAGCACAGAAAATCCATCTCATTGTTTTGATGGACCATTCCTTTTTTCTGTTTAGGATACCAATTGTTAGTTTAATGCCAAATTAGGCAGCTTCCTCCAGACACCACTCCCAGAAAGTTGTTCTCAAGCATCTGAGAAGGCTTAGCAAAATGTATGACTTTATACAGTATCTGGGAGAGATTAACCTGCTTTGTACACGAGAACAAAGTAATTCTGAAGCATGAATGTGGTGTGCCTTGTTCTCAATTTTTATTAATCCACTGAGAAGCATTGATTTTTTTACAGGTTCTCAACTTTCTGTTATTGTAAAGAGTATATTATACTAAAGCAAACTACTTTCTTCAGAGTCATGCATCTCTGTAACAAGTCAGCATAAATAAATTCTTGTGTTTTCACATGATTTTGAAGCCAGCTTGCTCTGGGCAATAGGTCCAGGCTGTGCTGAATGCCCTGTACTGCTCAGGTGTCAGACCTTACATGGCGATAAAAAGCTGATCTGTAGGGCCAACCTAAGTTAAACTGGAAGCGAAGGACATGAGCTTTATTAGCTGCAGCCACCATGGCAAAATATTTTTGCATGCATCTTAGGCAGAAAGCCTTAGGGAAAAGGCAACCTCCAAAGAAAGCATGGGCCTGGGTGTCTGTTTTGTCATTCACGTAATCGATAGATAGGTCAGTCATCCTGCACCCTCCTAGCTTACTTCAGATCTCCTTTTAAGAGCCTTTAAGGTTCCTCAGGGCAGAAACTAATCCTGCTCTGCAAAGAACTCCTGAAGCCAGATGACTTTTTGTGGGGTAGTGGAAGACAAGTGCTGGTAAGCTGCTGGTTGTATAATAGATGCAGGACCTGATTTTCGTTTGATTTAAGTCTTTTGGCTTTGTTTACGGAGGTCCTTAAAGAGGAATTAAAGACAGATCCCTTACAGATGTTGTCATTTGTGATCAATTTATGGTCCTCTTATATGCCTACAAAAGCTGCTTTGGAGTAAGCGTGGGTCTTAAACTTGTGTGGCTGTAAGTGGAAGGTATATTTTTTGCTTTACAGGCTGCTGAAATTTGAAAATCTTACTTTTTTAGGAATGGTTTACAGGTGAAAATCTGTGTCTGGATAATGTGTTTTGTTTTTTTTTTTTTTTTTTCCCCTACTGTGTTGTACTGCCTTGTACAACAGTGTGAGGTAGGAGTTGAAGTTTAAATCTGTTGTTGAGATAAGCTACCATGTTTCCTATTTCATATCATTATGACTTTGCAACTTGAGTGCTACTTCAGTTGTTTAATTAGTAGCAAATAATGTATGTGAACTGGAGGAATTTCTGTCATGTTTCCTGAGGCCTTAATAACTGTGGCATGTACAAGGAGTTTATTTAAGGCTAAGTGTAAACTTGATGGTGCTTCTCCAGCTTCAAATTGTTGCTTTAGGAGAGTTTTCTAAGTTCACATAACAAAAAGAAAATTGACTTGCCAAAGTCAAAGAAAATAGAAAGAATAATAATAAAATCGCAGATGGGTAATGCCATAAATAGGTAACACTGTAAATAATGAAGAACACTACTGCCAGCTCTTTGGAGACTTAGATCAGCTAACAATCAATGAAGACAATGACAGTTCAATACAGACAAATATAGAACAAGAAGGGCTTCCTACAGAGGCGAGCTCTTGGCAGAAATTTCATGAACTGATATTCAGGGTCTGATACAGAGCTGCAGGTGGTGGGCTGATCCTGGCTGATCGGCTTTTTTACTATATAAAAAACTGAATAAATCTGACTCACAATTATCTGCTGCAAGCCAATGAGTGTCTAAAGAAAAAATTAAGAGAAAAAAATGATGTGAGGAGACTAATTAGTTATAGTCACTTGGGCTAGAGCTTTTATTTCTACTTGGATCTTCTGAGGGAGAAAGCTCTGCAGTGTGAGTTGTTAACAGGTATCTAAATCTGTTTGTGTCTCAGCCCTAGATCCTAAGTCTTTGGCTACTGGTAAAAGAAGGAACTGAATTCTGTTTTACTGGGTTTGATATGGAATTTTGCAAGGGAAGAAACTCTGATAGCACAGGCTGTTAAAGACTCATGACAGAGGAAAGAAACCCAGGACGTGTCATGCCTGACTAACCCAGTGCCATACCCTCCTGTAGAAAGTCACGATGTGATGGCAGTGATGTGAGTTGGTCTGTGTTTCAATTTTGTATCTTGCTGTCTTTGTGATTAAAAAAAGTAAAAAGGAAAAAAAAGAAACAACACCTAAAACTTTAATGTGGCACTCCTTTATTCCAGTGCATAGAAATAAGGGCTGCCTTTTTCACAGAATAACACTTTTCACTCACTTTACAGAAGTGAGAAAGATCATACAGGAACACAGGTACAGTGAAGGCTGATATCCAAAAGAATGGTGAAAGAGCAACAGAGTAATGCATTTAATGGGGGAGAAATTAAGTGCATACTGTTTAGACCAACTCTCCAGTGCTGCCATGGCTGAGTTCAGCAGGAATGCAGCTACCTGTGTTTCAACTGTCAGACCTGCAGAGCAGGAAATACCTTCCCTTTCCTCCCCATCAACACACCAGAAATTCCCTACATTTTTTGCTGGGCTGTGTTTCAGGAAACTGGGTGTTTTGTTATGTCCTTGGTTTAAAGGTATATTTTACACTGTGTTGGAGGCTTTATTGTCATTATTACTGCTGCTACTATTATTGTCATGGCTCTCAGAAGCCTTCAGAAATGAGAGAGGTGCTGCTGTCAATATACCAAGATTATTTTTAAAGTCTTTGTCATGGAGTCAGACTGTTCATTACTGTCATCTGAACAGCACTGTTGGGTCAAGTTCCTCAAGCACTGCCTCTGAAATTATTTCCTACAGAAGGGTGAAATGCCTTCTGTCACAGTCTTGCTAAACTGAGTCCCAAGTATAGGAAATATTGTGAACTACCAATATGTCTCAAAATTCTTCATCAATGAATCAAATGACATCATTGAATTGGATTACATGAGTAGTTCTTGTATTTCTGTGATCTGGATTAAAGAACTCAGTGTTATAGAGAATTCCCTTGGCATATGTTTGACTATACTGGGATGCTGAGCCACATCAAGTGGTGTGTGGAATTGGGTACCTCTAAACAGAAATCCATGTTTGTACAAGTACAATCATTTGGGTACAGTGGGCTAGAGAATCTAGAGCTAACAAGAGCCGATCAGGTCACAGAAACTCTCCTGAGCCTGAAGGGCTAGAGAAAGGATTTGGATTCAGTGATTTGTCCTTGCAGTTTCCCTGGTGATTTTCCCTAAAGCTCTAGCTTCACGTGTCTCCTGTGCCAGAAATAATACATCAGGATGTAATAGGCCTTGTCTGTCTCCTGACAGTCCTCAGGAAAAGCACTCTGAGAGAGTAGGGGGATGAAGCAAGCAAACATTAATGGATGACTTGGAAGAAACAAACAAATGACACCAGTCCCAAAGGCTGTCTAGATCAGCAGCTAGGACTTGTAACCAAAAATGCATAACAGAATTAAGTGTGAGTAATCTGCTATCAACATAAAGTGAAAAGAAATCCTGCTTCAGCTGACTGCAACTTCTGCTGGTCTAGTCTATTAGCAATAAATAGAGCACAGACTGACAGGAGACATCATAAATGTATATTGGGAGTTCCTGAAAATAGTTATAATGTTTATTGATTTAATCCTTTGGGATAGTACTAAAAAATAATGTTTGGGTTCCATAATGTATGTTCCATGTTTTGAAACCAAGTTACTGCTGGCAATCTAGAAGCATTATTTGTATATGTATCTTTTTGAAGTAGAGATTGATCCATGTAGTTTGAATAGTTTGTATTTTACTTCTAGTGGACTAGACCTCCTGTTCACTTTTATTTAATACATGTCAACTGCCTTTAAAGCATGAAGACTAAGAGTTAAAATTTAAGATTATCATTTTAGCGTGATTTCTAATTGGTGGCTTTTTTTGCTTTTTTAAAGCAACATCAGTTCTTGCAGTCATTTAATGATAATAATTGTAAACCAGGGAAAATACAGGGTACTGCACTTTGTACAAAAGGTCTCCTTTGAATGGGAGAAGTATCTCCAAGTGCTGACTGTGTCTGTTACTTGGGGGATGCCATGGTCTGTCCTCACCAGAACTTCATTCTTCAACATCAAATTCTTCTCTGTTCTTTTGTTCTGTCACTGTTGTAGAGTGCCATGAATACATCTGAACTACAGACTTGTAGCAGTGTAATAAATTTCTGTAGATTTTTAAAAGATGTTCCTCATGAATGCTTTATTTATGTAGTCCTTGGAATTGCTTCTGTGCCATAGCCCTGGGCAGGGATTTGGCTGACTCTTCCAACCTCACTTAAAAGAGTAAATGACAACAGGGACTGGCTATTAAGGAGGGCACGTAGCAGCGTACTCTGACTGGGTAAGGGTAAGGCTAGTATGGACTAAAATCTGTTGAGGCAAAAGTAGTGAGACTTTTACTACTTCTACATCCCAGCTGAATCTGCTTCTTGTCTTCTTCTTTGTGACCCATGGAAACTTTTGGTAATCTTTATTGTAACTTTTCTGAGAACAGCCATCCTTCCAAACAGAATTCTGGCTATATTCCAGGTTATGCACAGTCAAGTGCTTGCTGCTGTACTGGAGCTAGTTAATGTTTGGATGATAAAGTAGTTTGACTTCCTAAGTTGATATGAGCCGTGTTCATACAGACATTAACCAGTGTGATAAACTTGTTACCTCTTAATGCTGCAATGATTGAAAAGATTGCTTACAATATTAAGATATTAATATTAAGGATTTTAATTGCCAGTAACTAATTGAAGTATTTGTGATTATAAAACAATTGAACAACTGAATATAAGACACATTTTAGCCTTACCAAGAGGTTGCCATCTGGGATAAGAATAGCAATATGCTGGAAAAACCAGATGGTCTTCACATGCAGAAAGAACCTGCTTCTCATCAGTATCGTGATTGTACTACTAATTAGAAAATAACGAACGAGGCATAAGTCAAGGAGGAATTTCCAAATCTAGCTTAGGATTAAGAGTCTCATTAAAATAACTTCAGGGACAGAGTAAAAAATCACATTTATTAATGTTGATAATGTATGCACTCAATGATATGGCTGTATGGCCGATAGAATCATAGAATCATAGAAACACCCAGGTTGGAAAAGACCTTGAAGATCATCAAGTCCAACTGCAGCCTAACCAGTACCCTAACTCTAAAAAACCTCCACTAAATCATATCCCTGAGCACCACATACAGACCCTTAAAACACTGTACAGGTGGGCTTTATGTGCCTAAAAAGCTGACAGAACTCTTACTTGCTGTCTTGACCTAGAAGATCCTTGAATTCATTACATTCTCACTTCCCATTACTGTCCACCTAATTTCTGCCTTAACTCCATAGCTGCAGAAGCTGAAAGTGGTGCCAAATAAAGCTAGCGAATGCTTCTACATGGCAAATGCTAATAATCCAAATACACCATAAAGTGATTGCCTGCAGGGATGAGAGTATTGATTTTAAAACAAACAAAATAAGCCCAGCCCACAACCAACTCAGCTCCATGCCTTTCTGCCTCAAAGTAAATAAACTAAACCTTGGTGAGTAGGTGTCAATGCTTAATTCTAGGTGTGGCTTATTGAGTAGAAGGGCCAAGGTAAATCTTATTTATCTTCTTGGGTCTTGTTCCTACTAGATGTTTTGACTAGGCACCTCCTAATATCTGAATGACAAAGGCAAATATCTACTTCTTAAATTGGCCTTTGTGATTGAGTTGTTCTTTTGCATTGCCAGGATTTACTGTCTGTGCATAGGTAGTCTAACTCTACACAGTACACTAATACATGTCGTTCTATCTTGAAGATGATCAGAAATTCAAATCCCTTTGCTAACCTTAGATTTCAGGTTCATCTCTAGAAGGCAGGAAGTTAGCGCTTCATGAGTACAACTCTTGCTACTCTTGTTTTTTTTTTTCCTTTAAAAAAAAATTAAAAAAAAATTAAGAACCAGATATTTTCCCAGGTGTTCTGTGTTTTTTTAAATATTTATTTACTTATTTATTTTGTAACGTGCTGAAATGCAGATGTGTTGTCCTTAATCTTGAAGAATCAGACAGTCTAAGTCATTTAGCTTCTGGATGAAATAAATAGCTTTTTTTTTATACTGAGTATTAACTCCTACACTTGGCTTTGGTGTTGCAGGAGATGTCTTCCCTGAGCAACTTCTAGTGATATCTGTGCAGCAGTTAGTAGCACAACTGGTCAGGACTTTTTCTTGTGGAATTTCAAGTCTTCAGTTGAAACACTAGGTATGCTAAAGTATTTCAAAGACAAGTGTACTAACATGGAGGAGGGTAGGGTTGTGGTTTCATTATTATTATTGTTGGAAAAAAAATAATAATTACAGGAACAAAAGAGCCTGCCTCACTTCTTTGGAGCCTGTCAAATTGTTGTGATAGCTCTGCAAAAATAGCTAGGATGGAAAGTTCCAGTCTAAACTCCAAAAACAAAAAGTTCTGAAAGTTATAAGCAACTAAAAAATTAAAAACGGAACCTTAAAATAGGAACTGTTAAGCAATCTTACTAATAGCTGGTATTACCTGCCCCACCTATGTAAAATATAAGCATTACTGTTCTAATAGCCTAAATGCACTAAATACCACTAATGTAATCTTGGTAATAGCTACCAGAAAGATGTGGCTGATGTTTTCTTGACTTTATTGATCTGCCAAAATTATAAAGTGGCAGTACTTTATGTAAGCTTTATTTAAAAGCATAACTGCAGAGTGATGACAGAACATTTTATATACCAATGTGGCAAATATAGCTAAAGCTCTGTTCAATAGAGCAAGGAAGGAAAAAGCCACAAAAAATACTATTTGCTAATTACAGTTAAGGGAAAGGTTAAGGATTTGGAGATGTATTTCTGTTTTATTTTCATTTTTAAACTGTGCCACTAAAAGAAGAATGGTAGATACTAGAGTCCAGAAGTGTAAACAATGGACTTTACTAAGTGATCCACAGTAACTTTTTAGGTGCATTTAGCTTAACATACCAGTGCAGCGAAAGTGGGCCAAGTACTAAAATGCTTTTCAGTTTCTGAGGGCGTGCACTTGAACATCATCAAACTTTAAATTAGTTTTGATGTCTCATAATGATTTATCTAAGCTTTGCTTTATACATAGTTGGACTGCTGCATTAAAGCATTCAGATCTAAGACTGCAGAAGGGTGTATATGGTGCAATGACTAGCTCAGCCAATGCTATTCTACTAGTGAATTTCTTTGAAATAGATTTAATAACCTTGCCAGTCTGTTTCCATATTGCACCGTTAGTATCATCTTTATATGATAAATTGCTATTCCTCACTCTTGTTTAGAATAGAAGTCTTCTATCTGCTTTTATGATTAAAAATAAAAATCCACTGTCTGTATCTTGCCATTCTTGTTTGCTATAAACAACGTGTATTCTCTGAGCTATACAGAAAGGTCTTCTCAGTAAAGGACAGCTATAAGACCTAAACCTTTAGATATATGTACTTACATGTTTATTCTTTTACAGTGAAGAATGTGGCTCAGATTTTGAAGTTGAAAAGAAAGCTACATCAGTGATTGCCATGAAAACTTCATTTATAGAACCAAGCTCTATTTCTATTGGCACTGTTCATAGACCCCAGTGCATGGGCTAACAGCTGCAGAGTTAAGCACACCTCATTCCAGCTTACTTACTAATGAGATGTTTTCTAGGTTTTGCCTGGGAACGCTAAACTTTTAGCCTATGCTAATGGACCTATACAGAGTGTTAATATAATGAATCAAAGTACAGTTGCCTTACTTTCCCTTTCTATTTCTTGTGTGGCTCCAGTAAGCTTGCCTTAGTTCTCTTCTAGCACATCATTAATGAAGAATTTGCATTCCATAATAAAATTGGTATAATTGTTATACTTAAAGGATTTTATATTTTTCATTAACATCATCTCCTGTTAATGTTCTAATTGGTGTCTTTGTGGGTCACCTGGTCAAAATGGCCTGCTCAGATTTGGGAGGAGAATGTGGTAGTGGAGGGAATGGGCTGTTCAGGCAATTGTACTGTTACAAAAGAGAAAATATTCTTTTGTGGATTAACACCCAGTTAAAACCTCAAGGAGCATAAATGGTTTCTTTCTTCTCTAGAAGAGAGATTACATATTTGATGGCATCAGGTTATGTTCTGCTCAATATTCTCGTAAGTTCCCTTTACAATACAAAAATAATAGGCAGAGTTGTTGAGTTTAATACTGACCATAAAGAATTGCTGAAAGTTCCAATAGCTTGATGATAAGCTGATAAGTGGAAATCTATTTTGATAAAATGTGAAACAATGGACTTGAACAGCAACAGTTATAAATACATATAAGTGTTGGACTCTAACCTAGTGCTACAGAAATGATTTTAGTGTCATTGTGGGTATTTCCCTGTAAGAATTACATCATTGCATACAGAAGGGATATGAAAAGGAAAAAAAAAAAAAAAAAAAAAGAAAAAAAAAAGAAAAAAAAAAGACAAATTGAGTGCTAATAATTATTACAAAACTTGTTGATAAGAAAATAGAAAAGTACTATTATGAAACAGAATAAATCTACCATGATCCCATTTCTTGGTAAGTACAAACAGTTCTGACCATCTTATCTGAGCAGGCTGTAATTGTGCTGGATAAAAGAAAATGACCAGGTTAATGGAAGATGTGAAATGGAACAGGTGAGGTAAGCCTAAGGGAGAGCATTTCAGCTTTGATAAGGGGTGACTGAGGAGGAGATCACAATTGTGCATAAAATAGTGAATGTCATACAGAACATGAAGAGGGTGAGATGTTCACTTTTTTTTTACTGTACAAGCTGCTTAAGAATGTCCAGCAACAAATTTAAAAAAAAAAAAATATATATATATATATATATATTATCATGCAACATATTTATATTGGAATATCCTTTGGCAGGAGGCTTTGGTAGCCAAAAGTGTAAATGGATTCAGAAACAATTAGGATACATTAATGAAGGATAAATCTGTCAGTGGCTGTTAATACTCAGGCACGGTACTTGCTTTCAGTGTATGGAAACAATACTTGACAGGAATAAGGAGACTATGTAAGGGAAACAGAACTAGTTCCATGATTATCACTCCTTGGACATCAGCTACTGGCCACTACAAGCAATTAAATTGTTAGTTAGATGAGAGTCTAGGTCTGACAGTGTTTGATTACTGTCTCATAGCCCACAGCCTTCCATCAGAAATGCCAAATCTCTGGGGACTCCATCCTTTGAATGTGATTTTTAAGTCTTTACCTTCGCTACCCTTTCATAAGGAGGTAAAACAACATGCAAGTCAATCAGTAAACAATTAGTGAACATGGTAACATAGGACAGGGTAAGAATAAAACTGATTTTGAGGTGTCTCCACTGCGGCAGGTTGTGGATCTTTAATCAGTGTATTTTTTTATTCTGGCAAGGTTAGACACAGTGCATCCTCCCCTTTCAGTATTTGCTGTTCTGCTGAGTACTGTATCCACATGACAGAATAGAAACCTCTTCTTTATAGGCACAAGTGTAGTATTTTGCTCTTGACTGGCATACCAGTCAAGAACCCTTAGGAAACCATTTTATGGTAATACTCTTCTGGCACTGTTATTTATTTATTTATTTATTTCCTGTCTGTTATGAAGAGAAATAAATGCTTACTTTTCTCGTGTTCCCATATTATAAAGATCTATTTTCCCTAGAGAGCACCCACTGTGTGACAGGTATTTGAAAGCTTTCCTTGCTGCTGAGCAGGTGCCAGAGAGACTTCAGCAACAGTAAATTTCTGGGGGAAACATTTCCACTAATGAGTCCCTTGTGCTTTTCAGGAATAAAAATATTCTCAAGCTTTATATTTCTATAATCTGTGATGTCTGCAACATCATTCAACTGATGCAGAGTCAGTGCTATTGCAAACTTAAAGGGGATTGCCCAGAAAACATTGGGCTACTTGGCCACCTCTATGCTATAGTTGGAGTTCAGATATTTAATGTATGATCTTGTCCCCCTTTTTCTCTGTGCTTTTTACTTTGATAAAGTCATCCATGACTAATTTGAAACTTTTTTTCTACCTAGTAATTTATTTAAATAGCTTTGTAATTCATTGGTGTGAGTATTCCCAGGACAAAATGTTAAATGGGAAATATTTATGGTAAAAGCTTTTAAGTTCATAGGAAGAAATGTTATGAAGTATTTGAATGTGGAAGATGTATACTCTAGCAGACCTCAGTATTGCAGGGAGAGCTTGGATGCAAATGTACAGTCTGGCCAAGACAGCGTTCTCCTGCTATGCTTGATTTAGGAGCAAGCGCTACCCTGTGTCTACGTTATTGCCATATTGTTGCTGACAGATTATATTATCTCAAGCATAGTCCACATCTGTCTTTCATCCAATTAGCAAGGACAGGGAATTTCAGATAACCTTCTGGCTGTACTTTTTCTATGAACAGCCTACACTTAGAAATGAAGCCTGAAAATCCTTGTCACAAGAGGCAAGTACTAATATACTACCTTGCATAAACCTTTGGGTACATGTAAAAGTTTGAGATCTAGCTGTACTTTCCACCTGAGGTATAACATTTTCAAGACCAAAGGGAAGGATCCTATGGACACAGCCTTTACCTATGTACTTGTAAGGAGTCCTTTTAGCTTTTCACTATGGATACAAGGCAGGACTTCAACAGCAATAGCTCCTATCTGTTGTCAGAGACCCAAATATGGATATGGATATGTATGGCAATTGCTTCAGAGAATGTTAAATCAAGCTATTTCAGCTATTTTGGCTAAGACATTACCGTAGGATCTGTTCAGCACAAGCCACTGCTGTTGCATCAGCTGAACTTGTAATTCCAGAGCTCAGACCCCCTTGACCTCTAGGAAACAAGAATGAGAAATCTGCACATGGCAAAAGTGATCTGAGTGTATCAGTGAGGAGAGAGAATGTAAGTGAGATAAAGGGTTGCACACGCATGACCTCATAGCTAATTATTTAAGGCCTTCATTCTTAATTCACAGGTAGGAAAGGGATCTGTAGACTTCAAGAAGAGTTAGTAAAAGACCTCCTGGCTAGCTGTAATCAATGCTGGATGCATATATTGTACCTTTAAAGGATTTAGGCAAAACTGGGAAAAATGGACATGCATTAGTTAGGTTTATAATCCATACTTTACATGATTTGGGATGTGTTTAGAAATGATTTGAAGCAGACGGGTGCAGCCCACAGTATAGGCTGTTGCTAGTTTCACCCAGGCTGGAAGATAACTGTCATTATTATAGTTAATAACTTGTACCAGGTAGTCTGCCAGAGTCACTGAAATGCAGCAAGGTGACCCCCAGCTGAGCTGTGGCAAATCTGTTTTGACTAGTTTTGTTTCTAGCTAGACATCAATTTGTAAGGAATATTTCATTTAGATATATTTTGTTTGTTCATTTCTAGAAAGGTATGTGTCAGTGGCTTTTCTGAGCACTCAAACTGTAGTTCTATCCTTGCTTTGACGGAAATGCACTCAGCCCTAAGGACTGCCTGGGTCAGCTTGCCAGAGCACTCTACTTGACCATAAGTTTTATACACTTTTTTCATGTGTGTAATGAATTTTTGTAAAGCTGTTTCTGATTAGGCTGTGGCAAAAGTATGTGTGCTGAGAGCTGAAGAATTCTTCCCTGAAGGTCCTGTTTCTCCTATACCGGTGTGTAAGCTGTTATTATCGCTGTGATCTGAATAATATTAGAGAATGGTTTAAAGTGTTCAAGTCAACAATTCTGACTTGCAGTTGCTAAAACAAGAGAAATTTATTTACAGCTAAGAATATTGCCATACATAAAAATGTGGTCTGCATCCTCAAATAGATATCCATTACTTCTTTAGAATATTCAGCTGTTGACTTCTTGATGATCCAGTGTTTGTTACAGAAACAAAAGCTACAGTAGTTAATTGGGGATTACTGCTCCCATTTGTAGCTTATTTACTTGCTGATAAATCAAAAGAAACTGAACTGCATTTCTTGTAACACATGAAAACCATGAGGGAGAAATTTGCATTTTATTTTTAGGAGGTATGATCTGCATTCAAGCAAGTCTACTTCCAGCTTCTCACAGCCTCTTCTGGGGATGAACTGGGAAGTCTGGATGCACAAAGAGCACATTTGTCATGGATGGAAGCAACTACACTATACACTTCTCTTGTAAGAGAGAAGCAGGAGTATATTTATTGTTTGTAATATAGATATCATGTAGTGATTTAACAGTAACTTAGTAAGATTTGAGATAGCTGGATGCACTTGATTATTTATTGCATAGAGAGTAGGGTTAAACATAAATATGGGAGACTCTTCTGTTGAGTCATGAGGTTCAGAGTGGACCCCCTTGCTTTCTTACCTCTGTAGTTCTTGGAATTTAGGAGCCTAGGTGCAGTTGAACCCAATCCTACCCCCAGACTTGGTCTGTGCTTTATGTTGGAGGGATTGTGTGTGCACAATCAACGATCTAATCTTAGGGAAACTAACAAAGCTTAAAGCCATCAGTCACTTTCTGAGTACCTGTATCAGCAAAATATCTTAATGTCAAAGTGTAAGGGATCTCTGTGCAGGCATAACCTTGAGAGGTGTCCCTACTCAAGGGGAGATCCTGTTGTGCAGCCAGCTGCTGCACAGAAGAGCACCAGGGGCTCTTGGGCTGCACACTATTTATGGGGTAAGATAACTGACTCATAGTCATGCTTTGTTTTTAGGCGTGTGCTCAATTGGCCCTCAGCTGTTGAACCGGCTGTCTGCTATCAGTTCTTTCAACCCCCCCAGTCTGAAACAGATTTGTGGTCATTAATCTGCCTTAGAGATTTTTCAGTACTGTGGGGTAGGGAGCTTGCTGTCACATCTCTCCTGCGATGCTTTTTTTTTTTGTCTGCAGCTTTTATGTGTACTTATTCACTGGTTTTCCAAATATTGCCTCCAATACAGTTCAGCTTCTGAGGAGACAAAGTAAAAGCCAGTCCTAGAGCTCTTGTCTGAGGCAGATTTGTCTCTAACAATACCTTTCCAGGACATGTCGTCCAACAAGCAGCAGTATACAGGGCACAGTGCAGAGGGGTGTCCTGCCTGGAGGCTGTCCTGAATTCTGCACTGTGCAAAACCGTGACCAGTGCAGTTTGAGCCTGAGTGCACAGAGGGAAGCAGTCTCAGGAGACCACTGTAGAAATGACATAACGATTTGTCAAGTCTAAACCTACTTGTTTCCAATGTTCACCATGAAGGGCTGAAATATCCTTGCTCAAAATTTGTCATAGCTTATGTTTTAGAAGACAAGCTTTTGGCCTCAGTTTGAAAGGTGCATATAACTTATCTACCTCTAGATAGTTACCTACAGATAGATGTTGTATAGATAAATATGTTTTTAAATTGCTTATTGTAAAGTGAATCAGAAGTATAAACAGTTCCTTGAAGAGGCAGTAGGACAATGAGGCAGAAATCAAGGGCTGCAGGAAAGGTTCATCACAGAAAATACAAAGAGAAAGGTAACAAGAAATGAGAGCAGTTACCTGGAGAGAAGCACTCAATCACACCACGGAGTTCAGTGTCAACCCAATGCTGGACTAAAATTACTAAGTGTACAGGAGTGCGAACAGCCAGCTATCAATTTGTTTTGGTAATTCTACTGCAATAGAAAAAGCATCTAACTTAAGAGATCAGAGCAGGGAAACCTTGAATTACTGTTTGCCTTCTCAGGAGAATGTGCAGACCATGAACTGCTGCCTGGAGTGAAGTAAAGCTTGATTGAATGCATGGACCTGCCTGCTGCCTTTTGAGATGAAGCTCTGCTGTCTGTCTCTCCCTGCCTATCAAACTGACTTTATGTGAAGAAACAATCCTTCTCTGTTAAAACTAGGAATAATTCAGGTCTGAAGTGTGAGATGTCTGACCTCTTGTTTTACAAACCACAGATAACATTCACTATATGTAATATTTATTGATTATTATAAATCACTGTAGCTAACATCTGCAGATCTCATTACAAATGAAGTTTTGGAAAGAGCAGACTGTTATGCAGTGTGTATTAAATTTATAGCACGGCTGCTCAGTTCAATAAGGAGCAGATTATGAATTAAAAGTCAATAATGGCATTATAAGCATTCATTTTGGGGGATCTTTTTCTAATTATCTGCAATCTGTCATCCAGACAGTCTATGATAACTCATCTTAGAACAAAAGCAATGTATCTGCTGCTCAGCATAGGAAGCAAGCCGACCCTCCCTCTTCATTTTACTGTGTTGTGATTTATGTACTTCTGCTTCTTTTCCACTAAAGCAAGGGGAGGGGGGAATCTCATGAGATCTGCAGACCTGATTTTACCTTGGGTATGAAAATAGCTCTTTCAGAGACGCTGTACCTGAAAAATAGGCTTAAATAGAACGTCCCTAATGCTTAGTTCAGCTGTTTGCCAAGGAGAAGGGAAATGAGCTCTGCATTGTTTCCAGTTTTTCTACTGATTCTATTTCTATCTGTCTCTTTTCTGTTTATATGCACCCACCAAATGAGCGTGCTCCTACCTGCAAGGAACTGAGCAATTTAATTACAGTTTTGGGAAACACCGATGCTCAGTACTTCTGCTCAGTTCATCATGTGGAGTGACCATCTCTGGGCATTAAAGAATTAAAAAAAGCAAGGGCTGGAGTTTTTATTTGGATTATTTTCTTTAAAAGGTGGTCCTCTTACCTCCAGGGACATAGTTTGGAGATATCCGGGTGCTCTGAAGAGTGAAGGGAAACAGCAGATAAAAATCATTTTTTCAAAATAAACTTTCAGATAAAGCAGGAATTCCAGAGAGAGGATGGGAAGGGAGAGAGTGTCAGGAATAATTTGTCACTGCACATTGTGCCCTTGGATATTACACATAGGCCAATCACTAACTCTTGGTTGGTAATGGAAGATCCCAACTATTTTCCCAAGCTTTTTCTTAGGGAACAGACTGAGTGATGGTGACTGAGTTCAAAAGGTGGGATTCTTTTCTGGGAAGGGTGAGGATCAGGGTTCTGGGAAGGTTTTATATTGTGACCATTGGATTAGCTGGAATTTTGCCTGTAATTTTAAATGATCTGTATATTTTCCCTAGATCTTCAGAGAGACACATTTTAAAATCTGAAGAGATAAATAGAATAAAAAATAGAACTTGAGTTCTTCAACTTGAGGGTTTTTGAAAAGCTACCTAACCTTTTTTGTTTTGAAATAGTGATTTAAAGGTTAAGCTCTTGTAATTCTACTCCACAGTTTGGTCAGACATTTTTAAGAGACTTATTCCCATGGTGTCTATGTTATGTGCTTCTCATTGCGCTTATGTGGCTTGTGTATGAAGTTTTCGGTTGATAGTTTATTTCTTATCGGTGTTCCTATTTGTTCTGTCACTATTAGCTATTTACTAACAGCTATTTGTCTACTTTGAAACATGTTGTTTTGATCCCATTGATCCACTCCTTTGTGTTTCAGTTTGTCCTCTGTGTCACCTCTGACATGGGTGCATCCATCAGTTTTGTGTCATGTGGACCTCATGACGTTGCTTTCACATAGATAAGATTTTCCATGTTACACTCCTGAGTATGCTATCTGGCTACTCAGATACCAAGGCTGTGTTCATAGCATCAGGACTTGAACAGCACAGAGCAAACCAGTTTTTGGTGACAAATACTTAGGATTTTTCTTTGATTTTTTTTCCACTGCTCCTCAGGCTCTTTCAGGTGCTGTCACTGATGTATTTATCCCAGTTAAACATGAAGTATATCTGGTATGTGTTCTACCAAATTAATATATGACAACTCTTGCTGCAAATGCAAACGTATTGTGGTGAGCTGCCCGAAAGTTTTTAACTGAGTAAGAAAATTGTTTTCTGTGTGTCTGCCCCAAGTTTAGGTGAACATTTCTAAGGGATGCATATAAGGGCTGGGACAGATCTGAACTGTGTGACTGAGGCACATGGATGTTGCCTGTACTGTGTGCTGTTTAAGCCTGCGACTGGTAAATGGGAGTCACAAACCCTCAAAGCTTTTCTGGAGTGATTTAGTTTTTTATTTTTTTACTCCTCCAAACACAAATGCATGTTTTCCCTTGACTAAGTCTGTCACATTACACAATAGCAAGATCAGTCTAGTGTGTGCATTTTTCTTATATTTCCCTATTTTCTTTTGGCAAACCAAAATATGTGATTTCAGCATTATATTTTTTTCATTTCTTTAATGCCTACCCTGTTTTCCAGAGATGCAGTGAAGATTAGCATGGCAGCATTTAAAAGATTAAAGGTGGAAACTAACCAAACTCTCATAATGTCATCATCTATCAGCTACGTCCACAACAAAATCACAAATAGACCTTTTAGGAAACTTCGCTTGAAAAAAGGTCATATTTTTTTAAAGCAGTTGTTTAGGTGTTTTTTTTCTTTTTATTTTTTTATTTTTTTATTTTGCACCTGTAACTTACTGGCACAGCTGATGACACTTAGGCTTCGATTCAACAAAGCACTTAACCATGCTACTTAGTCCCGTTGACTTTAATGGGAAGTAATTACATGTTCCAACAAAGCGCATACAGAAGTGCTTGGCTGAATCAAGGCTTTAGACATCACAATGAGAACCTGGTTCAGAGGGAGGGGGGAACTGAATTAATGCTGTGCTCAAAATCAAGTCTATGCTCTCTGAAAATATACAGTAAGGACTCATTTGTGGCAGTGCTCTCTCTATGCTGTGCACATATTAAGCTCTTTGCTATGCAAAAATCAAGAAAGCAAAATTCTAATTCCTGTATCCATGCTGTCGCATGCAGAGTTCACATACATATTATCACACACTGGAGTTGAATCACTATGCAATGATTACAAATGGTACCAGTTCGTCCTTCATCATTTTTCATCCTCAATATTCAGTCTCTGTTGGTATGAGCTGTATTAAAATAACAACTTGAAATAATCCTAGAACCTGACAGTCAGCACTTGTTAACATAATCTCCAGTAAAATACTGCAGCAGAGCTGTAAGGGTAGCTGCTCTATAGTTCCTGAATTATAGTATCATAGAGACTGTGCATGGTTTCCAACCACTCCTGTTACATTACACTGAGTCTAATTTCATCTCTTTGAGAAGGTTTTATTACTGAGCACATAGCAAATCCTGCTCGGTTTATATTCCTGATGACATTAATTGTTGTACTCCCATAACAGATTTGGCTCAAGGGATGACTGGCTAAGAATATTGCTTTTCTGTAAATTCTGGTGGAAAGATGTTGCTTGAGATGTAGTGGCTGAAATACTAATGAAAAACAACAAGAACCTGTAAATTGAGTATCTGTAGCTGATGAACCAACAAGTTGACTTATTTTGTATGTGTTGGGAGCCCACTGAGCTAATGCTGAAGCTAATTCTTCGCAGTGATTTACCCAAGATATTGAGGTTAATGGGATTAGCAGTGTCTTGATTTCTGAGAAACACTGCCAAAATTCCATAGGAGAGGTCAGTTCAGCCCCTATCCAGCTGTTGGGCCAGATAAGGAGAGGCAGTGGCTGTATGTCTATGGCTTTAGAGCTACAAAGCACCATCAATGGGAGATTTGTCAGCAATCTTTTTTGTTCTGCTTCGTTCTGCTGTGATAACCATTGCCTTCCCACACACCCTGCAAAAAAAATAATTGTACTGCCTAAGGAGAAAACAGGGTCGCAGTCAGACCCCTGCCTTCCTAGCTCTTTAGCATAGAAACAATTTGCACTATCCTCCTGGGCAGCACTGAGTGAGATCAGAGCTGCCCATAGCCAGTTGTTCTGGCCCTGCCATCTTAGCAGGAGCTGCACAGAGCTGCTCTTTGCCCTGCTGCCATCACACAGCGGGCAGTGTGGCCTGGCAGTGGGAAGTGGCTGCAGCTTCCTGCAAGATGCAGTGGAACAGGTGGGTCCTGGCCCAGTGAGAAGGAAAACATGAGAACAAAATCCAAAACAAAACACTTTGGATAAAAGAATAGCACCATCATCTTGGAATTAGTCAACAGTCCTCCATTATTTTCTGTGAAATCTGAGGTTGTCTGTCTTTCTTGCTTGGTCTCCAGGGACCAGGCTGTGTCCTGTTCTGCTCAGCCAGGCTGCGTTTTCAGGAAGCAGAGGACTACTTCCTGATAATGGAAGATGGAAGGAAATCTCAGGAGAGGGAAAGCAGTGCAGATATAAGAGGAAAGTAAATCTCAGTGACATTGAACAAATGACTCCATCAGCAAATTCAGACAATCATGCAAAGCCATCTGTGCAGAGCTATACATCCCTAGGCAATGCGTGCATGACGGGGAAGCACAGGCAATGGACATACAGTGTCTGTGCCCTTGTGCAATTATGGTCTGTTTGTTTTAATTCTCTCTCCACCCTAAAGTTACTGGGTTTTTCCTACAATTGCCAAGAAATGAACTAACAGCTATTTATGTCTTTGATTTCATTCCACTAGAAAATATTTTTCTTTAATGAAGGATCCTGTGTGTGACTTCGGCATGATGCTTAAGATGATGCAGACACTGATGGTTTGCTAAGTGGGCAACAGCATGTGTTTCTGTTACTTTCCCAGAAGCTATGGCTCTGTGTACACTAACAGCACTAAGGACTTGCTACAGACATAAGCTTTTAAAAACACATTAGCCAAGGACAGTGACTCTTAATCATATTTTTAAAGCTGTTAAATTCAGAATACTCAGCTAAATTCAGTATATCCTAGATATTAAGTGACACGTTGAAGTAAATGAGGTGACATGTTAGTAAGCATATGTAAAATATCATTCTTTCTCTGATCTTGTCATCTTTATGACATTACTGTTGCTTTTTTACAGTGGGTGCAAAGTTTGAATCCAAATTCTGGTGGGATTTTCTGCTGTGTGTTACACTTGTGATAGGAATGATACTCAGATATGATTCTACTTCAATTTTAAATTGTAGAGTATCATCATCGAAGGGAGCACAATATAGTCACACTGGAGAGCTCTGAGTGTTCCCTTTCCATCTGATCCTATTGCCTTTCTGCTGCAATAGATCACACTGAAAGGACAGGCAGCTGCTGCCCTTCCCTGGCTGCTCTGGCTGACATTCCTGAAAGTTGAATTAGGGACAGTGTTATTTACTCTATCTTCTGCTGCACCAAGAGAATAAATTCCAGCTTCCTTACCATGTGTGTTATCTTCACACACTGGAAAAACAGACCGTATTCTTGAGGCAGATTCTTTACCATTGTTGGGAAATTAATAATAGCAAGTTAAATATTGTGTATTAGATTTAAGTAAAATGGTCAAAGCCTACATGCTGCTTACTCCTTTACTGCTGTGAGCCCTGGGGTGGTGGAGACCATTTTTACAAGGGGAAAATGATGTAGCATTCATTTGTAAAGTAATCTGATACTAAGAAAAGTTACTGTTTTAGAAACATCTTTTTATTATGTAGATTCAACAAAGCGCCATGACTTCAGCAGAAAGTTAAGAGAAAGATTTATACTTTTGTGTGGTTATATTGGCAGTAATTTAGAGCCAAAACCACTTAATGCCAAATGGCAAAATCCAGGCCTTCCTGTATTGGAGCCAGGTCTTCCCAATACAGCTACATAATGTTCCCAGTTAGTTAAATTAATTTTTGAGTAGGGGCTGAGAATGGGAGCAGTAGGTCTGATGGTTTTTAACACTCCTGTAAGAACTGAGCCTGCTCCACTGCCAATCAGTGAGAGCAGGGACACATCTACTAACAAGGCAAAAATAAACCTTGGCTTAATCAGCTGCAAAAAGGCCTGGTCACTATGCTTTCCTAAGTAGTCTATTTTGGAATGGCTGTTGGCATTGTCAGGAGGGTACAATGCTGGAGACTTATATGGTTAAATTTTATTGTAGTCTAATAATGAAAAAAGCATGTGTAAGGCCCCTTGGCAAACAGCCCATAATCGTGGCAGTATTCCTACAAGTAAAGCTGCAAAGAGGGGGGAGTGAAAGAGGGAGAGAGAGAGAGATAATTAATGGGGACCTGCTTTATTTGCCAGGAGAGATTTTCTAATGCTGGGAGCAAAGGGTATGTGCTTGAAAAAATGTTAAGAAAATAGAGATGTTTTTTGGTGCCCTAAAATACAGTTTAATGAAAATGAGAAAATAATGGGAGGAAAGTCACTTCCCCAGTCCCTGGCCAGCTGCCCAGCTGTGAGTAGAGATGCACTGTTCCCGGGCTGCGCTTCTAGCACAACTCACAGAAAACTAATTGTTCCTATACACATTTACTTTATTTTCAGGCTCTGGCCATTTGAAACCATGTTTTATCTTTTGCTCTTTGCTCCCTCCTAGCTCTCAGCTGGTGGAGAATTTCTTCCTCAGCATTATTTCTTGAAATGTTTTTGCCTTGCAGAGCATTTTCTGTTGTTTTCCATTCTTACTGGGGTGTCTGTAGGAGTCTGATGAAGCTTGAAGGTACCTGGAGTTATCTCTGATTTCTTAATCCTCAGGCAAACCTGTTTGGCAGGGTGTGCCTAAGCTGCAGAGATCCAGCTCTCAGCTGTGACTCAAGCAACAAAATAATGCCAAGCCTCATTTTATTTCTTCATTGCTTGAAAATGATTTTTCTCTGTCCAGTGTGTTAAACTTGGTAAAACCTGGTGTGAATGCTTTTTCTATCTCCTTAGTCTTTCCTTTCTCCCTTCCAGAGAAAGGAGGCAGAAGAACAGAACCTAACATGAGGTAAATCAGTTGTATTACTATTTTGCAAGTGAATGATTCAATAAATTAGTACATTTTGGGTATCTTCCACCTCAAGTGACTGGGAAACAACAGACGTGACTTCCAATCCAGAAATTTGTTTGAATTCCCTCAGACTTACTCAGGTGTCCTGACAGTGAAACCAAATCCCCTGAATTTCACATGAACATATGTTTTCAAGCAGGCTTCAGATTATATTTGTCAGTTGTAACCTTACTCTGCCTTCTTTATGCAGATATATGATGTCAATGCTTTTTCAAATGATGGGTCAATACTAAACCTAGAGGAAATCATTCAAATAATTCCCATTGACATGTAAGCATTCTGGAAATCAAGGCACCAGGCTCTGAGACAAAACCACCGCTGCCCCCGACTGGCAATGTAGATGAGTCACTTTTCTGGAAGAGACAGTAGTGATAGATGTTACTCACATCAGATTTTTCCTGTGCTCCCCTCCCCTTGTGAACAGTCATTTATCAGGAATTTGTTCAGATTTCCCATTTTTCTGTGGACATCAGTTTCTGGAAGGCTGTTTCCGATCATTGCTGCATTTTCCTCTTTTAGAATTTGATCTGCCTCTGTTTTTTCTGAAGAATGTAGCCTAGAATGAAAATTATGTTATTATGGAACAGATTATAAAAACTGGGGATTACACTCAACCCCTAAGTTTTCTCTGCAAGGTGGTTAACTGCATTCTAATAACTAAATTTTAAAGAGATGTATTAATGAGACTTTGAATTCACTTGCTTTATAGATTCTTGGCCTGTGTGGTTCAGGACACAAATTATTCATCCTAATTCTTCCTAATGTTATGCCTGAATGGTACTGGATTCAATGCTGTTGATTCCGGGAGAAAGAGCTTGAAAACAATATTGGAATACCATTGATAAAAGAATAAGCAAAATCTTAGTTGGCATTTTTGTTTCTGGAGCTCTGTTAAAATCTTCTTTCCTTCCTTTCCTTCCTTTCCTTCCTTTCTTTCCTTTCTTTCCTTTCTTTCCTTCCTTTCCTTCCTTTCCTTCCTCTCCTTCCTTTCCTTCCTTTCCTTCCTTTCCTTCCTTTCCTTCCTTTCCTTCCTTTCTTTCCTTTCTTTCCTTTCCTTACTTTCTTTCCTTTTTTTTGACAACACTCATAAAGAATAAAGATCAATTTTGGTACAAATGCAAAACTGGTGGTAAAAGCTAATAAAAAGTATAGCAATGAATTGTGTCAGAAATACCCAGTTAGTTATCTTTTGTTTGGTACGTGGGGATCTGTTTGGTACATTTTTAAACAGAGCTCTTTCAAGAACACAGCTACAGATGACTGCTCAATAAGTCATCTAACCAATCCAAACTGTCAGCACAGGATTGAGCTGGTCTTGATTCTCCTGTACATTCTTTGGTACACTTTCCTCTGGGATGTGGTGCCAGTGCAAATGATTGAGACAGCAAACTACTCTTAATAGCATTAGTAAATATCTGATTTTGCAGAGAATGTTCTTATGCATGTAGGGTAATTCTAGCTTTCATTTATCCTGGCTGTGATATATACTTTCCCATGTTTTAAATCACTTCTCAGATAAAGCTTTCCTGTTTTCATGTGTATGTATTTATAAGAGGTTTGTGTTAATTCTCTAGAGGATCCAATGGACAGAACCTCCAGGTCAAATCTAAATCTTATGTTGAAAAATTTGTTGAGTTCAATTTAAGTATATTTTTTTAATATATATCATTTTAATTATCTATATTTGAACACAGCTTGACCTAAAAGGAGCTTTATCCTTTATTTATCCCAGGATACCTGGGACTTTGACTTTAACAGCAGGCTTCAGCTTAGCTGTGGAGCCATTCTCACTTTACTCTATTTCTGTACATGTTAACAGAGATGTGGAGAGGTTGTTTGGTATTGCCACCGTTTTAAGATTTTTCTTTCTTTCTTTCTTTTTTTTTTTTTGGTTGTTTGTTTATGTGTGTGTGTGTGTGTGTGCCATATAGACCTGCTGTTCAAAATTGTCAGCTGAAATTTTGATATGATGTAGTTTTGCCAAAGTGCAATCTGTACAAAACCAAAATTTCTTTTTATATCCCCTAGCTGGGTCATTATGCTTGCTTGTTCTAGTTGTTTCTCTGAGGGCTTGTAGTTTACCAAACCCTTTTTTGTTTTGTTTTGTTTTTGTATTAGCATTTAGTGGAATGAGTAGAGAGGCCTTGGTTAGATGTGAAGATATTTAGTCTCTCTGAATATTACTCTCAAGTATAAAATTGATTTATAATAGTTCTCTAACCTAGAAGTAAAGCAAAGTTCACAGGTATTTGCAGTCCGTACCAGCACTGAGATAATGAAGGACATAAATGCTTCAACAGATAGATTCAAATTGAAAGAGAACATTTATTTCTGACTTGTTTTATATTTGTTTAATTGAAAGTCCAAAGGAAATTTATGCAGCAGTAAGCGTCCCTCTTGCTGATTCTATTGTCCAAACCACTGGGATCCTTTCAGTCTGCCTGTGCTGAATAAACAGATACAAAAATTTACAGTGATACTTTACAGTGAGAGCTTTAATTTTTTTCCTCAAGGTTCTGCCTCTTTCCTGGATTCTGGTAATGGTTAACAGCAGTGAAGTATTACTGAACTGAGGACTGTACTTCATGATATCCTCTGTACATATTCACTAAACAGTAGGAATTATATGAGTTGCCATAATTACAGTACACTGCTTTCTGTTTATGCATGCAATAGGAGCCTATTTTCGCTGCTTTGATATTTGATAGACATTGTACTGGACGCACTGTAGAGCTGATTTAATAAAGCATGTTATGCAGTAATATCATAGCATATGAGTCATCCAAATTCCTACTGTATGTTATTTTGCTATATTAGGTAAATAATAGCAGTATGTTTGTCAATATCATTAATTTTTGGAGATATTTAAATGAAAAAGCAAATAGTGAACCATCTCTGAATTAGCTACTCAATCCTTATCTTTATATTGTTGTCACAGTTTGGCTTGCACATTTTGAGTCACTTCTGTGCTTGGACACATTTGCCTTGTCAGAGCTGCTACTATTACTAAGTGAACCAGAGGCCATAGGTGAGATCAGCATGGACTTGGCATTGTACTCATGTCAGTAAATGTCAATGAATCTTTAGTTCATTGAAGGTAGAACTTAAGGTGAAAAAGTTGAACCAATGCATGCTAGAGATGAAATAGAGGGAGGCCATGGTTGCGAAGTGCATAAAACAGAGAGTTTATATTTTCTAAGTCAGGCAGTGGGGACATTACATACTTATGTCCTTGTATGTTACTGGATTTAAAAGAAGACATTTCACAAAACATGGAGGAACAGTGTAAACCAAACTAACAAATCAGATCATTTCTCCATCTGGAATGCAAATTTTTTGTGGCTCATTCTGTTCCTGTTGCTTTGCTCAAAGCAATAAAATGGTGAGTAAGTTCAAAAAGTAAAAGGATGAAAACACACCAAAACGTCATCTAAATTTGCTGTTTGATTTTCAGTTTTGCCTTTTTTAAGAAGAAACTAAAATCCAGCTGGTGCAAGAGTTTTCTGCATTTGGTGCTCTGGAATTATGGGATTCTGGTTTGAAATGATGTCTGGTTATACCTTAATCACTCTGCTGATTTCTGCTTTTAAGGTGCAGTTTTGTGAATAGTGGTATGTTTTTCCTCTGACATTTTCTTTGGCTTACTTTTGTGTTTGCTTGGTGTGGCTTTCAAACGTGCAGTGGAAATAAGAAAGTCATTTGTAATTGTGAAAGAGTAAAGGATGCAGCAGGGCTAACTCAGAATGCCTAAGGCAGGTAACAATAAATTATCTAATCCAAAGAATAAAAAAAAGCTGTTTAGGAAGAGCATGTCAAATGCAGCTGAAAGTGAGACTTTAAAACTCAAGTAGTAATGAAGGAATCTGCAAAAGTAAATAAGTAGGACCAGGCAGAAAGTATAAATTCTGAAAACTGAGCAGGATACTTGGGGCAAGGGAGCTGAACCAAAAATATGGTTGAGTTGGTAAATGTCAGGAGAGGGAGGACGCTTTTTTCTCCAAGTAACAAGTACTTGAAAGATAAGATTTTAAGAGTGAAAGTGTTTCCAGGCCATGTAGTCATTGTATACATTGGATCAAATGAGACGATAAAAAAAAGGTGTTTGTACATCTATATATAACAACATTTACTTGACAGCCTTTTTTTTTTTTTTCTTTTTTTTTTTCTTTCTTTTTTTTCTTTTTTTTTCTTTTTCTTTTTTTTTTTTTTTTTTTTTTTTTTTTTTTTTTTTTTTTTTTTTTTTTTCTCTTTCTGGACAATAAGAGAATGAAGCTGACCAGCAAGTATTTTTAAAGCAGAATCAATCATTAATTCTGTATTCTGAAAAATGTTTTCTTCTCTCTTGACTGATGGTACAAAGGTATTATGTTTTATATTGTATCATACTGAAGAATGCTGGTACATAATATTGAATGCATATTGCTAGATAACTAATTCCACTGGGTTGTTAGATTTTATCTTTAATTTTTAAGGGGAAAAAAAACAACAAACAACAACTAGTGAGCTATAAATAATAAAAATGCATTACATAGATTCAAATGTGATAATGTAATTCCAAATAGTGGTGGAAATACAGACTTCACTGAAAGCTCTAGATATAGTTCATGTATGTGCTTCAGGAGAAATTAACTCAAGCTGCAAGAAATGCAGAAACAGAATCATGGAATGACTTGGGGCAATAAAGGAACCTACTGAAAGGAGAGTTAAGGTCTAACCTCCTTCCCTAGCTATGCCAATTTAAAATGGAAGGAAAATGTTTGTGTTTTTCATGGTAGTAGGGTATAGATAAAGTAGCAAAAGCTTCCACTCACCTTCATCTTGGATTTCCATGGTGTTTTCTAAGTAAAATGTTTTGGGTAAGCTAATCAAGGAAGGTGTGTGACTATTAAATTTGTTTTTCTATTAGATGTTTTCCTGGTTCAAATATTCACAGTCATTTAACATTAAGAGATGGTCCTTAAAATCATATCAGCCTTCAAACCATAGACACTCTGAAAGATGTCCTGCAGATGATCATTTAGTAGTCTGATTAGATTCAATGAGCTTCAACTAAACTTACTTCTATGGCTTAATCATAAAGCCTCCCATACAATTCTCAAACTTAGTAAAATAGTCAAGCTATTTCTTTTCTGACAAAATAAGAAAGAGAGAAAAAGTTAAAAGTTGAAAATTTATTCTGGGAGGCACTTAATTACTTGTTATGGCAGGGGCTGTGTCTGTCTAGATTAAAGAGATGGGACGGAACCTCTTATCAAAGCAATAAGAGGAAGAAATTGTGTTCAGACTTAGTCAGCTTTGTAGGCAAAGTCTCAGGGTTAGAGAATGAGGGATATATTAACTTACCAAAGTGAAGAAGTTCCTTCACAGTGGCTGTACATTTCCACTCAGGTCATGTTCAACCATACATCAGCAGTACAACTCTTCTTCAGGCCAATATGGGAATGTACATATATGGTTGTTCTTTAAACTCTGAACCCTCTTGGAGCCTAAGTACCACTGGAGGTCTCCAGTAGGCTTTGCAGCAGTTCTATTTGGTATGAAATATACAGCTTTATTCTAACTTCTTCATTTACAGGTGTAGCTAACTCCACCAGTTATATAAACAGTTAATTGCACCAGTTTTTCTAGAGGCTGATGGGACTCCTTGCAGTTAATGTGTTCAACCTATATGGGGAAATGCTGTAATAAAATTAAACAACTTTAAACCATCACTGTAGGAAAACGAACAATATAACCAGGCAGAAAGCCTGGAGCTTTTATACAACGTGAAAGGATATCTATCGCCATCTTGTGGCAGTTGCAAAAAGGAGATGCCAACTTAAATTTCTGGAATCTCTCCTTTATAACTGCAAGAATGTACTGTGTCTTCCGTCCTTCAATACAACACTGGTACAGATGTTGGAAATCTAAACAGAACAGTATTATTTTGGGAATATTGTGAGAAGGTTTCCTATAAGCTCTTTTTCTTTTAGTACCGATATTCTTTTGACCACATTACCACAGGTGTGCTGCAAACAGTAATACTTCCAAGTTCATAAACAACAATCTAAACTGGGAATCTTGGCAGGTTTTTAGGCTGATGACAGGATGTTTTATGTAGAAGTCTTAAGAAGGTAAAGGTGTTGAGGCAGGGAATTAGTGCTCTAAAACTAACCTCTCTTATTGAAAGATTAAATCTATTACATTTAAACAAATTAAACTCATTAACTATTAAACATATATTATTATCCTATTTGGGATAAAATATTAATAGAATAGTTGTAGAAGATTGAATTTCCAATAATATCTATATATAAGTCATGAGCCTATTGACAATTTATGCTCATAAATCATGTATGTTCCTTTAGGGGATAAAAAGTTAACATGCCATTTTATAGTTTCTTGTGCAAATTAAGCAGTAGGTTGTCCTGCAGCCAAATATGAAGGCACCATATGCAAACCACTGAATGCTGCCTCTTGAGAAACTATGCATATTTGATTTGGGAGAGGGGGAGAAGGAAGTGTGTAAAATAAAGACTGAATCGGAATAAGTATTACTGCAGTTTGTTATGTGGTATTTTAGTGTCTCTTACATAAATATGTCTCTCTGAGGTGGCCAAGACAAGTTTCAAACAAACTCCAGCTATTGCACTGTTATTGATAGTGTTTATTCAGGCATCAAATTTCAAATAGGAAAACTTGACTGGGAAGTGAAAGATCTGAATTTGTCTTCTCTGCCAAGAACAGACTATTTGTTACAGAGATGTTTCTGGTTTGTTTGGCCCCTGAATGTCTTTGTGTCTTGAAATGTCACTGTCCTGAGAAATTCACAAGTCATAGAGGCGAAGTAGAATAAGCTGTTACTTACTCAGAAGGTGAAGAACTGAGCTAAACAAAGATGAATGAGTGGTTCAAGACAGTGTAGGAAATCACTTGTAAAACTGAGAACTGGCTTTGAAATTTGATAGTATGGGATGAAAACCTCTACTGTGTTACTGCGTTTCATCCAGTCATAGATACTTCTAGCACATTTATGAACATTTCATCTCTTGTCTGTCTGCAGCAATTTACTGCTACTCCTACTGAACCCATAGTATTTAGCACCAGGATTTTAGTCATTGGTGAAGATGAATACCACTTCACAGATTGGGTAAGTTCTGTATCTTTGTGTTCTGATGAGGATACACAAACATCAAGCACATATCTAGCCTGGAAATTAGAAAACATATCTCCCTGGAAGAGAAATAAAGTGAAAATATTGCATGTAGATATGCAATAGCAGTGGGGATGAAACAAAAAATGATTTTCAGATGAAGATCTATAAGCTTTTAGAATCAGTACATGATATGAAGGCCCCCACTAGCAAGGATTTGATTTCAGTGACCAGTATATTCCTTCACTGATATCCCAAATTACTGCAGGTGGGGTGGGGACAAATGGCAATGTGTTACAGTGTCAAGATTTCATTACACATCTGAAATGGTCCATTACTTGTGTCTATCAATTCTGACTGTCATTTCAGATCTTCATAAAGCTCCACATTGCTATTTATTTTTGCTGCCGCATGTATTGTTAGGAAAAAAAAAAAAAAAAAAATCATATCTGTTTTTGAGATAATAAATCCATAGTCTCAACCCCAGACAGTGCTACAGATTTAAGGCAGATCGGCTGGCAAGCTGTACACAGGAAAAGAATCTGGGATGTTAGTCAACATCTGGTTGGATGTGAGGCAGCAGTGTGTCCAGGTAGCCAAAAGGACAATGACAGACTCACTTGTATCTGTATTGGTTTTAAATGTACAGATGGAAACAAAATGTACAGAAGGTATATAAGTGAATAAGTAAAGGAAAAACTCACCAATGGTGGTGCCTTGACTGAAGCAGCTGAGGCAGTCCTCCCTGGTGAGCGATCTCCAAGAGATACTGCTCCAGTGGGAGTCAGCCCTTAAATGAGGTCTCAGAGGGGATGGAGTCAAGCTCCACCCCTCCCGGGAGCACAGCTACATCACTCTCACCTGTGCTCCCACAGCTGACCCCATACTTGCCTCAGCTGATTAATCAGAGGTTCAGGCTGTGATTACCAATCTCCCATACACTCCACCCCTTCACAGCGTGAACCAATGATTAGGTGAGTTTTCCCTTATCACAGAGACCCAACGCGACGCTGATACAATTTCCCGTCGCACCGAATGCTGATGTTATTCAAATGATGATTGGATGGGTATTCACGATCTTCCGTGGGCCAGTGCTTGATAGATGTTACTGGAGACAAGCCATCTCGAGGTGCAGGTCCATTTGCGTTTCATCAGTCCACACAAATTGTTCTCTGATGGTCCTAGAGGCTTAGAATCTTAGGGAGAGTAATACAGATGTTTCAAGGGTACCAGGAGAGGAAGGTCTGCCCTCCAGGGCAAGATACAGGCCGTATTCTTGTCTTGGGTCAATACTTCTGCTCGCACCGGATTATGTCCCGGCCTCCGATACCATACTCTCTGGCCAGATATCTGTGGCTGTATAACTATATCTGGCACCAGAGGAGGAGTCCTGATCTGCCATAGGGACATGATGGGTGTCCCTTTAGCAATAAAGACCGGAGTATTGACCACGATGTCAGTAGGCCATGTACCTATCACCGAGGGGGTAACTGAACCTCCCACCTCCAACAGTCTCCCCCAAGGTGCAAGTAGGCCACACCACTTGGGTCCTACTTGCACCTTCCAGGGCCAATTTATCTTATGGATTCCTGGTTTTAGATTCTCAGGGGCAGGGAGCAGAAGATTATTGTCATTACCAACCTGCGGTTTTACCTCATTATCAGCACCTGTAATTTGAATCCTAAGAGGGGAGGCCCATATAGTGTGTAACATTTTCAGAGCACTGGGTCTGCCATCCCGAGGTCTTTCGTTCAAGTCCCGCAGGGTTTCGTATAATCTTTTTGTCCACCCCTGCAGGGACTGGGAGTCTGTCTTCAGGGCAGCCTTAAGAATACCATTGTAGCATTCAATAAGGCCTGCCCCTGTTGGATTATATGGCAGATGGAATCGCCATTCAATGTTGTTCTCTTCTGCCCAGCGCTGTACTAGATCCATAAGTTCGGTGGGTGTGTATGGACGTGCTGTTACGTGTAAATAGGAGTCAGCAGGGGTCCATTGATCAGGAGGCACCCCTGCTGGTCGCTCCTGGACTTTTTTTGTTTTTTGAGTTACCATAGGACGGACTTCTAATAAGTCCGTCTTAAGTGGCTCTTCTAGGTCAGATTTAGTGACCTTAGTTTGATCCGATGTTTCAGGATCCCTACTATCATCCATTGTAATATATCTAATTTGGGGGGTGTTTGAAAAAAATGATGAATTTTTCCCCGTTAATAGATTAATTTCGCCCTCCAATTTTTCAATGCGGGCTTTTAATAATTGATTTTCATGTTCAATCTTATTTGATTTAACCTCTGCCTGATTTAAAGCATTCAATAAAGGCCAAGCAGCCATGGATGCAGCCATTTGCCTTTCCTTGGTTGTCAAAATATCTTTTTGCAACCCCTGAAAGTATTCAGTTAGATGGTAAGGGGACATATTGCCCGTTACCCGTAAGGGCCCCCATTGTTCGATAATCGTCGCTAATTGAAAATATGGGGACGCCTCAAACCCTGGTATTTGTCCAGGGAGGATTTTCCCTAAGGGGGTGTTCTTCTCCCCCTTGAACCAGCTAAACACATTCCATAGGAAAGACATTTTTTTTTTCCGATATTTGCAGGCTCCTGGCTGGCTCGCCAAATGTATTGGTTTTAAATGTACAGATGGAAACAAAATGTACAGAAGGTATATAAGTGAATAAGTAAAGGAAAAACTCACCAATGGTGGTGCCTTGACTGAAGCAGCTGAGGCAGTCCTCCCTGGTGAGCGATCTCCAAGAGATACTGCTCCAGTGGGAGTCAGCCCTTAAATGAGGTCTCAGAGGGGATGGAGTCAAGCTCCACCCCTCCCGGGAGCACAGCTACATCACTCTCACCTGTGCTCCCACAGCTGACCCCATACTTGCCTCAGCTGATTAATCAGAGGTTCAGGCTGTGATTACCAATCTCCCATACAGTATCAGAAATAGTGCTGCCAACAGGAGCATGGAGGCGATTGTCGCCCTGTATTCAGCTCTGGTGGGCTGAACCTGAAGTACTGTATTCAGGACATTAAGGTGTTGGAGCATGTTCAGAGAAAGGCAACAAAGCTGTAAAATGCCTAGAGAACAAGTTTTATGGGGAGCATCTGAGGGAACAGGGATTGTTCAGTATGGGGAAGATGAGGCTTGAAAGATGTCGTATTGTTCTCTAGAACTCCTTGAAAGGAGGTTGGGGCCAGGTGTGGTCAGCCTCTTCTTCTGGGTAATGGTGATAGTACAAGAGGGAATGGCCTCAAGCTGTGCCATGGAAACATTCAGGATGAAAACTAATAAAATTAGTTTCTCTGAAGGAATAGTCAGGCACTGGAATGGGTTGCCCAGGGAAGTGGTTGAGTCTTCATTCCTGGAGGTGTTAAATAAATGTGAAGATGTGGGAATTCAGGGCAGGGTTTAGTGGTGATGGGTTGACAGACTAGATGGTCTCAGAAGTCTTTTCCAACCTTAATGATTCTATGATTCTAAAATGCATTTGAAACTACAAGGTTTTAAATCATGCAAGCAGCTCCTTTCTCTCTCACTTTCTCTTGAAGCATCCTGTATAATAACATTGTACTGCTCATTCTTTAATGTTTTCAGTGATGGGTTTCTCCCCCCCCCCCCCCCCTTTTTTTTTCTTTTTTCTTTTTCCTGTGGTACTAGAAATTCCCCAAGGTGCCGTTTTCTATTAATTGAAAGAGAAACTAAAGACAGCTGCATTCCATTCCACTTGCCTATGATATGTCAGGCGATTTATTTGTTTTTCAGGCAGACAGCCCTCTTCCCCTCAGTACATATCAGGAGAAACAAAACCTTTATTCCATATACTAGAGATTGCAGGTCAGATCTGTAGTGACATCAAGTAAGAATAGCGGAAAAAAAGTTTGAACAGCAACAGAATTGGATACACGAGTCCAAAGGTAACTACTGCTGATGAACATGAACTGTTACCTGAGGGTAACTAACATTGACTCTGAGGGCAGCTAACCTGCTATGTTTCACCTGCATCTGAATCTAAGTTACTAGCCAAGAACTTACTGATTTACAACTATTTGGATGTGATTTCAGATGAATTGTATTTTGTTGAATTACTCGGACTTAGTGACCTGTGACTTGCTAACATAATGTTTTATTTTTCTGGTACAGATTTTTCCTTCTGATTTCTGAAAATGTATTTCCTTCCTCTTCTACCTACCAGGCACAAACTTGTTCCTTATTTTTACTCCTGCAGCTGTGTACTAACTCACGGGAATTTACCATTTCCATCAGCTTCTGGATGCATCTCAACATTTGTGGGTTTTTTTCCTTTTCTCCTATACAACACTACTTTTATCACAGGAAAATTGGAGTGGATTTAACTGAGCATATACATTACATCTATTTTATCTGACTATGATAGGAACCCTGGTAAACCATGCTACTTAGCCACCCAGAGTCTCTGTTGTGGTGCCTGTGGATGTGAGAAACTGAAAATATCTGAGTGCCCACAATGCAAATTGCTTCTTTCTAAAATAGGAAACTGGAAAACTTCCCAGTTTCCACATCTGCCTCTAATTTACACCTCTGAGTACTAGAGTGAACAGGGAAATAGAAGGATTAATGAGCAACTGTTCTCTGTGCACCTACTGCAGGAGATTATACCCCAGCTGCAGAAATCAAATGGTAACTATTTAGTTGCTAGAGCTGGAGATTCCTTATATCCACCCCTTGTCTGACTGTAGGAGATGCTATATGTCTAGAAAAAAGAGTAAGGAAGATGCTTGGTACCTGCTAAGCACAACAGGAAACAAAAATCTAAAGATCCCACGCTAAGACTTCAGTAGAGAAGTAAAAGCTTACTTGTTTCAGTATAATTCTCTGTCTCTCCAATCCAGTTCTCAATAAATTGAGTGCACATATAACTCTAAGCAGGCTAGCACATCACTGAGGCCAGTGTAAATGTTGGACAGAGCGATACATCAGGCTTTGCAACAAGATATGGGATGTGATTAAGCTTAGGTCTAGTAAGAAACAAGCCTCACAGGAATCCTGTAAGTACTGTGACTTAGAGATGCCTTTTCAGTGTAGTGCATAGCTACAAACTACAGTGTGAGGTGTTACAAGGTGAACTGTTGTAAGATGGGAACTATTCTCTGCTGTGCTACTCATTGGAGTAAGCATTGGTTCCCAGATCTGGACTTCCAAAGGACCAGCGCAGATTGCACTGCCATACCCTTGAAGCAGTAGGAGATGCTGCAGAAATCAAGCTGGCTGTATCCCAGTTCAGCAGGGTAAGGAGTTCTTAACCTTCCTCCCTTGTAGTGTGGAAGGCATTTGCTGCAAACTCATGCTAATGTACACTGAACAAGGATGCAACAACAGGTCTGCACAGAGCTGAGCAGATATGGGGTTGCAATTTTGGATTGTACTCTCAAACAAGAGACATAGGAGTAGAAATAATCAGTATGAACAAGCAGAGGTTTCTTGCTGAAGAGGGGGTTAGAGTATACATTGTAAGACTCAGGTGCAGGGATGGAAATGCAGCAGATTGAGCAATCCAGCAGATTAGTTCACATCAAAACAAATGCTTTAAACAAATAAATAAATGGTTATGTCTTTTCACAGATAATGCACAAGACAAACTGAGTGTACTGTTTCATGTGGTTTTTAATCAGCTACTTTAAATTCCATATACAGGACAGAGTTTAGTTGTTCATTTAAAAATAATTTAACTGTGTTCAAGAAGTATGATGCTGGGACTAACTTTAACAGAATGTGTTTGAAACTAGGGTGCATGATGCCATTCATTTTATGTGGCTTTAAAGATTTGTTTCAGTTTAAGAGATTTTTCTTTGTTACGTTTCTGTGGAATAACAATGACATCCAGTGGCTAGCCACTTTAATAATACATAATATCTGCTGCCACTTTGTTAGTCAGTGGTAAGATTCCTCTGGAGTCCTTTCTTTACGATAACTGGGAGTTCTTTCTCTCAAACTTACCTGCGGGGATTTTGGGGTGGGGGCACCTGGGTGATGGAAGTTGGGCATGAAAGGTCCCCATGTCTTAATGAGGCTCTACAGTAAGGAAGTCAGTTCCACTTTACTGGTATCTAAATGCCAGTTTAGCTTCAGAGAAGAACAAGATATTGTAGTTTGTTCATTCTCTACTCTTCTAAAGACTCTTAAACCCAGATTTTTTTCCTAATAACTGAAACCCATAGTGGCCTAAGCAGTGTCTGTATCCTGTAACCCTTCCTCTTATTTGAAAGTGCTTATCTAAAATATACATGTTTTGATTCTTAATATCATCATAGTTCAACTGTTTTCAGTTTTTAAAAGACTTATACACACACACACACACACACACACACACACACATATATATATTTACTACCCCATTGACATTCTTTAGGCTGCTCTGAGGCATCCTTAACTTAGATATCAACAAAGTGTATATTTAAGATTTTTGGTTTTTTTTCTTAATTCTTCTTAATAAGCTACCATAGCAACTATCACTCAAAAGGTACATATTGCTGTGGGAATTAGTTATATTTCCTTTTAATAGCAAGTACCTTAGAACAGTAGCACATAGTGCTATTTTGTTTTTGCATTTTCCTTTGTAGCTGAAAACTACTAATATTTTTCTTCTAGTAGCTGGTTCACATCTTAAAACTTACTTCCTCTTCTTTGCTTTAAATAATGTTTTCCAAGAGATCTCAGCGGAGTACAGATGTGGGATGCAGTATAATTACTCTGAGAAAAAGGCTTGTGTAGGTAATGGACAAAAGAAAATCCGATGCCCGAGGCATGCAAATACATTTGAATAACAATCCTGTGGTACTTGAGCACTGATACCTCCTCTGCACTCCCGCTTGCTTTCTTGGTGGCAATTCCATTGCATGCTTTCTGCAATAAATTCTTTTGCTTAATCATTAGACAATTTATAATAGTTTAAAAAAAAAAAAAAAAAAAAAAAAAAAAAAAAAAAAAAGGTTTACTTAAAGCATTTTGATACAGCCACATATGATGATGCATTACTTCAGAGCTAAAATGTTTTGGTGTGTTACTAGCTCATCACTTGTTTCATGGAATTGCTTGAGTACGGACAGTGAGAAGAAAAATGGTATTAACTTCTGACTTACTTTAAATATATCCTGCAGGCAGGAAAGTTATAGGTAGCAGCTAGTCCTCTTCAAACAAGTAGCTCTAAATGAGTTGTATTTTCTGTTTTAATACAATGACTACAATTCATCGCATGTAATATTCATGCAATACCAGTGAAATGCAACTAGGTAAAAATATTCACAGAAAATGAAGACAGTTGGCTTAAAATAAACAACAGCAAAAAACAGATATTAGCAGATATGCTTGAGAAAAGATGATGTGCTTGTGGTCTAGCACTCACAGGTGCTTTTCTAACTTTTTTTAAAAACTCCTATATCTAGGATGCTAAAATCTATTTGCTCATTTCTGTATATGTTTAACTAAATATTTATTTTCTGGTAACTAACAGATCTGCAGATTAAGCTACTGTCCTCATCTTCATAGTACTTTGTTTACTTGATGCTGAATGTTACGTCTTGAGTAAAGCTAATCTCTTTCAACATTCATTTAAACGACTTGTATTGATTTGTTTTAGGTTGCCACTAATACTGTCCTTGAGTGTAGTGTCCAAAACTGGATGCAGGATTCCAGCTGAGATCTCCTAATGCTAAATAGACTTGAATAATCACCTTCTCTGTCTTGCTGCTGGCAGTCTAGCTATTACTTCCCCAAATGACATTTTCTCTCTTGGCTTCTATTCAGTTTGTGGTCAGCTGTAGCCATCCCATTTATTCTTTTTTTTCAGTGCACCATTTTACAACATTCTTGACTTGACTTGTGGATTTCAAATAACGTCTTCAATTTCTTGAGATGATTTTTAATTCTAATCACATCTTCTAAAGTCCTCATAACATTTCCTACTGGTGTATCTTTTGGTGGTTGCAGTTGTTTTGTGGAGCAGACAGTGTAGGAGTAACATTGGAGTTGGAAAGCAGGATGACAGATGACGTTTTCAAACCAATTTTCAGCTTGGTAATTTTAACAAACATGAATTGAACTATAGCCATGCTTAATTGTGCTAGTGTATGGGAACTGTTTATTCAAGGCCTGAACCACTGATTGATCACCTGAGGCAAGCACTGAGTCAGCTGTGGGAGCACAGGTGAAGGCAATTCAGCTGTGTGATCAGAAGAGGTGAAGCCTGGCTGCACCTCTCCTGGACCCCATTTAAAAACTGACTGCCACTGGGGACTGATCTCTTTCTGGAGATCTCTACTTTTGGAGTTTTTCTGCTAGCTTAGAGTACAGGTGAGTACTTCGTTTATTTCTGATTATCTCTTTCCACTGTGATAATCTTTATAATTATGCAGCCTGTAAAGTACAATCCTTTGCTATCTGTACATTTGTTGATTGCACAGCTGTGTTTTAGGTAGATTTTGTTTCATTGTTGTTTGTCTCACCAGCTCCCATAAAAAAGAAAAGTTTTCTAAAGCGCTGAAAAATGTTTAATTTCCTTGAATCATTTTTTGGGTTAAACTTCAAAAACATTGTCAATAGTTTCTGTTTTGAATCAAGATGAATTTTCACAGTCAAAATAAATAAAACATTTCTGCAACCATTTAGAAACAGTCCATATAAATAGGAGTACTTGAAGGATGCTAACTGAATGTGTAGCTCTGATCAGAAATGAAAGGAATTCTCAGTATAAACCATAAAATTCCACTTAAATCAGAACAACAGTACTTTTTTTTTTTTAATATCAAAAAATGAAAACTAGAGATTGTTTCTATATTCAGATACATGACTAAAAATACAGGGAAAAAAATTAGGCGAACACTGCGCAATATTTCTTGAGGCAGTCTCCAAGTGCAGGAGCCCTGTTAGCTCCAGGAAAGCCTGAAAGCCTTCCAGCATTACTGTGGTTAATGAGCCAGGCTCTCCCAGTTCATCTCCTCATCTGTGGAGTTTGAAGGCCTCACCGCCTTCCCAAAAATAGCTTGTAGAAAATATGGGGGGGAACAGTTGGAAAATACTCTCCTTTGACTTCTGTTGTGCTAGGAGTGGCTTTGCTACCATGGGAAGTTACACGGCCTTGTGCAGAGCTGATAAAGAAGAAAACAATGTAGTATCTCTTTGACAGACTGTCAGACGCTTCTTTTCTGTGTTTTGTTTTCTGCTTGTGGCTTTCTTATTTACTGCATTAAAAATATCTTATACAGAAGTTCCACTGATGATGACAACATTCATTTGCTATTACAGATTTGGTACTGCGTTCTTGTTTTCTCTCTTCCCACTTTCCATGATTTTTTTTTTTTTAATCCCATTACATGGTTACCATAGCAATTGTTCCTTTTCCCTTCAGCTTTCTCAGCTGCATTTGAGAACATTTATCTTACAGAATGCAGTCTAGTCCTCTTTCTCTCTCCAGAGGGATGTAAACTAAGTTAAAATGTTGATGATTAATTTACCTTCTGATATTTCATACAAATTATATCAGAAAAATCTCTGATGTGTATGCATGATAGCAGGAAATTCTGACTTCACTGTAGAGGCGTAGAATCTCCTATAGATGTCACTGTACTCCATGTATTTCATTGAGAGCAAACACTACTAAAGTGTGAAACTAGTTTTCAACTGTCAAACTGTTACACAAAGGCCATGAGATCTTGATTCTCTTACTCATGAGGATGGCTAATATCTCCCAGTGCAAGCAGTATTACTGGGATTTCACCCTTGAGCAAAGTGGTCCTCATCACAAATGAGAGGACCAGAATGAGGCATCTAGTAAAGCAAAAACCCAACAGCCGAAAGTGCAGATGATTAGCAATCCTAAGGCTCATCTGTGGAGTCTTCAGATATGCTTTTACAAACAAAAGCTCCTGAAATCTTTAATGGGTTTTTTGCCTGACTTGAACACAGCATTGAATGCTTATTAATAATTTTCGTTTCTCCTTTGACATCCAGTCTAAAATCCTGTAGGGAAAAAAAGTCTGTTTGCTAGAGGAGGAGGAAGTAACTTTGATAAATAGCATCTTCTGATCTTCAAAAACAATAAAAACTGGACAATTTAGGGAAAATTATTCACAAAGTCTACTAAAGTTCTACATATATATTTTAATCTTAAGCAGGAGAAATTCATGCTGGAGTTTTCAGAATGCTTCATTTATCTTTTATTGTACAGATAGTTGTGGAGTTTTTCTCTCAAAATATACTTATTCAAAACTTTAGGAAGTGTTTGAAAGCAACAGTTTAAAACTGGGTTTTTTACACTGAGTTCACGTCAACATTTTATGTCAAACTGTTCAGAGGGGTTTGTTTTGCTATTATAAATCATATGCAGCTTCATTCAACTCTTTTTAGACCTTTTTCAGCTGCTCAATCTGTGTGCCAGCTTTTAGATGCTGCTGGTTCTGCACACCTACAGTAGCAATCACTTGTCTCTGAATCATCTATTTTGGCAGAAACAGTCCATTTTTTTAATTACTTTTTCTTAATTTGCATTGTTTTCTACAGTGAAGTGTTGAAACTTTAATTATATGGAATCAGCTAATGAGCATTCTAAGGAGTTAGTAGTAGCATAGAAATTGTCTGAAAGATGGTCTTACCTCTCTTTCAGGTTCCTCATAGAAAACACTACAGACCTAGCAGAGAAAAAGTTTTTTCTTTGGTTATAGATCACTTGAATCCATTTTAGAATGAAATAAAACTATATTACAGTGCTTTCTTAGGGGGAGCCCAAGACAGGGCAGCCTTACCATCTTTGCTGTGAGCATGCACGCTTCTGTTTGCATGACTTATACCTAATTGTGTATTCATAATTCTGATGAATCAGTTTATAGAAATTAGGTAAGTTATAAGGAAAAAGAGCACCAAGGTTTATGAACAGAGTTTTCTGTGATTTGCATCATACTAAATCTCTGACCAGCTGTGAACAGCATCAAATGGAATTGCTTGCTTTACACTTGCTAGTCTAAACTGTGCTTATTGGTTATTTTCTTATTATCGTGCTTTCTTGTTGACCATTCCAAATTCAGCTTTAATTTTTGTGACCTTGGAGAAGTACAAAAGGACTACATAGGTATCAGGGTGGAGCAGAAAATACTGTAAATATAAGTACTTGTAAACACATTTCCATATTGTGGTGATGGTGGTCAGAATTAAAGGTTTGGGGAACTTTCCTTCTATAGCACCTGAAGATTGCTGCAATCTGTGTTTGCATCTTGGACAAAGTTGCTGTACTGATTATTACTATTTTTTTAAAAATCCTCATTGTGAAGAGAGACATTTTGTTCTTGAGACCGTAATGCACTGCAGTTGCATATGCCCATAACCTTTCCCTGAACCCAAGCCCTCTGCAGCAGGTTGCAGAGGCCCAGAGCGGCCAGGTGACATACAGTGCCATCTGCACTTCTATACTGGTCATCTGGCCAGAGCTCTGACCTTTCTGAACATGATACAGCGAAATCTAACTCCTGAAAGCTGCTCGGAGGCAAAATCTGTTCTTCACCATCAGATGCAGTACTCAGTCACTTAATTGTCCACTGCAACTGATAAAGTAACCATTAGACCCAGGTCATGAACTACAGTTTATCATTCACGCACAATAATACACCCTTGAACTGCACTGATTTCTGAATTATAGCAACATACTTATTCTGTAAAGCAGTTTTGAAGTACCTGGAACTTTGCTTAGTCCTATACTGGAAAACAGCATCTGGAAATAGATTGTTTTGGTCAGGGAGAAGAAGGTGCTTTGATCAGCGTAGTCCACAATTGGTCCTGAGTGCTCGCAGGTGAAGACTGATACCAAGGAACAAAAACCACACAGAAAACAGTATTAGACAGTAAGGCCTCGTTTTGCCCCCAGCCTCAGTGCAGTCAATCAGAGGAACTTGGGGCAGTCACTGAACTGCCTTGTGTAGGGATGAGAGTGACAGCTGAATGGAAACTAAGCTGCATGCTTCTGCCAAAGTACATATTCCTGTTTAGTTATGAATAAAGTGGTTATTCCAGATCCAGCTTCTGACCTCTAAGTATTAGAGAAATAGAAGCTTATCTCACTGTGGGCCATACATATCTCTTGTCATTTGGAAAAGCCCTTCAGCCAAATTCATTAATAATAATTCATTAAGACCTGAGTGAGGTTGACGGCATTGTTACCTTATAAGTGTTCTGTCTGAGCAGTAGGTAAGTGCTGTTCACACATTTGTCCCTCTTTCCCCCCCCCGACTCTTTCCTTTGTCTTCATCCCATTCAGGAGCAACATGTGGTGTTCATCATAGCCACAAGACTAGAAACTGAAGTGGCTGTCTAGCTAATAGACTCTTAATGGGGTTTAGTAGTAGCTATTTAGACAGAGTGGGGAGAGTCCTGTCCCTATTATGGGTGTAAAAACATTCTGTTTGTTTACATCAAGGCAGGGTTCCACCTGCAGCTACTGGGAGCCCATGGCGGGGGAGGTTGAAATTAGATTATCTTTGTGGTCCTTTTCATTCCAGACCATTCCATGATTCTGTGGTGCAGGGAATGGAAGGTTTCTCCATTGCACTGATGTAGGCTTAGGGATTAAATGAAGAAAGTGTGTATCTTATTACTACGATGAGTGTCATGCAGTCTACCTAGAACCACAACTGAACTTGTTTGATCTGAAATTTAGTCTTTTACTTTTAAGCACTGGAATTCCACCATCTTATGACATTTTGGGGGGGGAAGAGAATGTTATTTGTAGAAACTGTTTGTGCTGCCTTTATAAATTCTTCTCTGTGTAAGAAGCTTACCACGATAAGTGAAACTGCAGTTAAAATAAATAGCCACAATAAAAAATACAGGCAAAGAAGAATTATTTAGAACAATAGTGAAGTCTTAAGAATGCTTTTGTGAAAATATGTTGAATAAATCACTTCCTGTGGGAATGATAGAAATAATTGCACTAGTAGGGAAAAATCTGTTGGAATAAAGAGTTCTCATGCAATAAGAGTGACTAAACACTAAACAATTCTGAAACAGAAGAAAATCAGACAAAAAAAAATTTCTGAGTGTGGTTTATCTTGCTATCCAGTTAATAGAAAGTTAATAAGTTTCAGTAGTAGCTACTTTGCCACAACAGGGACAATGAGACCGGAGAGTTTCTGTCTTATGCTGGAGAGTGACAGAAGTATATAAAAATGCCTCATATTCAAGGAAATTCCCTTGAAGATATTTGTGAAGTTCTTATTTATTATGCCTGCGGTAACTCCTTCTATATATTAAAAATATATGTATGCTTGTGGTTGCCCAGAGAATATAAAGCAGAATAAGCTTTCAAAGAAAAGAGTAACATGAGTGAAGACAGTTGCAGTTAGTTTGAGTTTCCTGTGACTAGTTGTTCAAAATTGCTCAGACTGTTTCTGTACTCATCTGAACTTGTGTCATTTGCCTGATATCGTGTCAGCATGAAGAAGTTGTCCAGGAGGTGTCCTGTTGTGATACACTTTTGTGATCTGTTCTGCATTCTAGAAGGACAGTGCTGTGCAAACCCATAAGTCTGCATTTTATTTCACAAACTGTGTTGCGTTGTGACATTGGACACTGACCAGAAATGTGTTCTAATAGCAGTAGAATAAGATTTTTAAGGGCATCTTCAGATACACTTTTTATAACAATATTCAGATGTACATATGGTTACTTCAGATCTCTACATGTAAATCAACTTTAGATTTTTTTTTTTTTCTGAACAGTTGAAATGTTTCCTAATTTTTATTTTTTAAAGCTTTTTCTTAAAATGTTGTTGTGAGAGTTCAGCCTATGTATGGCCACAGTATTAAGACAATAGAGAAGATAGAGGGGATGGAAAGGTGACAGAGGAACTAAAATAGGTTTAGCAGAGAAACGCAACAGAGCACCAGGTGGCCTGAAATTTAAATTTGTATTAGTCTTTGCATCAAAGCAGTAATGAAGCTTAAAATGCTTTGTTTTGGTATGGAATCAGGTAAGTGGATTGATTTCTTTCCATGTGTCTTTTGGCAGTGCTTGAGGAACAGCGTGCAATTGATTCTGTTTCATCTGTGTGCTCTAAAAGGCATTCTCTTACTTCTATCTATTCATCAATAGAGGACGAATAATGCAGGAACCTCATCTTCTGCATGTGAGATGTAGTTAGAAAACAAGACAACATGCTAGAACAAATTGCCAATTCTACACTACCAGATTCATGCAATAGTGATTTGTTTGGAGTCTTCTTGAAAATAATTCTTTAAAATACTTTATTACTTAAACTTTTGACCTTAAGCATTTTATTCACTACATAGAAGTCTGCATCAGTCCAGAAGATTACTTTTTTTTGTCGAACTCTGGAAGTTGCTCAGTTTTGTTTGTGTCATGCATCTCTGGGTAAGGTTATTACACTTCATTGTGCAAATTAAACTGACTCTCCTAGACAGAGCTTTTGGCATGGTAGGGCTGTGCCCGGGCCTAGTGATTCATAGAGAGGGTTAAAAAAACAGAATCAAATGCTGGCTGCGAGCTAAAGAGAACAGGGGATAAGAGCTTAGGCTTAACCTATAGGGGGACCTAAGGAATAAAGCGAACCAGAGTCCAGTGTGGGGAAGAAAGAAGAAAAAGCAAAAAGGCTAAAAGAGATCAGGCCTAATGAGCCTTTCGATGAACATGGGAGACTGGCGCCTCAGAAAGAAAGAGTGGCCCAGCAAAGCAAGGATAAAATGGATCAGCCACAATGTCATCAAATTGATCCAAAGTTCAAAAACCATTAAATCACTGTATACAATAAAATAAATTTAAAAGAGAAAAAAAAGAGAAGTTCAAACAGTGTTAGGCTCCTTAAAGCTCGTTTGCTGACATCAAACATAAGAAGAAGACCTGTTTGTAACGTAATGTGACTCTTTTCTAAACAGTACCTTTGAAATGTGTGCAGTGGTCTGTCATTTTCTTTTGTGCAATTCTCCCTTCACATACCTATGGTCCAGCAGAATTTTTACACTATATGAAGAAGTGAGGAAGAATTGTGAATGAATTAGAGAGAGAGATTTGGACCAAAGTGTTTTTCACTGCTGCACCAAGGAGCAGTCCTCATGTCTGGAGTGAGGGTTTTTGAAAAGAGTCACTTTAGGGGAGAAGAGAATATAAATGCAAATCAAACCGAACGAATACTATGTTTCACGTGGTGAATAGCTGTAACAAATGCACACTAAGAGAGCAGAAGGTATTAATTCCTAACAAGAGTGTTTCTAATATACCTATTACTCTAATGTGTAAGTGACAAACAGGACAAAATACCTTGTGTGTCCCATATGTCTGTTCATGACGTAAAGAGGTGGTGCTACCCATATTTAGCAGGCTTTATTTAGCCACCTACGCACCTCTGACTTGGTAGACTTATTTTTGATAAGTGGTGCTTAAAAGTGTTGGTATGAAGCATAAGTAGCTAATGCAAATATGTTACCGACCCCTACCAGAGCTAGCAATTATGTAAATTTTCGAAGCCTTCATCTTTTATAATTAGATGTGTCTGGCTTAGAGTGAAGGACTTCCATTGCTGGACGGCTTAGTCCTTATTCCAGTATTTCGCTAGAAATTACATATTTGAAATCAGATGAATGCTATATTCTTTAAAGTAATTTAAGGTATAGCTTGGAATATGTGAAAGACCTTTAGTAATTAATTTCTTGTTTGCCATGCTTGAAAGATGAATAAAAGCACAGAAACACTTGGTGAATTACATCTTATAGCTGATTATAATTAAGTGTTCTTTCCGTTCATCCTGAGTGTATGAAATGCTCATTATTATTCACAAGATCCAAACTCCAAGTTTCCTTAGCTTGCATAAAGCAAAAGAGCGTGTGTTTATGTACAAAAAGAGGGAGCTGCCTATACATAAAACCTAATGTTCTTCCCTATTGTATAGAAGATTCACCCGAAGATTAATTTTTTGCTTGACAGTCCTGGGGACTGATTACAGTGGTTACAGTTTGTTTAGAATCAGTCTCTAAAAGGCTTTTCAGAAACAGGAGTGCTGTATCGCTGTAACATGCATTTCACTATGATGGTTGAGTTTTCCTAAAAGTTGGTCTGTACGTCTCCTTGTGTGCATGTCTGCATGGTTTTTCAGGGCTGTGCATGGATGTATTTCAGAAGACCACAGCAATTCCTCTGAATTGTGCACTTGAGTGACAGGAACAGAAGGGAAGTAAAAAACCACTCTGATATTTCCACCTCTTTGCCCTTTTATCTCGTCATTATTGCCTCTACAGAGTGTGAAATTCTGCCATTCAGGCTCAGTAGTGATTTACACCCATTTTTGAGTGGTTTAAATAACACCTGCAGGTGCGTGACAGTGAAGAATTGGGGCACTGGAATGCACTAGCCACAAGGGTGTATTTAGTGCCTCACACTGCAGTGGGATTGTGAAGAACACCATAATGACTCTTTACATTCAATCCAAGCTGCACTTAAGTGTGTATGTGTACAAAACAGCTTCAGAAGAAGTGTAGCAAAGAGCCTGGAAAGCTGAGGTATAATTCAGGAAACTTCCCTAGGTTAATATGCCAAAGCTTCCTACATGCATACTCACAAAAATAAAACACTGGAATACCTAAGTATAATGTAGGGCAGATACAGCATAAAGACATTCTCTTCAGCCACTAGATCTGGGTGAGCAAGCTTTTGCTGCAGCAAAGGCAAGGCATAGGGCTGGGGGCCTATGCTAATGTTAGAAATAGAGTGTGCAAAAAGCAGTGACAAAACAACTGCCTTTCCTCCCAGCTTTAGAGGAAGATGCACATGAAGCTAGGATTTGAATAGTTTTTTTTCTACATTCTGAGTCAATTTTGGTGTATTATTTAACTCTAGTTTTCTATACCAAAAGCACCTATGTCTGATCAGGTACTTTCTCTGGTTCACACTAACCTGACTGCAGATGAGGTAGCCTAAGGACTCATTTATTCCATTGATGCGTATATTGCGCTTATCCTTTAGATAAAGGGAGGACTCTGGTTTCCTATACTATCAATCTAACACCTTACAAGAACGTCAAATGTGATTAAAAATGAAGGAATGTAACAAAATTAGAGGTGAGCCTCGGTTACATGCTCAAAAAGAGGAAAAATAGGATTAATAACTGATGCTGTGAGAGAGGTGAAGCATGCTTGCAGGGAGTAGAAGTAGCAAATGTTATAGATGGTACTATATACTAGGAATGAACATCAAAAGCCTTGGAGGCTGGGTTCAGAAGCTTATCAGAAGTTACCTCGGCCTATTTGATTGAGAATTCATGCTGGTAATTTCCAAAGATTGGATTTCCTTGTGAGATCTTTAGTAGTTTCTCGTCTGGGTCAGATTAAAGGACAAGAAGAACAGCTCTGCTGGCACTACAGTATTGCTGCTTGCTAGCCTAGATAGAGCTCGAAAGTACACAGATTTCAAAATATATATAGAAAAAAAGCAATCATATAAAGCCATATTTCTTTTCATGCTTTAGAACAGTGCTGCATATGGTATAGTCACTCCACGTACACAAAGAAAACCCAGATGCATTCTTTTATCTTTTCCTTGTTCCCTATATGGGTCAGGCAGAGGCTCCTTTTCATGGAAAGCCCCATGCCTGAAAAAAAACGTGGCCAAAATTAGGTACGTAAATTCACAATATCCAGATAGGGTCCGTGGTATTTATTTTTTCAACACCGAGAAACTTAGAATGCTTGTACTGAATGCTCAGCACCTCTGAACAGCAAGCAAATTATGTGGCTGGCTTATATACATCAAATTTCCAGTGACTGACAGGCGTATGCCCTGGATCTTTTTTCTGTCGTGCATTTTTGTTGCAGAAGGGATACGTATTTCTCAGTTGTCATTTGTGCTAAATAGTGGCGAGCTCTCACATCTTGCCATCTAGACAGCCTCAAAAAGCAATGAAAGGAATTCAGCTGACCAGTGCCACATTGAAAGGGTTTCAGGGTAATTTGGTCAAAACAAATACATCATTAGTCAGTCTGCACGAGGTATCAATAAATGAATGCATCTTTTTGGAAGCCTTGAATGGAACACGGGGGTGGAGCAGAACTGCCCTCCACCAGCCAGTGGGTGCCAGGCGGGGACGATGGAGCCTTGTGTACCACTGAGGTGCTGTGGGCTGTGAGGAGCACTCTCTGGACACCAGGTGGCACCAGGGACCAGCTGGGGAGCCAGCCACCTCCCAGCCTGCAGCCCTGCTGCAAGCACAGGTGCTACAAAACTGCTGTTTTCCATGAGTTACCCAAAATAGTGAGTGAGAGGTATTTCTGGAGAAATAAAATTCCTTGTACTTGGTACTTATAGAGCTTGCAGTGTGCTGCTGGAAGGAGCGCCTTATGTCACAGCCCAGTGTTATCCCTCCTCTTACAGAAATGCTTGTGGAGGAAGTTCTGCATATTGCAGCCTCTTAGAGGTCCAATATGAGCATCTTTATTTCAAAAATGGTAGTAGTTAAGCTTTCGTTCCCGTTGATTGATGCTTGTGTAATTTTCCCTAGCCAAAGAACCATCTCTTACTTCTTGTGCTTAAGGACAGAGTTCGGAGGGTTGACTCCCAGCACAGGGTTTGCAGCTGAATGTCTGGGCTGGATGAAAGAGTATTCCGCTTCAATGTCTGTTACTATGGACTGACTGCAACATCAACAAATTTGACAAAATGGAGCAGTATATAATAATGTAAAAATAACTGCCCTAACTTTGTGTTCCCACTGGTAAATGGTAAATCCTTTTTGAAAACCCCTTTCTCTTACTGGTCTTTCAGGATTTTTTTTTATTTTATTTTATTTTTTTTTAAGATCTGTTTATCTCTGTGAATTCTCCACTGTTGTCTGGATGTGGCTCAGCTCTGTTCCCAATGAATCTGAATTGTGTGAAAGCCAAAGCCACAGAGGTGCCCGCGCAGCACAGGATTCAAAGTTTTGATGGAAAGGTTCTTCATGTGTCTTGGATCAGCTATTTCCAAACAGTGTCATTCAAATCTCACCTCTTAAAAGTTGTTTCAGAAATTGTACTAAAGATCCATACAGTTTGTGTAATATGTTTCATTTGTGAATAACTTCTTTGTGTTGCTATACCAACAAACAGGTGTAAATAAGAAGGAAAACAGTTTGTGAATGATTGCTTCATTTGTGCCTGGCCAGCATTATGGAGGTGCAGGGTACCCCGTGTCACTGGCTGGCAGTGTAACCTCTTTAGTGCAGGTTTCATGCCCAGAGGTGAACGTGCTGCTGGGCTGTGCATTCTCCAGTGATCACACAATTAAGTAGCAATGACTGGCAACATTATTGCTCAATTAGTCTATATATTATGACAAGCTAGAAGATATTTCGCAAATAGCTCTTCCAGAGTCACTTGCCTAAGTGAATCTGCTTTAGAATAAGGCAGCATATAGACTTATTTTAAATGTAGCATATTTTCCCACATTGTCAATATTTCTTATGGCTGAAAGCAACTGGTCAAATTCTGAGAGTTAGACCAATAAAGACCAGTGAAGTCTGTATATTCAGATGGATAAGACTGAGAGAAGCATTGAGCCTTGTCTCACAGTCAGTGTTTATAATAATCTGCAGACGTGGACCATGCAAGGAGGACTATCACCCTACTAGCAGCTTGTCATGAATTGTCATTTTAAATGATAACATAATTGTACTCATGTACCGTCATGAGGTGGCCTGAAGCCAGAGCCTGAAGCAGCCAGATGAGCTGCTAAAGAGAGGTGATGTCTTCCAAGTCTGAGCAGGTGGAAACAAGATATACATCTCACTCTAGTCCATAAACATGGTACTGCTTTTCTTTGTGCCCTTTATGGGTCAACACTTTGGATGAAAAAATCTTGGCTGCTCTGTCCTGAGTTTTAGAGCATTAGGATATTACAGGGTGGCACAGTTTGAGCATCCACAAGACAAATGAGTAAGCAGAAGGCACTCATGTATTTCTGCTGTTATTCCAAAGATGTCCTGTGGCAGCAGTGGGGCTCAGTTCATGCAGTGACCCTGCACTGGGAGCAAGCTCCTCTGTTGCAGTCCATGGGCATACAGGACATTGTTGCCAAGTGAAAGATGGACTTGTAGGTTCTTGTCATAGCTTACTTCAGGTATTTGCTTTGATACTTGTTTAATACATGCTTTAAATTTGGATTGTTTGTGGTAGCAGATCAGGAAACCAGCACAACTTTTCATCGAAAAAGGGTGTGAGAGCAAAACCTCCCTGTTTTCTGAGGAGGTATGGGGTGTGCTTTGAAGATATTTTTTTTAGGAACCAATTCTCAGCCCTTTTACCTTCTTGCCAGGGAGTTACAATCTTGCTGTAATCATTACTGTGAAAATGACACTGGTACAAGCTGCCCATACAGGCTGTGGACTCTATTCATATAGAATATGGAGATATTCAAGACCCACCTTAAATGTCTACCTGTGTGACCTGTTGTAGGGAACCTGTTGCTTTACCAGGGGGGTTGGAATAGATGATCTCTAGAGGTCCCTTCCAAACCCTACAATTCTGTGAGTGTGTGATGTACTGCTCTTGGCACAATCTGCAGTTGTAGGCTTAAAGGTGTGCCTTGCTACCTGTTGGCTATTGCCTTACTGCCCCTCTGTCTTCACACCCATACCAACTACATTTGTCTCATTTTCTAGGGCTGAGAGGTGATTCTTCTCTGTGAATGTCTCATCCTATCTATTTGACTGTGGGAATCTACTCTATGTATCTATGTATGTATCTACTCTATGCCATGATCTTTGGCCTAAAGTCTAGCTGGGCAGGTTTTGTGCCAAGCCTGCCTGTGGCTGTGTGCTTGGCTGTGTCTGTGTACTTGTAGCTGTTTGCTAGATTTGGCACTTCTCAGTTCAAGTGAAGTGTTGGTCAGGTCTGGTTGATCCATCTTGAGAAAAAAATGGGACTTTACTAAGTCATGATGAGCACACTGAGATGACTAGTGGTAAGTCTGCAGGGAAGAATATGCCAGAATGCCTTGAAGTTAAGAGAGAGAAGATTTATCATAGAAATAAAAATGAAAATATGGTAGAAAATAGCAATTGAGATTATACAACCTAGAAGAAAGAATACAGTGTTTATTAATTATATGCAGTGAAAGAGTAAATTTAATCAGGGTGGAGTACTTGATGATTGAAGACGTATGTTTGGTGGCCCTGCTAGGCAGGGGGGTTGGAACTACATGATCCTTGAGGTCCCTTCCAACCCGGGTCATTCTGTGATTCTGTGATTCTGTGATTGAACTTCAGACAAATATGGCATTTGGGAAAATTAATGAGATATTAAAATAAGAGATTATGAAACAGCAAATTGGGGCAAACTTTCCCATTACCTGGATTTCTGTTGGGTTGTTTCCTAAGAGAAATATTAAATCCTCCCTTAGCTTATGTCTTCTAACTTGTCACTTCTACAGTATACAGACAAATGGCATCTATTTCTGTAACCTCTGTAAATTATGCATTCATATGTTTAAAGAACCTTCTGTAATGTAACCGAACTGAGTTTATTTCCAATAGGAGTCTGAAGTCCAATTTGCTAATTTTGATGAGACCAGAATTTCAGCTGTAATATGTCATTAACCTGCTTACATGGATATAATGTAAAAAAAAAAAAAAAAGCCCAAACATTTTATATTCAGGAAAAGAGAGACAGCGTAACTTGTTCATTGAACCCAGCTAAAATTGTCTTAATTCCTCATCCATTTTGAATGCTCTGTGCTCTATATAGTAACGGGACAAACATAAAATCTGTACTTATGTGAAAGAGAAGAATGCCTAACTAGAACCATTTAAAGTAAAGAGTCAATTCAAGTAAGGAGCCTGCTCTCTTTAAAATGCATTAACATTGATCTTGAGTGTTCACCAAATGATAACAAAGTATGGTCCAGAGTGCCTCATTTACCCATTTTCCTACTTTTGCCACTACAGCCTATTGCTGTTTTTCAAAAGAAAGCTGTTGAATTTGGCCTCCAGCAAATAAAACCTTCCACACTCATGGAATAGTTGTTCATTAATTGTTTGCCCATTTGCTTGATATTCTTCAACAATGCTATCTCATGCCTTTGGGTAGCGGCTAAGAGAGACCTGTACCATATTAAAAATACTATACATTCTAATATTACACTTAATACAAACATTACAAATGCAAATAATAACACAATACATTAAATACATACCAGGGCCAGTGAAGTAATGGAAATGTGCTGTGATGCTGGAAAATAAAAATGTTCACTTGTGTTTTTATCCTGATCAGGGCTTTCATCAACCAAAAGCAGACAGTCTGACTCAGTAAAGCAGAGGAATACAAGCCAAACCAGAGGATGGTGAGTTTGTGTCACATGTGTTTTTACAGGATCAATTGACCTCTGAGGTCTTGATTTATCACTTTGACTTATAAAGTGGACCCAAGAGAAAGCCATGAGTTGGAGATAAATGTCACTACTCTCCAAAGACAGTGTGCAGTAGCCCTGTCTACATGAGAAACTGTCCCAAAGGAGATTCTAAGGGATACCTTTTGGGACTATCTAAAAGTACAATGCCTAAGAATTCTTTTTTGCACACAAAAGGAGAATGACTCCTAGGTACGAATACTCTACTAGAAACTTGCAACCCCTTTGCTGTGGTAGATATGTTTCCTTGATTGTGGCCATGAGGATATACAACTGATCATGGTAGAATTAGTTTATTTTTTATCTCTCTAAGGCTATTTCCCACATTCAGCTTTGTTCTCCAGCTTTCCTGACCACGGGGTTTGGTCAAAGATTTCTGGATAAATTAATACTGGTCACAACCATTCTACTGCTAGCCTTACTGTTGTTAAGTGTTGTTTACTTACCAAGACTTCAGGAGGAGGGACGTCAGTATGGTGGGATAGAGGGAAAAATAAAGCTAATTCAGTGTTACAACACTAAGACTCATGATCTGAGGTTCTAGTGTGAATGGCAGTAGGATGTGAAGCGTGTAAAGAATTGCATGTCTTAGGACTTTGCTAGAGAGATCTTTACACAAAAAGAAGAAAAAAAAAAAAACAACCAAACAAACTTGAAGGATTTTCCCAAAGAGGTTCATAAAATTTGCGTGAGCTTCCTTTTTGCTTTGCCTGTCCTTGGTGGTGGGAAGAATCCCAGGTGGAAGGTAGAGCTTGCAGGCCAGTGCAAGCTGAATCCTATTGCAATATGGATGTTCCTTAAAATGTCTTCGCAACACTGTAACCTGATTTAGAAGTCAATTATCTCAAAATTATCTTTAGCCACACAAGTCACCTGTCTTTTGGTGTTTACTCGATTTGTCTGATGGCAGTTTGTTACCCTAATGAGGCAGCCTGCATTAACCAGCCTGCTTTGCAAGCACCAGATATGCTCTTTAGCCCCTTTTAGAGTCAAATGTGAAGACCTAAAATGTTTTTAACTTCAGTTAATTCAGAAAAAAGCTTGAGCACATTGCCTAACATCTCCTCCTTTTACCACACCAGAACAATGCCTGAAAAGTTTGAGTTATTTCATGTAACTTAGAAATGTGAATGTGTTACGAGTCAGCTTTGAATATGGCCTCGATTCCAAAAGGTGTTATCATCAAATCAAAATTATTCACACATGTCAAGTTAACATTTTATTTTTATTCCTTACTCAATTTTTGGCAAGCTTACAGGAGCTGTCAGTGTTTCAGTATTTTGAGAAGAATATTTTAATAAAACAGTGATGTGCTGAAAGGGGTTCACAAGAACTCACTAGAGGCCCTTGTTAAAATTCTGCCACCCTTCAAAAAATTATTCTCTTGCCTCTCAAGGAGTTCACCCCCTCTCTGGATACTGCTAAATCATTTCTGCCAGGGATGAGTTTCATCCCTTGGGGCTCATAAAGATACTTCTGAAGAGCAAATTGTTTGCCTTTGAAATAGACCAGATTGCATGAAATAGCAGACACTTTAAAAATAAATTCCTGGGGTAGCAACACTTCCCTGCTCCCCCCGTGCCAGCATCCCATCCGAGCTCCACCACCCGTACCTCTTATTGTGTTATACTATCAAGTACTCAATCTATTTCTCAGGAACAAAGTATAAACAGTTCCAGCAAGTGCACTTAATGTAACTTTTTTTTTTTTTTTTTTTTTTTTTTTTTTTTTTTTTTTGCCAAGTGGCATTGCCTCCCTGCCAAGCTGTGGTTATAGGAAACCTTTCATATATAAGGGTAAAAGTACAGTGGAGCCAGGTTCTCCCCGCTAGCACACTTGGCCTGAGTTTAATTCAGTTTAAAGGAGGACATTTTTGTAGGACTCTGGTGTTAAAGTATTATAACATATGACTGTAATAAAATAAAAAACATATTAGGTGCAATGAAAAAATGCAGTACTTGAAATAAAATTCAGAATTCTGGTAATGTAGCCCAAAGTGGTTAATTCTTTATTGCTTATTTTGATGTGATAGAAGTTCTAACTTAAGGCTGTGTGTAATTATGTAAGGTTTGCTTGAAGACCTGATGTCTCAGTTCCTACATATGCCAGACCGTCTTTTTAAATGCTTATTCAAAAGAAAATATCTGTGTTGAAATCCCGTGTCTTCTAAATGTGATCTTCCCAGTCACTAAAAAATGGGATCTAGTCTGTTCCTTTGTGCTGTGTAGAATACCCATGGACCATATTCTGTTATCACAGAATTTGTTCTAAGATTTTCTTCTTTGTTTAAAAACAGAAGTAAAATCTTGCACATGTGATCCAAATGTAAATGAATAAATACTTTTGCTCTTCATTGGGAAAAAAAAAAAAAAAAAAAAAAAGGTCCTTTTTCATCATTGGTTTGTTAATCTCAGAACATGAAGAGGATTGCTCAAATGGAAATATGATTAACTCCTTTCACAGCAAAATTCAAATGTCCCATCTGAGATGTAGTATAGCTTTGCTTTGATTGCTTCTGCCAATTCAAAGTCTGTGGAAACTGAAAGGAAAATATAAAACACCATTTAAAATAAATAGATCTTAATATAACAGCTAACAAGTATAGCAACTATCCTACTGTTGCATTGTGTGTTTTCAAACACTTTTTTAAAGTGCTGTGAACTCTGAGGTCTTGCTGTTGTGACCTAGAGAGCTAAAATCCTCTTTAATGGTATCCTGCTTCTAGGCAAGGTTTAGGTTTGCTACTTGTGTTCACTTGTTCACTGACATTAGTCCAATTTCTGGGGCCAGTGCTGGATAATAGCACTGATGTGCCTTGTGTGATCTGTTGTATGGTCATCTTAATAAAAATTAGCACACCAAGCAGAAATTTAATAGAAACTATCACTTAAAACCTACTCCACGAATATGTTGGTTGACTCTGAAACTACAATATCATTATACTGTGAGTGATTTCTTTGCAGGGAGTAAGTCATGACTATGAACAAGGTAGCACTATTTGGAAAGAGCATCAAGAAGCTGAGGCTGTAATCCCACTACTGACCCACTGAAAAAACTGGGGAAACTACTCAGACTCTCTGTGTTTTGGCTTCTCTCTGTTATATGGTGTAAGATATTCACCTTCTCTGTAAAGAGTTCTAAAGTGAATTTTGATGAAATATGTTATAGGAAATACAGATACTAGTAATATTTTGATAGACTCACAGGATCAAAAGTGGCTGAATATCCAGGAGAATTATCGTTCTCCTTAGTAGTTCACAGCTGCAGTAACTTTTGCTGACTGGCAAATGGCTAATGCCTGGAATTTCTGCTTTATTTTAAAGACATGAAATGTGTAATTACTCACTCAGAGGAGTTAGAGTTGAAGGCAAATGTATAATGTATAAACGTGTATCCGAAGATACTGCTTCCTATGCATTTTAAAGTTAAGGGAAACTTTTCTGAGAAAGGTGACTGTACGGATACCTATAAATTCTTAGGTTATGTAGAACTGTGGACCAAAAGAGAAGAGAGTCTTTCTTACTTTTTTTCTTTGTTGTTGTTGTTTAAGGATATTTTCATTGTCAAGGTTATCTTCACAGCTGTAGCAGAAAGCTCTTATCTGGTATTTCTTGTATGTCCAAGTCCATAGCTGTAGCCAAAGCAGGATTCAGAGGGATGTTCGCTTACATACTATTAAACAATAGTTTAATAGTTTAATCTGTATACACATCTATTTATTTATTTATTTCCTTAATCACATTAGAAAGACCTTTATTGGGCAAGAATACTCACAAACTTACTTTTCAGTTTAACATTTGCTTTTTTATGTTAACCATTTCTTCTCTGAAAGAGTGGTCAGGCAGTGGAATGGGCTGTCCAGGTTGGTGGTGGAGTCACCAAACCTGGAGGTGTTCAAGGAACGTTTAGACGTTGTGTTGAGGGACATGATTTAATTAGAATGCTTGGTGATGGGTGGATGGTTGGACAGGGTAATCCTGTGGGTCTTTTACAACCTTGGTGATTCTGTGATTCTCGGACATATTCAGTGTGTGATTTTTGCAAACAATTTTTTCAAGTACTACCTGGGTACTTATTAATTAATTGAGACTTGCACTGATTTTGCCATCATAGCTGGAATAGTGTGATGTGTTAAAATTCTTAATTCAACACCCAAGCAGACAACAAAAATCTTAGAGAAGCCCTGAAGTGCCATGTTCTATGAATTAAGTGGAAATATTTGCAATGGCGCATTAGCCTGACACAGCATATCACTGAAAATTAGTGTGGCATGTCATCCTGGTAAGCAAACCATCCTTTCTAGAAGGAAAAGTAGAAGTTGGGAAGGTGAGAATGTTCAGATGTTGACAATAGTGCTAGTATGAGAATCAACGCAAGTCTTGATGGAGTGTCTAAACAGCAATTCAAAGAGAATGCTTGATTATTCAAGCTAGAAGAAACTGCTGAGAAAAAGAATTGCCTGTGCTGAAGATCTCTATGGACCATTCAGCTTGGTGGCAGCTACAGATAAAGAGATCCTTTTGTTTTGTTTTGTTTTGACACTACTTCTATTGAATTACCGTTATCCTGACTTTGCATGCTTTCTGTGACATATTTAACAGAACCAGTAACTGTTAGATCTGTCCTCTGAGTCAGCAGAGTTTTTAAGGAAAACTGAAAGGTATCATTAGTTTAGATTGCTTTGGAATCTGTTGTGCAAAATCCTTAAAGCACAAAAGAGGATATAAGAAATGTCAACATAAAAATCCATCATTAGACAGTGAGAATTTCATGGACTGACTTTCCAGGGTACAACATTTATTTTCAAAGGGCAGTTAATTGTCAATCCTAACTCACTCAAAATATAACTATATTGTGAAGAAATATATGTGCGCATTTAATTCTGCATATATATAATCTTTATTTACTTTTTTTCATTTGTGATCTGCCTTTACAATATGTTACAGAAATATTGGGACAGGCTACAGTTGTTAAAAATTACGTACACTGTTTAGTGCAGTGGCAATGATTTATGTTGTTACGCAGTATAACTGCTATGGAGACATGCATTACAAGGTTGGATGGAGATTGTTGCAATGATAGTGCAGAGCATACATCTGCCAACTTTTCAGGTGTTGGAAAAAGAGAACATATTACCAGCACTCTAATGATGAATTTAGAAACAGTTTTGCTTCTTTGATTTTGCATAACGTATAGCAGCCTATGAACACTTCCAGTCTGAAGACAGACGTGAAAGTTTATTTCATATATATTTCATTTTTGATATATTTCATTTCTGTTTAGATGATGAGTTGATGAAACATCATTTCACAGTAGCAAATTGAAGGAATATGTTATATGAAAAAAATGTAGGCATACTAGAATAGATTTCTCTTGCTATTTTAATTGCTGCAGTCCTGCACAATGTTCTGATCTTAGGATCAATTAGCACAGCGCTGCTACACATCTACAAGGTGTTTATTGACTTGTTGGACTCTGTAGTAACAGTGTCTTAGGCCTGAATTCAGGTTTTAATACAGTTTGGATCATAAGAAATATATATGTGACTCGAGTAGCCTTCAGTAGAAGCTGGTGAAATAGTTCCTTCTCTAAGGAAAATATCAAATCCTAATTACACAAGTCGCTTTGAAAGTAATTCTTCCTATTTATTTCCATGGAAATAGCAACAGATACAAAGAGCACAATAGCAATACTTCATTGAGAAAATTCTCAGCAATAAAATGCTATTTATTTCATCATAGACTCAACCATTAGCATAGGGAGTCACCACTATGAGCAGTTTTGTCAGCAATGAAAGGAGCCTGAATGTTGTGCTGATAAATATCTGAATCAGCAGAGGTACCTCATTCTTGTCACTGCTGAAATACACCTCCCTCTACCTCACTATCCTAACACCACTGTTGGGTCTCCACAAATGTTCAGCGAGCATTGATGAATATCAGTGGGTGCCATTTTTTCCACATGGAGGAATTCAGTGACATGCCTTTGTTTCATCCACACTTCCATGTCAGGTGCCATTTTGTCAGAATGCCTCTCTGCTACTGTCTGTCACACGGCAACAAAATGTAATGGAATATTGGTGGGAAGATTCATACTCTACTGCCATTGCACCAAAATCAGTCTCTGATGTCATGGGCCAACATAATAAAACAGGAGGCATCAGTTTTGGAGCAGCTTTCATAGTTACTGTTTGAACAGTATGGCTATCAAAAATTTCAGAATGGAGAAATTTAAACAGAAGCGGTGACTTTATAATTAGAAGAGGACATAGGAATTTCTGACTAAAAAGTCTTTAACAATAGAATACAGTACTTCTCACAGTGCATAGACTGCGATGCCTTACTATACTGAGCCATGTCGACAATACCTGACTTACTCTGCTGCATGGGGAAGGTCCTTAGGCAATGATCGTGTTTTCTTATCTGAGCTGTGGGATGCTTTACTCTCTTCTGCTTTCTTTTTATGCCTTGAAACACTTTCCTTTACAGGTTTAAAGTAATTGATTTCTTGTAACTCCACACTTTCTTCTAAAACCCCAGCTTTTGTGATACAGGCTGTTAATTCTTTAAAAAAAAAAAAAAAAAGATTCTCACACTGCTGTAGATTATGTTACTATCTATAGCCCATTATGTTACTATCTTACTATCTATGGCCCAGCATTTTCAGTCATGCTTTATTCCAAGCTGAAATAGGGAGGTTTGCATTTCTGTCTTTGTGCTTTTTTCTATGCTACCTGAAACTGGACTAGGCATGGGCTCAAATCTGGGACTACAGGTTGAATGGTCAGAAATAGTTCTCAGTGTTTGATATGGCTCCCTGCACTAGAAATGGTCCTCATTCTGGCTCTACTCTGGGTAAACAAAATCAACAATCCGTAACTGAGAGACAAAGAGGCGTCACATGGGCACCAGGTGCATCATAGAGCGGACAGCCCATTGTGCTTAGTAGCTGAGTTAAAGCCTGTGTTTGCCACATGAAGCCAGACAGGCTAGAGAGACAGAGAAGGAGGTCTCCAGCCATGAAGTTACCCTTTCTTTGCAGCAGCATGGTCAATGAACGTTCTTTTAAACTCAGATGATACATACCCCTGTACTACCATAATTAGACATGACTGTAGGCAGCAGATGAACAGACATAGCAAATGTGGCTTCAACTGACTGAGAGGCTATGTCGATGGGAGTACTTAGGAGCCAGAAACTAGAATCAGCATTATTCAATATATTCATTGGTGACCTTGAGAACAAAATTAGATAGACTTTTTACTCTACTAGTTCTGTCATTTTTTAATTTTTTTTTTTAATAAGAATTTGTTTGTTCTTGTGCTCTCTCTAATCACACATATGGGCCAACAGCACAGTACAGTAAAATTGCATCATTTAGAGGTCTGAATACTCCAGATACTTTCATTATATATGGACCTTTAGTCCCAAATCCAGCTCACCTAAGTGCAAGCACTAGATCAGGTGCTCAATTATGAAAGTTATATAGGATGTATCCAAACCTCACTGTTGATAATTAGAAGAACAAGTCCATCCTCATCTGCTCTTCAAGCAGCATCCTTATCTCACCAGTTGTCTTGACAGAACATGATATCAAAAAAGATAAAGGAAAGTGTCATGAGTCCACAAAGGAAACCACAGAGATGGAGCAATATTCCAAAGTACAGAAAGGAGGCAATAGCACCGATTTCTCTTGTGATCCAGCTGTGCAAATGTGTTGAATCATCAGAGGTCATATTGAATAACTGTTAAGCGAGTATGGTTTGAAAGAAATTAGTGTCTTGTAATAACTGTAAGGATGAAAGAGTCTAAAATATCCAACCATATATAATACCTCTGAAATTAAGTTGCATAATGTAATGACATGTTATGCTACCATTAACACGTTATAACTATGTAATTTGGAAGGCTAATTTTTTTTTTTGTAAAACCACTTAGCTACATAAAATTGAAAATAATGATTATTGCAACTACTTCCATTTTTTGTCTTTAGAAGTTCAAAATTAAATATGCCATATACAGTTATTTTATGGTGATGTGTAATTTTATGAAATGGTCGTATAACATGTACAGTAATTATTGACATAAAATTCCTAAATACATAAATCATAGTGTATAAAATCTGTTATAACACATTAACTTTACCAGCAGCCAAGGTAAGTCACTCAGCATCTCATTGACATAACACCCAGAGCTGACCAAGGAATCCAGATAAGATGACAGGAAATTGCAAATCTCAGCTAGGGAATAAAAATAATCATTTGGGACCTAAAAGTTCTCCTTTATAATTACGTTTGACTTTCTAGTACCTATTTATTTCAAGTCTTTGAAGAGAAACATGGAAAACTGTAAAGTCTGACAGGTCATCCATATGGCCTTCTTAATCTAGTTGTAAATGTTTCTTGCAGTTGAGTTCCCATCAGTCCCTTGGAGACTATTCAACTGCCTAATTCAGCTCATTTTCAGGATTTTTTTTTTTCTGATAGTCAAATTTTTTCACTATTGCTCTTGCTAATATGCTTTAAAAATTTAGACTGTTATCATTCTCCCCATATGTCTTACTTATGACTGTGTGAAATTATATGTATACATGTCTTCCAGCCTCATAACCATTTCTATTAGTCTTCTCGGAACTCTCTGTAAATTGTTGCTATCAATTAGAGAGGTCTTCTGCACTGAGTCATAAATCCATATATATTTCGGCTACTTTGGGGAAACCAACCTTTCCTGCTAATGAATCAAAGTTATTATAAGGAATATTTATTTCATGTCAGCAGTACTGGAGAGGGAAAACTCAGCTGTCAAATCAACAGCAAAAATGTAAGCTCACAATGAATTAGAGCTGATAAAAAGATGTCAATCTCACATTTTAAAATTAGCCTTCACTCCAAAGAAGTAAGAATTTTTTTTTTTATGTAATCTTCCATTTTTAAAAAAAGAAAGACATAAGAAACATGTTCTGAAGTATAATTTGCAGTAACAATAATAAATCAGGTACACAAATCACTTCACTCTCCATACATTCATACATTTATTACCACTATTGGCTACCTGCAGGTGGCCAAAAATCATTTTATCACCTTCTACTCAACCATGGAGTATGTCTATTCTGACTTTGTAATTTTAGTATATATTTAAATAAATCAAAGTATTAAAAAATAGTTGTAGTGATATTATAATGAATGCTTTACCTTATCAACAGACTTTGAAGTCTTCCATTTGAAATTTCAACAAGTGTACATTCACCGGGAAAAATGTTTCACAGACATTTTTCAACCAACTTATGTCAAGGAGATAGACCTAGAAAAGCTACGTTCTCTAGCATATCTTCTTGATTTTACAGACTATAATAGATGTTTGACGGTTTCAAATCACTTCTAATTCTATTATACTGTATCCTTAGAGATTAAGGTTGATGTACTAATGGGCACAGAGGGTTTTATAGAAAAATACAGAAAGAGTTTATGTGAGTTATCACATGTGCAAGAAAGGCTTTGCAATCTCACAAGAGTAAGAGATTTTATATGTTCTTTGTAATGTAATGGTCCTAGGAAATTTAATGAGCTATCATAGATATGAGCAATTTTGGTCATCCTGGGCATTTAGAATAACATAGCAGGACAGAAGTTAATAAAGTCTGAATGTCCCTCTCTTCTCTAGAGTTTCTCCATAATCTGTCTTCTGCTGCTGCCTTACAATGCCAGATGTCTTCCAGAATGGATATCTCACAGAATAGGAAAGGGGTAAACAGGGTAGCCTATGCTCTATGGTTGAGTAGGAGGTGATAAAATGATTATTGGCCTCTCACAGATATCCTGTGACAGTAATTGACCAAGAGGATGGAGAGTTAAGGGATTTGTGTACCTGCTTTCCTTTGTTCACCTGACTTATTTCCATTGACCCTTATTCTGGTCTGTAAGCTGTGTCCAACTAGAAAACAGATCTGTCTCAGCCTTATGATACTGTACAGTACTGAAATGTTAGAGTTTCCAAGTAAGCGTGACTGATGGTACAAAGCAAACATAATCAGCTCAACATAATGATGTCTCCGCTTCCCACTGGTACTGAGTTTGTAGTATGAAGGAAAAATGAGGTGCAGGAGTGCCATCTTGCAAAATCCAGATAATGTTTTCAGCAGCACTGGGTGAGTCCAGCATTTTCTCCTAGCAGACAACTAATTGCTTTTAAGAAGCCTCCTTCAGCAGACTTTTCATAAAGCTGTCTCCAACACATTTTAGAGGATACTTAGATTGCTTTACCAGGTACTGTTTAGGTATTTACTGAGGCCGAGTATCAAGAGAGCAGCAAAGTATTCATACAAGATCTTTCATAAAACTCAGTGTAGGTAGTCAGATATATCTAGTTGAAGCAGTTTTACTAGCATTCCCAAACTTTTATGCACTTGAATAATTTATTTCATCATGCATGAACTTTGCTCCCAAACTTTTATTTTCTCAAGATTGTATATCCAACATGCTTCTGTAAATTCAGCTTAAATGCTGGAAATCAGCATGTTTTTAAAAATGTTAAGTACCCATTCCAACAAAGAAGAAAAAATCATCAAGTATTTAAGAACGTTCTAAGGAATGGAAAGCCATGGTGTTAACTAAAAAAGAATAAATATTGTTAAAAAAATGTTGACAGAAACAGAAGCTATTGAATTAAAATTTATTCTGCCACTCAGAAAGTCTAGCCTACGTGTGAGGAGGTGACAGTGTGCTAATAATATTCAATGGTATTTTAATGCTAGATTTTGTATGAATCCCAGATATCACCGGTTTGTTTTCTTTTGCTATTAATGTCAGCAAGAATTAGTATCAAGAGGAGGCTATAGATCCCCAAGACTTTTTTTCATAACATTGAAGACCAAACTATGGAAGATCAATAATGTACCGAGGACACATCTTCTTCCTAGCTGTGACATACAACATGTTTTTTAATGTCAGACCTCAGGTAGAAAACAGGCAACGTGAATGGGAAATAGCAAATGATTTGGCTGGCTCATTTGAACTGAAAAGCATTTTCCAACGAGAATGTGGAGCAAAAGACAAGTAATTATTACTGATTCTTGTTATGCATTTTTATAGGTTTTTTTCAGAGTAAATGTGATATCCTACTGCTAACTGGCAATGTTCTATAGTGTCTGTTCTGCAAGCCTGTCACTTTGGCTAACAAAATATTAGCTGGCAGGGTAACCTCAAGAAAAGCCCAAAGGGAGCTAGGTATCGTCATGATGCGTTATATGAACAGCTTGGAGTTGAAAGGTATCCTGCAGTAACTATTCCATTTATATAGAATTTCTGCAAACAGAGTTAAGAAAATGTTTTATACCAGTATCCTGCTGGCTTTTGACTGTGGATAAAGATGTTGAGTGTGGTGCCTTTGAAATATGGGCTCTAATTTATGCAATTTGCACTATTTTTAGCGTCGGACAGCTGTTATAGCTGATTTTTTTTTTTCATTCAAATAAAGAACATTTGGGGTTTTTTTATAAGTTATTAATATTACTTGATAATTTTTGCGTAGTATCAAGCTCAGGAAGCATGATTATATTTAATGAGAAATAAATTCAAAATTCTGGAAAGATATAATGTGATATAATGGCATTATTTCCCTTAAATCATATTACATGATTATAGTGAGAGAAAACCTGTTTTAAAACTTCCTATACTCTTCCAAAGACAGTGATAGTTGCTATTGAGAGTAAGGTCAATGAAAAAAAAAAAAACCAAAAAAAAAAAAAAACACACTAAAAATGTGAAGAAAATCAATAAATACCTAAATTATTTAAGGATAAAATACAACGTGTGTCTTACTGTCATGCACCATACCCTGCATCGGAGAGCAGACAGGTGGATTGTCTATAGCCAGCACTGGTTTGGACACTCTCTCCAGCATGCTCATTAGTAGCTCTGCGCCTGGGCTCCCTGTTAGTAGAAAGGCAGGGATCACAGCAGGGAAGTTAGATCTCAGGCTTCTCACATTCCTGCTCTATCTTAGCAAAGCTTTGCAAAGCCTTTTCTGGCAGCTCATTAGTAGGTGCACTGATGCATAAGAGAAAGTCATTAGAAGTGTTTTTCAACATTGGCTTTTGATCAGGTGACTAGTAGCTTTGTAGAGACATTTACTTGCATTGTTTTCTATAAGAGATTCTGTTGCTATATTGAGAATGACATACATATAAAATGTGGAAAACTAGCTTGACCTTTCTATGACAAAAGAAAAAAAAAGCTCCATTAGTTCCCTGAATCTTGTCTTTATATTGTCAACTGTGACGTAATAGAAGCACAAAGTACTCACTCTTTTAAGTTTAATAATCTATGCCAAGTTCAACTATATCATTTGATATGAGGTTATGACAAGAAGGACACCAGTGCAGAGGAATACAGTTGGCATGCCTTAAGCTTTATGAGTTACCTTTAACGATAAGTATTAGCTACTTTCTTTCTCCATACAGACTGACATTTTTAGCATTTTAGGACTAAATCTATCTATAGGGCAAAGTGAAACACACAGTAAAATTTTATTGGATCAGATAGGACGGAATGCTTAAGTGCCCTAAGTAGTATCTTCACTGGGAGGATTTCTTATTTCATGGGAATATTTTTCTAAATGGTAAGAAAACTGTGAAAGTTTAAATGGAAATGATTTTAACACAAAATATACCTAATATCTAATTTTTCAAAATCAGTAGAAAATGATACTGTGCACATAAACCAAAGAAGTAGAAGGTGTAGAAGTAAGACTTCAATAATGGATGTGTTTCTTTTGTTATTAGCTTTTTCCAGACACTTGATTTTTATATAACATTTCCCCTGTCAATGTGGTGATACTTGTCCAACCCCAAATGCTTGCAATAGTTCTCTAATCCCTTTGCTCCCCAGAAAGAAGTCATGTTAAGTACATGCAGTGACGTGCAACCAAAACAAGAGGAGGTAAACCTGCTTTTGTAAAAGTTTACTGAAACAAAATACATCAGCTTAATCAGGCCTGCTTCTGGCTATGTACGAACATGACATGCCAATTACATAAAGTTCCAGCTCAGCTAAGACTCCTGCTGACTAATTCAGTGTTGATTGTTTTCCGCTACATGGCTTTCAGTGCTTGTTAAAGCTAAAGGGAAAAAAAAAAAAAAAAAAAAAAAAAAAAAAAAAAAAAGGGAGAAGAAGAGGGGCCACAATTGTAGGAATTCTTTGCTTCCATCAAACTGTCTTATGATTGCCAGCAATTAGTTAAGCTCCTTGGCAGTAAAATGACAAGATGGGACTTGACCAAATACAATGTGTGGAGCACATAGGCATCTGCCCCAGCTGAAAGACATTACAATGTTTGTTAACCTTAAGGGTCATTCCTGATTCACTTCTGCAGACAGAAAACAAGATTTATATAACACAGATCAATACAGCCCTAAGACTTTCGCCATTGAGGATGCTAGATTGAGGCACTTCTCTTTATCAGTTTACCATGACACTAATGTATTTTGCCTGTTTTGCCTGGGCAGTGATGAATCTGTTGGCAAGAGAAAACAAATAAGTTCTGTTGTTGAGAGACATGTTGTCTATGATTTGTCTCAGCAGACATGCCAACTTGCTGGCCAATTCATTTCCTATTTAATTTAAGTGGCATATCTGTCTTCCCCTTTCTGGTATGTCTTTTGTCTGCTGCGCACCCATACTGGCATAGTGAAGAAGAGCCTACAGTAGATCTTTACAGGTACGAGTGATACAACCAGGACTGAAGCAAAGTATAGAAGCAGAACCCCTAATTTTTAATTAGGAATTATTATTACTATTTAGTGAATAGTCCTTTTTGCTCTATTTGCAGTCTGAGGAAATCAGTTTAATCATCTATTTCAGACAGATTGCAGTGACTTGCTTTACATACTCATAACCCAATGCCCTTTGAAAAGATGTCCTGTAATGCGCTGTACTGATGTGTTCTTTGAGATACAGCAGAAGGTATTATTTTTTATTTGTGAGAACAAATTTAAAAGAAATTAATTTCCTTGGAAAATAAAATGTATGTTAGGGGCTAATCCAGCCTTTCCTGGGCAGAGGTAAACTGGGTGCTTGAGCAGATTGCAGAATGAGTGTTTTAGTAGTTAGAACAAATGTTATTTGCACCATGCAAATCTTTTCTCTCACTTCAGAATGAAAAGCACAATTCTGATGCTGTTATTTTCTGTCTGTCCCAGGTTTGTTATTCCTTCATCAATGATCAAAGTAATTAGTTATAGTGGTTGCTCATATTTTCTGAAAGTCAGATAGTATATGAACTCTATATAAAAAAGAATGTGTCCTATAAAACCTACTGAAGAGAATGCATATTAAATGAGCATTTTCCCAAAGAGAACCAATATCTGGAGGGGTGGGAGCCAGTATCAGAGTCTTCTCAGCTGAATCCCCTTCAGCCCTGGAATTTTCTTACCCAGTTTGTTAACCTCTAGGGCAGGGTGCAGAGCCCATGTGCTCATTTGGGGCCAGATCCTGCCACTCTTATTTATTTTGAGTGGTAGCATGCTCCAAAAACAGTTAGATCAACTCCAGTGGGACCATATGGTTCTACTCAATGCAAGAAATGGTGGCAGAATCAGGGCCTTGGGCTTTTTCCAGAAATGCATTAGATGTAACAGATAGGTGTTTTGTTTTGAGAACAATAATCTTCTTATAACTCTGTCCTTCTTATTGCTGTGATAATAGATTTTAGTATTCTGTATTCCTCTGGCAACATGACCTTTTTTTTTGATTCAGGCGACTATGTCTGTGGGCACAAGCTGTCATAAATTGAATTATAAAATCATTAGAATAATAATTAGAAAGTGCTAAAAGAGAGAGGGAAATAAAAGTTAGCATTCAAATGACTCAGTTCTGAAAACAGTTGCTACCAAGTACAGCCTTATCACCATCAGTTTGTCCATCTACCACTGCACTACTATAAGTTCTTAGTTTCAAAAGGACCATATCCTGAGTTGGGAAGAAGCTTATTGAAGGCTGGAGAGCAGTGTAGGTTAAAGCACTACAGTTCAGCAAGGACAGAATTCAAGCAGTGGAATAGTTAACATAAACCACACTACTCAAATATGCCAGCTAAATCTCTGTGGCAGAACACATTAATTATAGCAGTCAGTTTACCTTTATCCTTCACAACATTTCTGATTAAAATTTCACACATTACAATGATATGTGTCTTTTCTACAAGCTATGAAATTTACTCAACGTCAATAAGTTCTTATTTTGTTATTGAAAGAGTTGATGCATGTATAAAAAAAAATCGACTTTTGATCTCTGACAGTGAAATCAAAAACTTAACTTCTGTTTTGGATACAGTCATACTACCTGTGTGCATCATGTGTCTGAGCAAAGCAGTCATTAGCAGTGCTGGATAAGAAGGAATAAAAAAAACCCTAACTTTGCTGCCAATAGAGCGTGTGTGGTTTCAAATTTTATATTTGCAAAGCTTAATTAAGCCATAGATTATGTTTTGAAAGGTATGTTCAATTAACTGAATCCCTCATGAGGAATTATGTACAGGAAGAGATAATCACAACATTTATCTGGTTTACAAATGTATAGGCTTAGGTTAAAAATGTTTTAGATTTTTATTCCACAGAGATATAAAGATTGATAGAAAAATAATGTAAACCAATAATTGCAAATACTTGCAGCATTAATGTGTACAAAAGTTTCCAGTTATTTTTATTATTAAAGATATAAAATTATCTTTATTGGTAGATAATTACTGATGAAGGTGTCTTATATAAAATTTTATTTGTATCTTATTCAGGAATTCATATTTTAAGTAAAGTTGTACTCTTACAACCAGGAGATCCAGTAGGGCATGTTAAGTACCTAAATTACCTTGCAGAAATTCGCCTCTGTGGAAAGGGAGTGTGTAGAGAGTAGGCCCAGTATAAACCCTTATAATTAAAGCATAAGAGTGCTTGAATTCTGTCCATATTTATTCTCCAAGCCAGATGTATAAACTTGAAAATACATTAAGCCAATCTAATAGCAAATATGTATTCTATATTTAAGAAATTTCCTGTATTGTCATGTACAAGATAAAAATGAGTATGTAATTCCATGTACAATAATGGAAGCTAGAATAGAAAGTTTGACAAGGGAGCAAAGTTGTGTATTGTCAAAACAAGTGTCTGGACTTTGCCTACGCATATTTTTTACTAATATCTTTCCTTCCAAAGTGACATTTATTCAGTGGGGCAGCACTTTTCCCAGACAATGCACTGATTATTCTGATTTCACCAAGAATTGTTCAGACTGTGAACATTTTACTTTGCTTAGAATGTTGCTCATTGATTTAAATAGGAGCCGATAGCCAAGCAGACTTCAGGCTTGGCAGTAGGCAATTGGTTTGATTGTTGGGAGGATGCAGCAAAATGTTACAAAAGTAGTCTAGTGGAGAAATGCTCCTCCTTTTTAAATGGCACCCTTGGGGAAACTAGTTGGAGGTATGTCCTCCCCTGTCTGTGGGAGTGAAATATAGCTCAGGTTGAACACCTGCCTGAAGGACACATCTGCAGAAGTGATAGCTCTGCTAGCACAGTGCTTAGGGCATGGGCAGTGCTGAAGGGAAAGGTGGTTTCTCTAGGAGGACATTTGTCTGAAAAAGCATTGATTGAAGAACTCTTCTGCATGGACATTTTAGGGTTTAGATCTTCATCAGGATGAATGTCTAAGGCTTCATATGAATATATTTCAGTAAGAACGCCCAAATAACTGTATAACAGACAAAGCTGAAACTGGACAACTATCTAGACTAATGCTGAAACTATGCCAATGTATAATACAAAATTTAAGAACATAGAATGAGCTTGAGTTCATAAAATTGTGTAAAGACAGCTTGAGGATAGGAAAGGATCATGCTCTGCTCAGGAACTGATTATTACATTTTCCATTGAGTTTCATGGTCTGCAAAGTGAGGAAATAAAGGCTGACCCTCACCAGAACAGCTGGAAGATGCTCTGAGCTAGTAATTACCAATACAGAAAGTCCATTTCTGTCTCATAGGCAGCAAGAGTGTTATTTTAGCTGATAAATAAGCAAGGTAACTATTATTTTGGCTGAAAGGTAAATGTTATTGTTCTCTGTTCTACAATTGTCTGCACTCACTGATTGCTTCCAAGCAAAATGCAGTTTTTTGAAAGCACTTCAAGACTTTTTCATTTATAATGAGCTAAAGAAGGCCAATGGGATGAACTTTCTGGTTCAGAATACTTGCATAAAAGATCTTGCATAAAAATAGTTTAGATAGAATTCTTCATTCAGATGTTCTGGGAATAATGTCTCCAAAGTAAAGACCCAAAAGGCCTCTCTTCTGCTAAATTAGCAATCTGTATTATCCTGTCCCTATAAAGCAATTTATAAATGCTTATGAATTTCAGATTAGAAATTTAATACTGAAAATTAATAAAGTGTTTAATTATAGGGCAATATCTGTCTTCTTATCTAATCAAATTCAACCATCTGAACAAGTTGCTGTTAGGTCTATCAGATTAACCAATACATGTTAGCACCCCTTCTTACGAGAATTTATAAATAACAGTAATATAGATAGACTTAATGCCACTTGGCCATATCAGCCTACAAAAACAAGATGAACGTGGCTTTTTTTTTTTGTCTTTTCACAATGATAAATGATTTTCTGACAGGAAAATGATGTCATGGCATCACAATTCAGCCCAGTGAATGTTGTCTCATAGTACGTAAGAATGCACTCCAAGATAACATCTAGATTTCCTACAAAAACTTTTTTTCTTGAAACTTACCCTTTGAGTCTACGTAAGTATGCAGAAGTATCCATTTCCCAACAAGCTTTCCCCTTCCAAAATTGGTCAAGTGTATTATACAAACCAGTGCAAGAATATTAAGTGCTATTCTACTCAGGATTACATCATTTAAAATTCCACGACCTTTTTATATTCAAAAGCAAACAGATTGGTTGGGTTTTGCTTATGTTTCCTTTTTTTATTATGATTATTTTATTTTAAATTTTCTAAAATTTATTTATTTATGTATTTATTTTCTCTAAAGTATTCTTAGTTTCTGTTAACTTAGAAAACTCTGAGGGGACATTTGTCCCTGGAGATGTCTGAGAAATATGTAGATGTGGTACTTAGGGACGTGGTTTAGTGGTCAGTATTGATAGAAGGTTGATTGTTGGAGTAGATATCTTTGATATCTTTTCCAACATTCATGATTCTTTGTAAAGCTCCACAAAAAGGGCTGTTTGGGGCAGCCTCCTCTTGCCTCTCATGGGAAGTCGCCCCTCCTAAGACCCTGTAGTGGATATGTCAAGTAATGGCCTAAAACAGTAACTGAGCACCTGATGGGAGGCAGGACCAACCCAGGGGAGCTCAGGTGCATGCAGTGGCCCTGAGTGATCAGAAGGGGTGGATCCTGGCTCCACCCCTTCGAGACCTCATCTAAGGGTTTGCAGTGGAGGTGAAATCATCTAGCTGAAAATCCTTTCCTACCTGAAGTCTTCCAAAGGTAAGTGACTCCTTTACTTCATTTTGTGTCCTTGTTTGCTGCGGCCAAAGACTTTGTTACTTTGCTGTACTTTCCATCACATTATGGCATTACATCCCCTGACATCACCATGCTGGTACCTGTGCAATGTGCCATGGTGCCAGAGCAGAGCACAGAAGTGGACCCAGCATGCTCAAGTCTCACATATTGTTTATATTTGCCTCATTTCAGTCAGAATGTATTTGTTTTTGCAAGAAGATGATCATGAAATAGAGGTGTGAAAATTTAGATAGCAGCTAATTAGTTTTAGTAAGACTGTTACAGCGTATAATGGATTTTCTACTTTCTCTATTCTTTATCCTCTGACTTTATGCAATTATTTGACAGTGCTGGTGGAGTAAGTTATTGTTCATAATTTCACAACATAGACTGCATACTTAAGCCCATATCAATTAATTGAATTTATATGAAAATGTTTATTCAATTTCAATTGGGTTGAGCTATATTGCAGCTGGTATTGAATTAACTTAAGTAGTGGCTTTTCAGTTTCATTGCTTTATTACAAACAGGGTGTATGTTACTGAGCATTTCTTTCAATCCCTACCAAAAAAAAAAAAAAAAAAAAGGAAATGTGCCACTTGCTTGCAGTAGCTGATAACCAACCTGTAAATCAAGACTGACTTGGTTTAATGGATATGATATTGGAGGGGGATGTGGGAGTAATATTCACTATGCTCCCCATCATCAGAGACTGGAGAGTGTAGAAGAAGCCCTGGAAATCTGCATCCTTCTAAAAAATTGATTCAGCTCAGCGACTACAGCTGTAGCAATGCCCTTTTCTCATGTGTGCTGACCAGTGGAGATATATAAAGCGTCTTTCCTATGTAAAATCTTCTTATTTCACTCCCATCTTCTGCCTTCTTGCACACGGTTGCTCCTGCAATTGCTACCAAAAGCATATTTAGAGCTACATCCTAACTTCTAGAAAGAGAGTTGTGTTCTTATCTGGTAAAGCCTTATGTGGGTAGTATGGATATTAGGAAGAAGTTCTTCTTAGAAATTTCTGAGTGATTAGACTCTGGAACTGGCTGCCCAGGGAAGTGGTGGAGTGACCGACCCTGGAGGAGTGTAAGGAAAGGGTGCGTGTGATGCTGAGGGACATGATTTAGTGGGCAATATTTGTGGTAGGTGCACGGTTGGACTAGATGATCTTAGAAGTCTTTTCCAACCTTAATGATTCTATGATGTTTCTTCAGGTGTGGCATGTGGCAGTTCTGGCATGAGGTGTCAGGTTGGACCACAGCATAGAGAAAAATAGGTGTCTGCTTTGAAAGATTTATTTATTTATTTGTTCAAAGTGTAAAAAAGTCCTTCGGACAGTTGTGTTTTACTCTCTGATTGAACTTGGAGTGTTGCAGTATACGCTCTCGTTCTTCAGCTAGTAAAAAAAAAACAAGATCCACCTTTCCTAACTCTGACTTGAAGCTTTCACTTCTGTGGGAAAGAGATCTATTGCAATCTGTTATGCTGATTAGACCTACTGTCAAGGCTACTAAAAGGCACAGTTGTTTATTTGTTTGTTCACTTAGTGTAAACAGTGACTGGGTTGTTAGCTCTGTTTCTTATTAAGTTTTCCCAGCAATTCCCTTTCTAAAACTCTGTTTCCCAAGTGTCTGCCAAATTTGAACCATCTGAGGTGAATTTTGCTATGACAACATCTTGTAAGATTCAGATGTTCCAAGAATATGGCTAATCTAAAATAAATAAATTAAAGAAAAAAATAGTGGTGAGATTTGGCAATTACCTTTCCTAGCAGATCCAGTATTCTTGGATTTTAGAAAAACAATGTTTTAGAATCACAGTTATATATGATAAGGTATTTCTTCCACTTGAGAAGCTAAGAGTCCCAGAGGTGGATGTGCAGAAAGTGTGTTCTGAGATCCCATGTGTACTGTCCTGGGTGAGAGAAGAGACACTGAGTCCTGCCCTGCTGGGGGGCGCAGGGCTGGGGGTGTCGGAGCTAGCAGCAGTGTGACTGTCAGTGCTGCCTTTGCACATGGTGACATGCAGCACCGGGCGGCATGGAGGAGGAAGCTCACTCATTAACATTCAGTGACAGCAAAGCTCAACTTGGGGGGGGAGTAAAGCACGAGACTGGGATGAGGGAGCTGGTGAAACTGGGAGTGACTGGGCAAGGAAATTATGTTCACTGTTGGTGATTTAGATTTAATTAGCTGATTTTTTTCACCCCCTCCAATTCCCAGCACCTCCTGTCAGTTATAAAAACAAGTCCATTTGGTTCATTAAAAATGTGTGTTTCTGTACATTTGAGCCATTTGGGAGTTCTTAGAATAAAAGAGCATGGAGAATATTTTGAATTTTTAATAATGGGATCCCTTTCAACATGTACAGTGATGGACTGAAATTGTTCTGCAGTTGAAATTAAATGAGAAGGCAGGGGGGCTTTTATTTATATCTTAGCATTGCACTTCTGGTTAGATATTACTTCACCTGAGAGTCATCTTTCAATGATTTGAGTGCTTGGGGATTTTTATTTTTATTTTTTTTATTTTTATTTTTCTGACCAATCTAAAGCAAGGCATGGATTGTTTTTATCTGTAAGAGGAGTATCTGTTTCCTTTAACAACACAGAGTTTCCTGTCTTTGACTAATGTGAAAAACAGCTTTTGATTTTTTTTCTATGGTAGTTCTGCAAAACTCTGGTGTTTTGTTCCTCAAACAGAAGGAAAGAAAGCACCTTAAAGTGGCACATATTCTAGTCAGTTTAATTGCTGCATGCTGCTGCATGTCATTCAGATTCACTAACTTCAGTCTGATTTAACAGTGCTTGAATAACATGAATTTCACTTCAACTTAATTAAACAGAAGCATAAGCATTTCAGGAATGATTTTGATGCGGTCTGGACACTTCAAGCCTCGTTGTAATCTTACACACAAATGAGCATGCAAAATGTCACTTGAAAGACAGTTTTAGGTACTGAAGTTGTAGAGGTAAATTATGCATTTGTGTACAACAGTGTAATGTTTAAGATTACAAAATATTTATGTGTATCCACTGAAGATCCATTGGGAGAAAAGGACTCTTCAAATTGATTTTCAAACCTTAATTTAAAACACAGAGTAATAAATTTAAAACTGAGAAGTATGATTCCTTAATAGCAGAAGATCATCAATTTCTCTTTTTATTAGTTTAATAGGAGAATAGAAATCTCAAAAATGAGGGGGTAGCCTTGTGTGTTTGCATGCACATGATTTTTAAACTCCTTTATTCAGACTGAAATTTAAAGAGAAAGTGGCATCAGATAATATATGGGTTGTCATTGCTAAGAAGTATTCATTGTACAACTTTCTCAGCTCCTGATGGCTCTTTGGATTCATTTGACCCTTGCTGTTACCATGACTAGCAGAGGTAAACAGGGGAGCACTTTTACCAATAAGCATTCGACTGAGCTATTTTTGAAGCACAGTCCCCCAAAGCCACACTTTCAGTTCCACCTGGGGAAGATTCAACATGATAGGGTTGGGACAGTGACAAACTCAGTCATGCTAAAGACATTAGAAAATCACACTAGCTTTTCTCACACATTACTATGCAGCACTGCCTCTGTTACCTGGACCAGAAATATTTCAAGTCTCTAGATCACAATCTTGTAGGACAGCTCTGTCATTTTGATTTGTCACTCGCTGGGTACTGTAGTGCATCATAGCCTAGTCTCCCCAGCCAAATGCCATCGGCTACTCTTCAGAAGAGTAACCTGTCACAGGGAATAGCAAAGGTATACATTACCAAACAGAAAGTTTATGGCTGAAGCCACCACTCAGAGCTCTGTCCCCATGGGCCTGGCAGGTGGTATCATTGCCCCAAGCCCAACCAGAGAGATCAACGATTCCATTTGCAGTGGGTACATATGCATTGCTGCAACCGTACCCTGCCACTGCCTCTGGAGCGCTGTCACCCTACTATCTGAGATCAACAGTGCCTGTAGCTCCAGCTTTTTTCTAAAGCAAGCACTAGTTGGACAAAACAAATGCTGCCTCAGGTTTGTCTGCACCACCAGTATGACAAAGCTTCCTCACCTTGTAAAGGGAGTGAAGGCAGCAAAGCCTCATAGTTTGTTTACATGTGCAAAGATGGCATAGCACAGTTCTGTCTTCCCTGAGTTGGATTTTGGGCTTCCCCTTTGGTCCACCCCCACTGAAGCAATTAATCAAAATAAATGAGGCAGCAAACATCTGATAGTAGCTGACTTCAGATTGCAGTACATTAACTGTCTGCTGGAATTTCAATTGCCATACTGTGCAGAACGCGCTCTAGGCTTTACTCCAATGTTTTGAAGTATGAGTTATTGGTAGAATACTGACTAGCATAAGGGATTAGCTGATCTTTGGTTTTATTGTTTATAATTTTTGGAATGTCTGTATATTTAGCACTAAAGAAACCATGGGTGTTGTCAATTATACCAAGGCTTCCTTTACATTTTTCTGATAGGAAAGGAGGCACTGAAGTAAGATGAAAGTCAATGTAAGTCAAATAATCAGATAGAAAACATTTGAAACCTAAGGAATAATAAATCCTTTTCATAGGAAAAAAAAGATGAGAATTTCCTATTAACCGCAAGAAATCAAACATCTTTCATCAGGGATGCAAAAGTAGATATATTCCAATATCTAAAACAAAGATACTTGCCAAAGGCAGTAGGTAACACCATTTTGGAAATGCAAAACTTAAAGGAAAAGATTTTATTTAGTAGCGGTATTAGCAGTTATCCTTGTTAGAAATTCTGTGCTTATTGATTTTGATTTAACTAAAAACCTTGATAGACTTCATAGGTGGAGGTTTTTATCCATCACCTTTTTGTTAATTCAGGGTCCTCAGGGTGACGTAAGAAGGGGATAGCTGTGAAGTATCTGCATCTACTATGGTTTCAGTAGTCAAGGACCAGATCTTGGCTTCTGAGAATGCCTTGGTGATAAGTACAGGCTCTTTTCTCTTGTCCATTTCCAGGTGATTTAACTTTATTGTTAATTATGGAGGGGGAGGAAAAAAAAAGACATCAAATAAACCATAGTCTTTATTTTTTCACCAGAGAAGATCCCTGGATTTTTTTGCTATGAGCTTTGTCATCTAGAAGAGCCTTCAAATCCCTAGTGTGGCTAATAAGACCTACCTGCTAATATTACTTAAAAGTAATTAAAGAGCACTTCTGTGCAAGGTTTAAGTTCCTGATAAAAGAATGACTCAGTGGTGCACTTATACAGATTCATTCCTAGGATCATTGTCCTCTAATAGCAATTTATAATTGAAAAGTTTCTGAAACTATTTAGCAGTTTTCAGTGTCTATTTAAAGAGGTAAGTTGCCAGATTTTGCTAAGAGATCTTACTAAGCATAAGGAAAGCTTTGAACATTAAGCCAAGAAGAGGCAAGAGAGTTTGGAAGGGGCATAAGCAGAACTGTAGCTCTTGTTGTGGAGGAGCAGAAACAAATAGTTTCAGTGGTTTCATCAAGGTGAGAAAAGGAGTCATTGGTGGAATGAACATTGTTAGTGGGGGTGTTGTGAGCTGAAATGATCCACATGGCGGGGGCAATTTGGTATGAAATGTTTTTTTCATTTCAATAGGATGTAACTAATTAATCACCCTTTAAGGCCTTTCAAAATGTTTTCCTTTGATTTAGTTTACATTTTCATTTTGAGAGCAAGATTTAAAAGATCCCAAAAATTGTTGCTGAATTCCAGCTTCCTTTCCAGCATAGCCAGGCAGATGTATCCTTCTCCATGCTGGGTGTCTGGGTTCTGCTGCACAGCCAGGGTAGTGCGTAGGGCATGGTCAGGAGAAAAATATCCCCCAGAGGCAATATAACTCCTGTACTGCAAAGAAAGCCAAAGAAATGCTCCGTGCTCAGTTTCTCCTACCCAGCACCCATTTGAAAAGAGATCAAGAAACTGTCCTGAGCACCAAAGGGTTCTAAGATCTAAGTGCGTTGGTGGTTTCCATCCTTCTTTGCCTCTCTTACGCTGTATTACTGTGCACTTACTGTGACAGGGATGCAGGGTTTTTTTTTTGCAACTGAAAACTATATTGTATAAATACAGTATGCTTATTAAAATCGTAAATGCTGAACTGTTTTTTGTATACCTATGAAACACTCTGTAGAAGGATTACACTGGGTCCCTAAGGAGTCATTAACTTGCATTATACAGAAGTATTTATTATTGTGGCATATGTAATGGATAATATTTGTTTATATTTTTAATTACTCACATTTTCAGCCAAGAAAATCTCCAAGGATAAAGTCTCATTTACAAGTGTCCTGGCAAAAGACAACATAATGTAATCACACATTACTAACAATTCCATGACAACCTTCCGTGGTTTAAATAGGTATTTTAAGTGAAGACATAATTATGGTAAAATATAAGAAGTATATTTAAAAGGCACTGTTGCACTGCAACACTGAAATGAAAGGGAATTTTCCCTAGCTGCTCTGGATTTTTGAGCTTGTGCCACAGCCCTGCAAAGCCAAGGGAAAAAATCCAATTTCTGTCAACTGTCTCTCACCACGAGTAATGGAGCAAGCAACTGGAACTTGGTATAGGTGAGGATTTCCCAGTATATTGAGCAATATAACTAGGACTGGAAAACATCTTAATTTTTTTCCATAGGAAGTGCACAAAAAAATAAATTTAATGTCTTTTTAACTTAATTGATAATAGTTTTATATTAAGATTTAAAGATAAATATTCTCTTTTGCAGTTTACTGCAATAGGGAGGTTGCAGTAGACTGTGCTTGGGTGATAACCTCTCGCTATCAGAATCAGCCAGTGAATAGCTATGTTAGCCTACAGACCTGGCTCAGTCAAGAAATGTTCAGCCAGTTTCTCAGAATCATCCTTTACAGAGCTTAATGTAAGCTATAGATCCTGCAAGAATCAATAGTCCATCGTCTTAATGTCAATTTCAATAGACTATAAAACAGATTTTAGAGAATAATATGTACAAAAATATTCACTTTGAGGTATTATGTAGAAAATAATTATTTGTGGCTTTCATGGAGACCTACCAGATCTGTGACAGAGACTTTCATGCTAAAAATAAAGAAAACAGATATTTTGGTAGAAGCATTATGAGGAACATAGTTTTGGAAAATATCCTGAAAGTGAGCTGAAAAACTGTTTTCCTTGTGCTTGCTAAGGATTCTTCTCCCTTACCCTTGCTTACCATCCATTTACTTCTTCTTGGTAGTACTTACAAGGCTTTGTGGGAGATTTTACCACATTGATATGAGCATATGCCCTGCAGTGCCCTGTGAGCAGACACCATGACTTGGCGCAGAGTCTGCTGCCATCTAGCAAGGAGAGGAGACTGTTGGGTGGCAAAACATGAGGGTCTCAGCTGATTCAGTGACGGGGCATGACAGGCAATGGCATGACTATGAACAAAATATATTTTTTCAAACTATTCCTAAGAAATGTATTTAAATCAATTCTCTTTGACCTGCGTTTCCATTTCATTCTATTTCTTATGTTAACATAAGATGAAAATACAAATCTTATATCCATTGTGCCAGGTAAAGTAGCCATCTTCTTTTTAGATAATGTTTTTTCTTCCTGTGGCATAATGTACCTTGGTATTAATCTGGAGTACCAGAACCTGTTTCCTAGCCTTTGTCTATAGCATATTTTTGAGTGTTTCTAAGAGAACTGGACCTGTACAATCAAAATATCTTTACAGTAAGCCCTCAGTTTTTGCTACCTGTAGTTACTGAAAGAAAACAGACCACAACAAAGTGCAAGGCATTCTGTTGCAGATTTCAATAAAAAGGCTTCAATAAAAGGGTTGGAGCTTCATGATCCTTGAGGTCCCTTCCAACCTGGGTGATTCTGTGATCCATGCACTTTGTTGCTGCAGTGGAAGGAGTGTATTCCGTGCTGCTTACTTAATATCTTTGAATCAAACTTCTTTCTTAGAAAAAGATTGTAAGGGTTAATTAATGAGAAAATTACACAGAATTTAGTTTGCCCAGTGAGTGAAGTACAAACCTTTAAAAGATTATACTGTAGAAGTCTCTGAGTCCCCCAGCCAACAGCACTATTGGATGCATATTGCATCAAATATCTTTCTTAAAAATGAGTTTGATTAGAAATACATAAGGTTAATGAATCGTCAAAAAGCAGTGTTCTTTAGGAGGCATATTTTTTTGAAAATGCCTATTTTAATCTTTGCAGTACAACCATCTCTGGTATTTCTGTCATTCGATAATGCTTCCAGACACATTCGTGGTGGTCATCTTTGATTGTATAAATTCAAGAGATTCCAAGGCTTTTTCTATTTGCATAAAAAACAAAGAAAGCATTGTCAGATATCCCCAAATATGCATTTTGAATCAAGTTTCACCTAAATGCTATACAAAGACTCAGTGTCTTGATGCTAATTTATTGAAAATGCCTTGGCCTTTAGGAATTTCCCATTGGCACTTAGTAGAGCTGAACTAAAAGTGGCAGTGGCAAAAAGCAGCCATTGAAACTGCGTTCATGCTGACATCTAAGCCCTGGTGCTCAAATTATGAGTGCCCTGAAACAAAATACTGTGGAAGGAAAAGCAAAACATTAAAAAAACAAAACAAAAAAAAAAAAAAAAAAAAGCTTTATATGCCAAGATTTCACTTCTAAGGATTGGAGGGGAAAATGAGCTTGTGCATTACTTTTTAAAGTGAAATCTAATGTGCTAAAGACTTCGCACAAAAAAAGGATTTAATTAAAGTTATGTAAAGGGTTGAATGTTTAATGCACAGCTCTACAGTGAGTGTTTTACATCTATAATTTGTGCATATCCATAACCATATTTAGATTCTGACATATGGTCTGTAAATAACATATGTAAGCAGGATTGTTGAGTGAGATGATTTTTTTTCCTGCTGAATGTACGTGTTTATTTTATGAGCAGAGACGTGAAAAGTTCATTCATGTCAAAATGTGTTGCTAAGTATAAACATGCTGCTTCACTTTAGGCAGGATCAGGAAAGACCCTGGGTGTGTAATCTGTGAATTGACTCTATGCTGATGTTGCCCAGGTTTTGTATTACTAAACTATGACTCACAACAACAACAAAAATTTAACCTTTAAATAGAGGCACCAAAATAATTTAAAACAGATTGGAGAGTTTAAAGGGCTCCAAGAGTAAGCAGCTCATATTTCAGTTCCTCTCCTCTAGGGCCTACCTATTTGGTGTTCAGAGTTCATCTCATATTGCAGCTGCTTATGTTCACATTTTCTGTGGTGTGCAGATGAAATGTCCAAGAAAAGGAGAAAAGTAAAAACCCTCACAAAAAATAAAAAATAAAAATAATAATAATGTAAAATATACTGCATTAAAAATATCCTCCCTAAAACAATGGTTTGGCTGTTATTGGGCAGGGAATAAAACAATTTCCCTGGAGGCTTTTAAGTAGGAACAATGAAGGGGGGGGGGGGGTGGAAGAGAAGAAGTGTGGAGATTTTAAAGGGACTTCTAGTTTCAGGGGACATTTTTTATTCAAAGTTCTTTTAGGTTATAGAGAGCATTATTTCTTTTTGTCCTTTTATTAAAAATTTCTTGGTAATTCATTTGGACTTCTTTGCCATCAGGCACAGACAGATAGTAACAACAAACAATTATACTTCGTATTTATCACTTTATTCTATTTTACAGTGTATCTTCTATTATGGAAGCAATACATTTTTTGCACCTTGCTTTGGTTACTATTTGTCAAGAGCAGCCTTTATAAACAATATGTTTTCCCATTTTAATAAAAGGCTAGAGCTGCAGATGTATATGATTCGAAACAAAAGCCTATCAAGCTTCTAGACTAAGGTTACAAGTGCTTCATTTACACCACCCCATCTTATAGTATGAATTAGGAAGCCCTCTGTCTATTACGTTTTCTATTCCTTCTATTCAGATGTAGTAGGAATCTCTCTAATTAATGAATGGAACTCATTACACCAGAATATCATACAGTGTGGTCCTGCAACTGGTGCATTTGTGATTGCAAACAATCCACTTGCACCCAACATTGTCTACAAAATATCCAGGCTTTGAGGAAATACTCTTCCTAATGTATAATCTGTTCATTTTCATTAGCCTGTACTTATGCATATGGAAAGATATTATGAACAGCACAACATCCTTTGAATGAAAATCTGTCCCCTTTGAAGTCCATCTGAATTTTGTGAAGAGAATTTCTCTCTGTCTTCCCGAGTCTCCCTAAGTAGTTCACATGACTTGGGTTTGAATGTAATGGAATAGTGTATATGAAAGTGACTGGCAACCCTAGTGGTTACTAGAGCTAAGTCCAATAGTTAAATCCAGACAGTGATAGAAGATGTGGTAGATGTTGTCTTGTGATCTGTTACTCCATCCTCTCTATGTCCCACTCCATTTCCCTTTCGTCACAACTCCCTACAGTCTTCATCTCCAAATTGAGGAGAATACTTATTATTTGGAGGTTTAATCCTTGTGATTTATTTCAGTGTTACCCCAGCCATCTGTGCCGGTCACTCCTGTCATGCACAAGAACCAGTCCCATAGATTTGGCAGTGACAACACTGAGGACTTACTGATTTCCCTTGCAGCTCTCCCTCTTATCTCTTCAGAAATTTATTTGGTTTGATTTGCATTAGTAGAGTGAAACGTGTAGGCCAGGGCAACTAATCTTCTGCAGTAATATTTTAATTAATAACTAGATAGAGCTCATGCTATCAAGATAAAAATATTTCTATTGTGACTAAGTCTTTGTTTTGAAAAAGGCTTCGTGAATAATGTTTTGAGCCATCACTTGGGAATAACAAAAATCATATGTTTAAAAGAGTAGATTTTCCAAGAAAGCAAAAGTATATTTACACACATCAGTGGGAGGCAAGTACAAATTCCCATGAACATAATAAAGCCAATACTCCACCTCACTTATTCTACTTCCTGCTCTAGGTTATCTCTAGACAAAAACAGCCTGCATCTATGTTACCCTTAAACATATATGGAGGATGATCCTTTTCTGGTTAAGGAAGACAAATTGCCACCATACAAAACCTGGATTTAAATTCAGTACTTGCTTGGGAGGAGTGTATTATGAGAGTCAGCTAATTTCGTTTCACTTTCATGATGTTTTTAGATATCTGCCTGAATATTAAACAGTCATGAAACCAGCTTCCAAACATAGCAATCAAGATACCGCTAAACAAGTTTAATCCTGATCTGGAATATCCACAAAGTTTTTGAATGATTAAAGTACATTACTTATGGTCTGTATTTATCTTTATTTTCTACGTATTTATCTGAAAGGTTAATGAAAATGCAGATGCAGTGGTTCCCTTCTATGGGTTTACCTTCCATGAGTGCCAGTTTTCAGGCTAATTGATTATGTCAGAAGCTCTATAAATATCAATAGCATATGGAAAGGTTAAGCTGAGGTCCCTACATAACTGGATTCATATTCTTTATTGATGGTACAACCATTATCTAACCATAATGGAAGTGCTTTGAGTGTGAAACAGAGTAGAACGGTAGCTAATTTTCACCAACAACTGACTGGAGGACTTGGATTGAATGACTGACTTATGCAAACTAATGAACAAATGGATGATGTATGATGTGTAAACTAAAATTAGAATTTAAAAAGTCAAGGATAATGTAGGATATAACGTAGGTCATCATCATTTTGCCAGTCTTAGTTTAGTGTTATTTATGATGCCCTTTGGTTTCCTCTGAAATAAAAAGTAGCTGGCTATGTTAGAATAACATCTTAAAAATAAGAGGAAGTATTCAAGATCCTGCTACTCAGCTTTCTCTACAGATATGAAGATACTTTTTCCTTTTTTTTTTCCTTAGAAGAATTTTAGGTATTAGTTCTTTGAAAATGTAACTCTTCTGTGCTATGTTTTTAGAGCATGTTAGCAGCAGTTCTCAGAATGATGTTACTATTCTCTTTTTGTTTTTTGGATTCCCCCCTCACATAAATTACTTCCTTTTTGGTAGAAAACAGAGGAATCAATCAACCTCTAAGTTTTGTTTCTCTGGTAGCTCTCTATAACAGTGGTGTGGTCATTCTCTTACCACTCCCCAGACTGTTTGGTGGCTGGGCCAGAGGAAGACAGCAGCTTTATCAATTGCTATAACTGTCTCTGACAATGAAACCTGGGGCAATTTATGACAAGTTTGAACAGTTTTCAACTTGTGTTCCACATGCTTTGGGACAGCAGCAGGGGCATGCTCAGGAAGCCATATGGAACCATAACCCTGCTTTCACACTCTTGGCTGGGCTGTATGTGCTACAGTTCACTTGCCACTCTGCTCAGTCCAAAGTGTTTTGCATGCTGGACAGTTTTGGCAGGAAGAGCAAGCCCTGGGCTTCACTGCAGTTGCAAGTTTAAAACTAGGGAACAGTGCTTTGAAAATAAAACCACTGTATTTACTGAAGATTCCTAACCAGCTAGCAACTCCAGCTAAATTTCAGCTAAAAGTTCCACACATTTTCAAATCAGCAGTCAATATAGTGATTGATTCACTAAGTAGTGTGTGGGACAGTGGTTTGGCTTTTTACATTAGGGATGAAAATGGATGCCACTGTCACAACAGTCAGTATATTTTTTTCTGCACGGTGAAAACAGGAAGTAATTGCAATTCATTATACTCTGATAATGAGCATGCATAGGCCTTGATGCATCTGTGGTTTGCCATATAAGTTTCCCTTAAATGCAGTGTATAACAGAAATTAGAAATGCTCCCTTCTTTTGGTTTAGAAAAATTACTTGAGAGAATTTAGGGGAAAAACAGATATAATCAATTCCATCTTTAACATCTGTTTCTAACTGTGTTCTTGCATGAAGCTTCATGTGGGAGTAAAATTCCCGTACCAGTGAAATCAAGAGCAAAATTCCTATTGACTTTATCCCAATTGATTAGGCTGTTCCTTCAGGGCCAGACTTTTCCACCCTAATTCACATACTCCACATAATCTCCTCCAAATCAGTGTGCAGGAAGATGTACTTCACCGTGACCCCTGATTCTCAAAAATGTACTGTGTCATCCAATTGATAGAGTTTATATCTAAGATTGTTTTCTCCTGCAGAGGAGAAGTCATAAGTGACTTTATGCCAAATTTACTTTCTGTTTGCTAGGCATTGTCCACAGCAGCCTTTGAACTCCAGCATCTAGCTGCCAGTGGAGCAATCTTTGCTGGACTATTTGCATGGGAAGGGTAAAATACCGCAAGGTGTGATGTGTGCAGCATAGACTGGAGGTGACCCACAGCTGTTCTACTTGTGAACAGCTTTGGTAACTCTGTTAAGTGCAGATGGAAACTGATAGGCTAGGTCCAGTAGTGGAAATATTGATTGAATATATGACTACAGATGCTCTCACATTTCTCCCTCCCAGTCTTGATTGATCCTTTAGAACTGAACAATGGAGAATTTGCAGTGGACACACAAGGCAAAAAAGAAGAAAAGCTGGCTTTCCTTCTGCTAAGAGTGGAGAAAAATATCTTTTACCTTTTGATATGAATATAATATGATATGCTCAATGATTGTAATCCAAACCAATTGAAAATGAAAGGTCATTTAAGTCATGTAAAGAACCCTACAAAGCCAGTTTGACTAATGTTCTTCAGGGAGAGAAATGTAGCTTTCAGCCTTATCTAGAGAGAAGTTTAAAGCCATTCCTCAGAATTGCTGTTAAAGACATTTAAAGAAGAAAAAGGGAAAAAAGAAAAAAAAAAAAAAGAAAAAAAAAGAAAAAAAAGCAAAAAAAAAAAGCATTAGATTGACTGAAGTAGCTGAAGAGTTCATTAAGGCCTGGATTTTCCTTGGATCTTGGTGGAAACACCACATATTCTCAAGGAAAATGGCATAGGTGCTGTGTAGATTAAAGCTTTGCATGTCCCCTAAATGGAAGAAAGTTACTGAGAAGTTACTGAGTTACTTAAGAAATCAGATTAAACAAATTATCTCTAAGAATAGCAGCATTAATAAAATGCTGGTTTATTAACTGCTGCTCTTTTCCATGAGAAATGTGAAGGTCATGAGAAAAGTCATTGCTTTTTCAAATTTTTAAAAATAACATGAAGATTCTATGACGTGAATCCCATGATTTCTAAAAAGATTTCCAAATCCTCGTAAATAGACAATACAATGCCTATGCTATTGTGAGAATGCCCCTGCTTCTGAACTGTGCTTAAATAACCTTGTACTACTGTAATTAGATTCACAACATACCTATATTGCGAAGGGCCATCTTCTCTCTCAATTAGTTGGGAAGGATTAGGCACACTGATAGATAGTACTAAATGCTAATGGAGCAGATCCTAAAGCCGTTCCACTGTTTTCATCCTGTCATTGTGCAGGCATTGATTTCACTAGAGTGCTGAGGAAAACTCAAATATGAACATCAGTATGCAGCTCAATATTTTATAGGGTGGTTTTTTTTTGTTTGTTTTTGTTTTTATTTTGTCTTCTATATCTCCTAAAAATATTCTATTGCTATTCTTTAGCCAGAAGAGCAAAAAGAGCTAGTTCAACACTGGGGAAAAATAAATAAATAAAATAAAAGGCAGAGTGACAGAACTGAGGTTTGAGGAAGTACAAGTTTGTACATGGGCTTTTTTATCATCTCTAATGGCGAAATTAAAATTAGCTCCCAATTAAAAGAGAAAAGCATGAGTACAATCTGAGAACAGCAGATAAAGGGTGGCATGAAGAGAAGATTATTAAGCAGCATAGTATAACAGGACCCCAGGTGCAGAAGGGCCTCATTATACTCATATTTTTGTGCTGCAACATACGGATGTACAGTAAACCAAAAAAAAATATTCCAAAGGACAGTTTTTCACAATGGCGACACTTGAGATGACTACATGTTTTTTGAAGACAGACCGTAACAACTTGGTTTTTACTTCCAAAATACAGTGGCACATTAATTGCTTGATCAGCCAAATGAAACTAAATGTAATTAAGACTAGTGTGGGGTTAATTTGGTCCATAATTATGTTATATAAAGTAAATGAAAATTGTTTCTTTCCCAAATTGCAATTCATTAAAATTACAGATATTAAAATAAGATACTATAAAATTACATGAAGCATGTACACATTAATAGCCATTAGTAATAGCTTGATATTTCTATCTAAGCAACAGTTTATTAGAATGCCAAAAGGTTATATTTGACAACTCACATGACTGATTTTTTTTTTCTCATCTTTTCTGCTCCTCTAAGATATTTAGTATTAATACACACATAGCATGTGCTATGTCATATTTAAGCATGTTAGGCATACTAGTTTTACATTTAGATTTGTTTTTATAATAATTACTGTTTCTTAAAATACTCAAAGTTGATAGTTGTATCTCTGGAATGGACCACACCAACCTCAGCTTCAAGAGGAAGTCAGTGCTGCCTCTTCCAGCACAATACAGAGCTCTGTTCTAGGTCCAGAATCTTCTTGGTATCAGGCAAATGAACGCTGAGATCCGCTTGCTTTCAGTTTAAGTATAAATTTGAAGCTAGGTCCATGCTTAGTGGTTTTGCAGTGCTTTAGCAGCATTTCAGAAGGAACTGAGTAATTTGTAGAACTAGAGGCACTGGTTTTGCACATTGGTATCAATGGAGATGGTCGTGGAGTGCAGGTCCTGACCTATACCAGTTATGTGATGTGGTATCCCTAGGTATTTCTACAAAGACTTGAAAACATTTTGGCTACTCTTAAAAATTGATTTTCTACTGTTTCTTTTTCTGAAATTTTTCCTTTTGAGACAAGGAGGACAGAAAATATTCATCAACGTCTTAATATCAGACTCAAAGATTGGCTCAATCAGTGCTTTAGAAGTTGTAGCTTCCATGTGATTTTTTGAGTTGGTAATGAATGGTGAGCACTAGAAATATACTATTTGTACTTGTGTACAGAAGATACCAAGCTATGGATGCAATACTCATTTTTCGTGCACCCAGAATTCAGTGAAATTAATTGATGAATAGGAAAGGCAGTATGAGACATTATCTGGGTGCTGCGTCTTCAGCTCCAGCATGATCAAATTTAGTGTAAAAGACGTGGAACCTCTAGATATGTTGCATAGCAGGGTATCATATATAGGCATAAGGATTGGGGTGAAATATTGTAATTTCTGAGCAGTCTGTGTTTTTTGAAGTACTCAATCCTTGCAGTCTCAGATACTATGTTCCTTGCAAAGCTGTGAGCAAGTGAGTTTTATTCAATTGTTTTCTTATTACACGAAATACTAAGCCATCCTTTGTTGAAGGAACTGCTACTATTGCTGGGTCTTGGTGTGTGCTTTTATAATACTCTTGTCTGTGTTGCTACTAGATTTGCAAACAAAGTCATATTTATTTTTAAAATCAAGTATCTTTCATGTTTGTAGTAACTCTGAGTCAGGATGTTTAGTTTCTAGAATCATGTTATGGTCTGCAACAGTAAATATATTTGTATATCAGTCTTAATCATTAATTCCAGTAATTGAATGTTTCGTGAAAGTGGATTATAAACTGATGATAAAAGATCAGCACCCTACAACGTTGGTTATACCTGTACAAAACATTCATGCAGTCTTGTTTAATAAGCTGACCAATGATAACATTAGGTGGAATATCTTAATGATGATATCTTACTTTCAACAAACCAAGAGATATGTTTTGCAGTATTTAATTGAGCAAATCTCCCAGTGGCTTCAGTGAAAGCTGTGCTTGATTAAGGACTACAGAATTTGGCCTTAATAATATTTTATCATTTATGCATGGATATGTAGGGTGATAACAGTTATTAGCATTCTAGGTATTCCGTTTTGCTCATGCAAATTATTCTGCTATTACATAGTGAGTCAGGTTGTATTTAATACCCCCAAATAGTTATGTATATTTAACAGAGAAATGACAATAGAAAAAAATGGATTTAGTTCAGTTGTTGAGCTGCTATGTAAACCAATTATCTATCCTGAGGGAAACAGCTCTGTCTACAACTACTTAGGCTCTAGGGCCTATTACAAATCCTGGAGTGGGCTGTTGTTTCAGTTCTCAAGGGAATCTGCCACGTCACACTGGAAATAGTTGACAATAATTAGAAAGCCTGCTTCTGCCAGTATTGCACACATTTTTAATACCTTTCTAAGTGTTATGGGAGATAATATACAAGGTTTTTAGAATTCCAGTCAGGCTAAGGTGAACCATGGAAAGGACAACTACACAATAGCCCCAAACTGGACTGTGACAGGCTAATTATTGTGGCTTCATTATAAACCCTCTTTTTGCATAGGTCACCTGGGAAGTGTAATTAAAAATGCATTATTGGTGTGTATTTTTATTGAAGCAATTAAATTAAAAAGCAAAAAAAAAAAAATTATTTGACGAGCAAATAATAATGTTGGTCAACAGTGTTTATTTAAGAAAGAGAGAACGTGTTAGTCGTTCATTAGCAGTAAATGTGTTAACTGGAATGCCGTTTGAAAAATGAGCCATAGAACAGCTTTTAAATACTCAGATTAAAGGATTTATAATGTCAAGTTTAACACAGAAATTATATATAGTATTACATTGCCGTGAGTAATAGCATCTTTAATCTGACTTAGTAAAATGATTTACTACACATGGTATGCTTTTCACGATTAGGCAGCTATATATCTATCTAATATCTAACCTCTGTCAGCCATGTATGGGATATCTGCATGCATGTATCCACATGTAGGTGGACATGCACGGGTATGTGTAGATTCTTTAAAACTGTACAGCATCTGCTGCAGAAAAGCCTTTTTCTGATACCTACCTCAGCAACACAGCTGTCACGGAGCCCTCATTAGCTGCTTTTTAGACCTTCCTGTCATGAAGCCTTATGGATGCCATGGAAGCATAGGGAGATGCATGGAGATGCTCCAGGATTGTTGTAGACTCCATAGCATCGGTTTCCTGGGCAGTAGTGGGCAGAACACTGCTATGCTAACACCAACTACCCGTACCACATATGCACTGTAGGGATGACTCCTTCCAGAAAGACTGGATTGGATGAGTGAACACTTGGCAGTTACTTCCCATGTGATGAGTTCTGGTTTCTTCTGAGGGTGTCACTCTGGCTGTGCTGCTCAGGCTGTCTAAGAGACATCTGTGGTAGGATGAAAGCTTTTATGTTAGGCTGTGTTAGACTCACAACTATCTAAGAACTCTCTCTGAAGACAAATAACTTAGAACCTCTCCTATGGCAGATGCTCTTAAGGCTGCTTTCTTCCAGGTATTTACCTTTCATTTCATCTGCTGCTTTATTAGGACATTTGTAAGACCTCTCTGCCACACTTTAAATATCAATTTACTCCTGAATCATTCTCCTCACTTATAAACTTTGCCATTTCACTGCTAAGCATTTTTCCAGATAATTTATGAATATGTTGAACAGCACAATACCAGCACAAATCTCCAGAGGATTCTGCTAGTAATCATCCTTCTCTGTGAAACTGACCACTTACTGTTGCCCTTTGTTTCCTTCCTTTTCACCAGTTGCTAATCCCAAGGAATATCTTCTCTTTAGCCCATGACTAATCTTCAAGTTTTTGTTTCTCTAAGAGCCTTTGGTGAGGGATTTTGTTGAAAGTCTGTTGAAAATCCAGTCACACTGTATCAACTGACTGCATTATCCACACATGCATTGATGTGATCTAACAACTATTAAAGATTTTGGAGCATGACTGCTGTACAAAAGTTAATCTTGACCCTCTTCTTATACTACTCTTTTCTTTCCCCCCCCCCCCGCCCCCCCCCCTCTCCTATGGTCTCAATGTATTTAACCTGATGCAAAAATGAACTTGCAGGACTAGAGTTATGAGGATCATTTGCAAGGACTTTTTGAAGATTAATGTCACAGTAGTCACATTTTATTTCTTTGCCTCTATGTCTGCTTTGAACCACAGCACCATAACGGTTTGATTTTTGTGCACAGCCTCTTAAGACGGCTTGGGTGAATAACATCTCACCTTAGCAATTTCTTCCTGTCCTGGTGTTCTAACATTCTACGCTTTTCCTGTTGTATTGACAACACAGTTTTCCACAATTCCCCAGTCTCTGCCCCCGCATAGTGGTGCTGGTATAAGGGCCTTCTACATTTTAGGGACAGTTAAAAACTCAAATATAGCTTGAGGAGGGGTTTTGTTTTTGATTTTCTTTGTCTTTTAATTTTTTGATGGCTTTCAGTTCTTTTATGACCATACTAATCTTTTTTTTTTTTTTTTTTCATCCCACCTTAAATATTATTGTCACATTTCACAGCCAAAAAAAAGTTAAAGGCAGGTAAATGTTTACAGAGTTGGCCATTGTGTTCAGCTCTGCAAATGTGCTGTGCAGTGACATCTAAAACAACAAGCTCTGCTCCCACTTTCACTGAAACTTAGAGTTTGCTGTTGGCCCTTCTCATTACAATAGAACACTGTTGTGGCTGAGCACTGTAGTATTCTCATCAGTAAACAAGTAGTTACTCCATTTGATTTGAAGACTTTTTCAACAACAACAATTTATGTCTAATGTTATCTTTTCTAAAAATAAGCTCTTCTAAACTTTTTTTTCCTTTTTTATCTGCTCATATTACATAGCATATATGCATAGAAGTATGATTGTACTGAAACATAATTTTCTACCCTTTTATAAGTTTCATTCTTAACACAAGAGCAGAACTTATGTCCCAATTTGAACAAAATGCCTAAATCTAAAAACAAATTAAACACACAAAGTTCTGTTACCAGTTAGACCAAAACCCTAAGGGTTGCATTCTGTATTCAATTATACAAGTGTTACTCCCATTGGAGTCAGGACTGGAGGGCAGAATTCAGCCTAAAATTGTAAACAAGAAAAAACTGAACTGAGCTTGTGCTTTCCTTAATATGCACTAGTGTGTACTGTCCAATACTGGGCAATATTTGGGAAAAAGTGAGAGAACTAGAAATCCAGAAGCAAAAATCAGTGAGCAACTGTGGAAAGATTTTTCCAGGATGGAATTTGCTGTCTTGATGTTTTGATACAATAGGTTTCATTAATGTGAGAAAAACTATGTTTTAAAACTGTCAAATTGTGTTTACTTTGTGTTACTTCTCTACACATTGTGTCTTTATGGTTGCTCATCCTGTTGTAGCTCACAGGTCCCTCACCTTTTTCTGACACCAAAACCATAACCACTCCTTTCTTGATATCTTCAAGGGTATCAACATTGCTTTTGTCAATCTTGTTTTGAAGTTTAAGGCTTATCTGTGTCTTACTCATGGAAGTTGTGGCCTTTTCTTCTGGAAGTGCTTTTCTTTCTCACACATCTTCTCCTGTTCTGTTTAAAGCTTCTAATTGAAAGGGATGCTTTTCTTTTTGATAAAGGACTTAGTATATTTTTAATTACTGCGGAGTACTAAGTAGAGTGTGCCCACAAGATGCAGGTTTGACTGGAAGGTTCACATTTTTACAATATACCAACTCTCCTTCTGCTCTCTGCACATCTCCTTGTCTTGGGAAACCTCTGTGGTTAAACAGACATGTGAGATAGGTAAGTTTATACTGTCAGCAACTGTTCTTCAGTTCTCTCTTCAGGAGAGATTCTGAGCACTTTAAGGTGTAAGTCATGGCTTGGTGTTCAGCTGAAGTTGGAGGCAGAAGAATGTTACATTTCAATGTCATGTGTACGGCTAAGGTGACAATAAAAGCAGATATTATATGAAAGCCAGAGCATAAGACAAGGCTGACATTCATGTACTTGCCACAGAGGATGCTGTACAGACAGTTACCATTTTGGTGTATGAGTGGTCTTCCTGTTGCAAAGAATGGGGCCATTGTTGGCAGCAGCAATGCTCATGGCTGGCCAAAGGGCAATGTAGGGCTACAGCCTCCAGGAAGGCAGTGCTGAGAGTATTGGGGCTGATGTGCGGGGCACCTACTTTGCATACTTCTGCTGCTGCTGAAGGACTGCTGCTTCAGAAGATGTTTTTTAGGAATTGTGATGTAATATAGTTTTCCAATCCTTTGTCATCTCACATGGAATGTGAGTGATACGGGATTTTGATTAGGAATATTTTTTGAGTATACTGTCTGAAACATGGTAGAGAATTTAACAATATTTGAATGTGTTTATGAAAATTCTTCTTTTAGTTTGTCTGCATACCTCTTCAGGTGCACACAGAAGCATGTAATATGCTATTTTTTAAAAGCTAGCTCAGGTGAAACTGAGATGCCCCATGGCCACAGCTATCTCCTGTGTAAGAAGCTTGGGAAATTTGGTGGCATGATGTACTGTCCAGTTTACTTGGGTTTTGGATTTCTCACAGAAAGCACCATCCTTTTTCATGGTGAAATTGTGACCTACTGGCCCAAAAACCTCATCTGATCTCAGGTGCTATGATACCTTTAGACATAAGTAGGACTCATGCTAGCCATGCAGTGATCCTAATCTTTGAAATCTTTACACACTCAACTTCATTCTGGCATTAGAGAAGGTCTGGTAACCATGCAAAAAATGTTAGCTCTCTCTAATATGTATAACTGTAATAAATGTAGAAATTGATGAAATGAGCAAATGATTATGGGCATAGTTAGGCAATGCACAGGTTCAGGGAAGATGAACTTTCCTTTTCAAAAGTTCTAAAACTATCTATGAAAGTTTAAGTGGCAACAAGCATGCACAGACTCAAGTTCTGAACATTTCTTCTTGGAAATAACTGAAAGAAAAGTGTTTTAAATGTGAGGTAATTAATAACCTCTATGTCAAGGGTTAAATTTTATTTTCTTATGAAAGCAGTAAAGGCTGGCTTCTTCCATTCTGCATGATACGTGGCATTATATGTGGCAGCTGCAACCCAAATCTAATCCTAAATTCTGATAGTTTATTCCGTTGTGGAAGAACAAAGATTTGGTTCTTGCTCTGGAATTCCAGGTATCTGAGAGATTTGAAAAATCTGGGAAAAAAGGAAAAGTGGTGTAAAGAATATGACATTTCTGGAAATATCACTTTGAGTTTCATCATGAAGAAAGAGGAATGGATGGTTAAGATCATCTGCTGAACTGGCATTTCAGTGCTTGGGCAAGCAGAGGATTGAGCAGATAGATGTGTCAGAGTCATGGGTTAAAATATTGCTTTGAAATGTAGCACCATCATATAAGTTACAGGTCTGGGTACATTCCTAGTTCTCTCCAGTCTAAGATTGTGATTTTTTTATTCTTGATTATTTTCTTTCATACTGATGACCTGAATACAACAGATGACTTTGTCCCATTTTAAACCTTCTGCAGTTGCTTAGGGAAGAGGGGCTGAGCTGGTGGTACAATCTTCCAGCTCTTGAACAAATCAGCTGTTCACAACTATGGAAAAATTCAGCTTGCTTATAACAGATAGAGTCCCAGCTAGCTGAAAGCCAGAGGGAAAAGTGTACAAATAAAACAGAACTTCCTATTATCCACAAATATTTCGCATTTCTGCCCTTCACAAGTATGTAAATTTAAGGCAAAAAATGAATACTAGTTGTTTTCCAGTCTCCCCATTTTCCACATAAACCATAGAACTTCCCTGAATTTTTTTTATCTTCTGATCTTACACCCATGGTTGAACTGACTGTGTCTTTCAGGTAAATATGTGATCTTAACCATTTAGTGGACATGAAAAGTCCAGTACAGTACTGGCTTTCTAATTCACAATGTCTGATTACCCACATTGTTAAAGATACAAGCCTTATGTCTAGTCTGAATTTTTCTTAGTTCTGTTTTCAGCTGTTGGGTCTTATCATATCTTTCTATGAGACTGAAGAACTCTACATTTTTCCAAAGTACTTTCCTCCATGTAGATAACTATAGATTTGAGCAAATGTGGTCTTTCAACCTTCTCTCTGATAAGTTCAGAATCTTACCTCTACTGCATTGGTAACAATGCCCAGACTAAAACTTGAGCAAATATCTCAAGGCAAGTTGATGATTCTGTACTATGGGCCTTCCCTTGCCTCTGACTCGTATCATTTAACTCCATACGTACTTACTCTTTTTTTCTACATTTGTCCTATGAGTATCTAGAGGGTATTTTTCCTTATAAGCTGTAATTACACAATCAGTAGTGGTGAAACTCAAGGACATCTCATTCTCAAAAAATGCTCCCTCCAAGAGTATATGCTTTCCAAAAAGTAGTAGAAGTAGATTTGTCCCAACTAGACACAGAGTGAGTCAACCGAAATTCAGCGTGGTTGATGAGGACTCTGGACTCAATCTTGAACAAACTGAGTTAACATAGCTTTATCACCAGCATTTTAATCCTCACATTAATGCTTTTAAAACCTTTCAGTCTTTCTCTCATGTCTTTTCTGAAGCATCTTATTTTATTTTATTTTTTTAAGCAAATGCAGACAGCAGTGTTGGATTGCAATAGCATGAGCTCCAATGTCAAGGCAATATAAACTTCAACTATATTTTATTCCATTGAATCTTATTCCTTCTTATAATAGCCACAGTGTCTACTCATAAACAATTCATGTTCAGCTGAGTATCTGCTATGATTGCTTCTTTTTTAGAAATACTGTCTTAAAATCTAAGGTCATAGTTAAACATATGAAATTCCTGGCCATATATTTTCTTCTATATAGATGAACAGACTGTCATCAGTAGCACTGAAGCACATATTTGACTGTGCTGACTCTCTATATAGTGCAGACTCTTTTGTATCAATGATCTGCTTTTATCATTATTTATTACTTCTCGGTCTTTCCTTTATCTGAAAACTTTATAAGAAATTGGGTAATTAATAAAAACAGTGTGGGGGGAAAAGAATCCCAGTAACATGCTACCAAAGACAACCATTTAGTGATTTCCTCCTTACAACTAGTATCAAATGAATTTTAAGTTACATAATATGTACAACAGTTATTTTACATAGTTTCAGATCCCCAGTTCAGACCTTCAAAAAAGCACATCAAATAATTCATAGATCTTATTACAGGAACAATATTGTCATTATCAAGCAAATTTGCATTTTCATCAGATAGTTTGATAACATCTGTCTGCCATAAACTGAAGTTGATCAACATTCATTAAATTCTCCTGTTTAATACTTCAAAACAAGAGGTCACCCCATTACTGCTTGACATGAGTAGGACTATACCTCATAGTATTCTAGTACATGGCTGTTTTCCTAATAGTAATGGCAAGCTTTATTAGCACTTATTGAAACCTAAGCAAGGAGTTACTGAAGTCTTCTGTAATCAGGTTGAGAAAAAGCTTCTGCATATTCTGATTTCTTGTTAAATAATTTTTAATAATCTGACATGAAGAGTACTTCAGGTTTGTATGGCTCCCTCCAATACAGCAGAAGTAGCATATTCTTTAAATAAAAGTGCTTCATTCCTTATTCTTTGCTGAGGATTTCTTAATGTCTTGAAGGCTGAACTCTTAATGTTGAAGTCCTGCAGTATTTGTTTATAATCCATGGATAATAATCAGAATTTCTTTACATTTTCTTGTGAATCTCTGTGCTAAGCAAATCAGACTGCGGCCTTTGTTTCCTTTGAGCAATAGCATGGTAATAAGTTAATGAAAAGCAGGATGAAGAAGGATATGAAGGAATATTAATGATAGCTATGTATTTGCATGTACAGTTTATTTATGCAGTGCAGTAATACTCCAAGTAAAGCGTATTTCTGGGATGTGTGTGACAACCCATGAATCCATAATGTAAGTACATACATATAGGGAGAGTGTGTGTGTGAGAGATACCAAGCAGGAGAAGTCTGCATGTAAACCAAAGTAGAAAGCAGAGGAAAGTGAGGTCCTGTGCCAGGAAAAGGAAGCTAGGGTGCTTTTAAGCAGTGAGTTTGGGGAGTGCTGGCCTCTGGTACAGAGGAATAGGAGAATTGTTATCTTGACTTCAGACAGCTGGAACTTAGAAAGCTTTATGGTCTTTCAGTAGAGGGCTACCATTAGCAGCATGTGCAATGAGTTCTTTTTTGCTAGGAAGCTGGCAAGCTTATGTCTTCTGCTTGAGGGTCTCAGTCCAAGTGAGGAAAAATGGTGGCTAATGAGAAGGCATTTATGACCAGCCATCCTCATCTTCCAAGTCCTTTGCTGTCTGTGAACAAAGTGAGCAGCTAAGAAACACTGATATAATGGCATGGGGTTGCCACAATCTGTCTGTTTCCTCCTTCATTCTTATTGCCAGTTCTTTCTGTGTGTATTCTAATTCTAGTTTTAGACAGTAGCCTCAGTATGTTGCTGACTGGTTTTCCCAGTTCCCAGTCACCTTTGTTTGGCTGGTGACACCGTGGAACAGAAGCTGTACCACACTTGGTAGAACAAACTCCACCTGTGCAGTTTGGTTCAGTTAACTACCATATTTCAAGGAGTAGCTATGCTTGCAGTTATATTTCTTGTTGTATAAATCTTTCACTTCTCATTCCTGTGGCAAACTTGATAAGAAAGCCAGTGTCAATTCTGATGTATCTCCATGTGCAAATAACTGACTCATGGAGCTGTAGCTGGAGTGGTCTACTGCATATCATTAGCTCTGGCCTCCTGCCATAGGTTGGTATGAACCAGTATACTATGGGTTGCCAGAAGTCACTTAAGTCCACACAGTTACTCCCGTAGTAAACTCAGTGAGTTCTGCTTGACTGGAACATAAGTTCCTAAAGTATCAAGCTCTGATCAGAAGATACGAAGAACTGACATTGCTTGTAGAGTGGCTATGTATTTATTTTATATGTAGTTTCTTGCTCATTTGAATTTTTGTGGTTTCCAGTTGCAGTCAGAGCTTGTCATTCAGTTTGTCTACACTAAGGAGCTCTTTAGAGTCTGTTTTTTGTGCATGTAATCAAATTTGTCACCTCAAGCTATTGCATCCAGAAGAAAATCCAATGATAGATGTAGGGAAAAAAAAATAAAAAATCAACATCTTTGTTACCACTGTTATCAAAGAATATGAGGAAATAAAATAAAGTAGAGATTCAAATAATAAAAGCTGGCATCCTACTCTTGGAAAGCTTACAGCAACATTATGCTGAAAATCACTAGCGCCAAAACAAAGCACTTCACTTTCAAGAGCAATCAGCTTCATAGCTTTATGTGTGCAAAAGCACCGTATGTATATACAGTGTATGATAATTCTGCTTCATCTCATATGACTGATATAATTTTAATTGCATGGGAAAACATGACAGTATTTCTAGAAGCAAAAGATATTTGGGAGCATCTGTTCTTGATGTTCTGTGTATAAATTTGTTTAATTTTGAGATGAACTGTTCATTGAGGAATCGTAGCTAACCAGTCCAAGTATTGACTTGACAATCTAATGTACCTGTATTGTTAATTCACTTTTTTCTCTCAGAATTCTGCTAATCTCTAGCAAAATCATTAATAATGTGATGTCATGTTGTTGGGAAGGAAATTAGTAACAAAACCTTTCTGAAAAGTAGCAAAGCTGTCTCTGAAGTTTGCCTTATTTTCTGTGTCCAGCTTGGTTGGACTTTAGAATACATATATGGAAAATAATCCTGTATGTTCATGAGGAAGACCAGAGAATATAGCTGAGCTCTTGCTTTTATAGTTTTTCAATATCCATTGAGGTCACAGAGGTCTATAGAATGTTTTTCATATTGTGAATCAGAAGGGGGGAAAGGAAAAAAAAAAAAAAAAGTAATTTCTCAGATACTTTTTTTTAAGCCAAGCACTGGCCGTCATCCGTAAATGTGCAGTGCTGGATGCTCCTGACAGCTCCCACAGTCCTGAGGATGGGGTTGGACCTGCTCAGCAGCGGTCGCCTGGGTAACCAGCAGGGCCTCTGTGCCAGCAAAAAGCAGCTGCAGTTTCCCCCTTTCCAGGATTTCTGCATCACTCAGAGGCGGTGGCCGCGCCCTGCCTCAAACTGACCTGAGCAGGGGCTGGAAGCATGTCAGGGAATAAGGCTATGTCAGAGAACTAAGATGTGCTGGATGATGAAGGGTTAATGTGACCAGGAGGTTCAGGTTCTGTGGCTTCGTTCGTTTACAGCTCAGCCTGTAATACTCACCACCACTAATGCACAATAACTTTATGCATATATATGTGTGTGCATGTGGACACAGTAGTATTTGTGTGTTGTGTTCTTGTGATACGTATAGTACAAAATATTAAATGCCCTAAGACTATCTTGATTATATATAATGCATGTTAATCCGTTTATTTAGTCACTGTGACTGTTGGGATGATGAGCCGTTGTATTTTCCTGCCTGTTTCAGAACTTTTTCCAATCAAATCATAGCTTCACATCTAGCAGACCTGGGCTCTCTCAATCTGACAGCTGCATATGGGGGGGGGGGGAAATGAGTCAGAAACTCTAAAATTGCTTTTAGTCATTACTGAATTATTTGAGCTCATTAAAAATGAAAATTGTCCTCCAAAGTGCAGAGTAAGAGGCACCCTAAGAAGGTGTGTGGCTCTGAGGATGCTTGGAAGCTGGGGTGTGTTCCTTCCTATTAGATCAGAATCCAACGAAGAAACTCAGGGATTACTGCAATACCAGTGAGCCCAGCACTGAGTGCACCTCCCCATCCTCTGCAGCCATTTCACCCTGCCAGCCCACCATGAGTGGCCAGCTTCTACCCATCTTTACGGTGCAAGTGTAAAACTTGTGTACATGTTGGGTAGGTTCACAGCTTGACCAGAAAGAGCATTACAGATATGTAGGGAAACCTAGAGAGTATGGCAAGCTGCAGAAGGAAAAAAGAAACACGTTGCTAGTAGAAATAAGGGATTGCTTGTTTCCATTCAACAACTGGATTTGCTTTTCTTCTTCTTATTAAATAATAATAATAATAATTCTATTGTCAGTATCTTTCCAGTCTAGCCACATGCATCCTGAAAAACAGTACCAGCACTTCCTTTCTACCAGTCCCTCCCTGGTTTTCTACTTTCTGTTTGCAGCCGAGTGCTCTCTCTATGTAGTACAGCTCCTTTGGCAGTAGAGGGCACTTAGAATATGGACAAAACAAAGAAATTCCTTCTAAAACTTCGCTCAGAAAGCTTTTGTTCAGCTATGTGAAAATCTTAGTGCTGTTAAATATTCTCCGGTTTAAAATAAGGAGATTTTAATTATTTTTTACTTTGTAGATTATTTAATAGATTACTGTAGATTATTTAATATCTCTGTTTTAAATAAAAATGGTTAGAGTCAGCTTTTAGCATTGCAAATAGTCTGTTTAGGTTTATGTATTTTGCCCAGTGTGGTATCAGCAAAGCAACATTAATTTATTATTTTTGCTGACACTAGGAGTAAAGGAAATCATTTTTTCCTTAGAAAATGGTGAAAAAAAATTTAGTAATATTTTTGGTTATTCTGGGGTCAAGTGAACCCATTCCAAAATAGGGAAACTCAATTATACAAGCGGTACAGAAGAAAGATACTGCAATGAAAACCTAAGAAGTGGAAAAATGTGCCCCATTACTACATTTTGATTCTTCTAGGACAAGCGTGACACTTCCATAGTGGCTTATAGAGGAACTGGTTCTTCAGGCTGCTAGGAACACTTATTAACCCTGAAGGACCTAGAAAGATCTGGATCTCTGATAGAAATTTGAGCATGGATGTTACAGCTCTATTCAGAGTCAAATGATACATTTCAATTACTAAAATTTATAAATTTTACTGATGTTAAGTAGACTGTACTTCACACCTGTATAAACTTCAGCGATAATTCTATCAACTTAAGCTCACGTGAACTGTCCTTTAAAGTCAGTGGCAATTACTCATGAAGAGCTTGTACCAGGTTTATGTGTAGTATTTTTTGCTACTTACGGAATCTGGTATTTTTAACGATAATTTGCTAAGTATGAGAGAACATAGGGACCAGGTGCTGTTCAACAGGACAAAATAGACAGAGCTCTTCTCCTCCTGTATCTATTTGTAGGTGTTGGATCAGGTCCATAAGTGGAATAAACTGGTGTAGCTCCAGTGACTGAAATGAAACTCTGCTGATTTAGAGCAACTGAGGAACTGGTGAATTGTCTGTCAAAACACAGGAGTCAAACTGTGTGGGTGGGTTCTGGTTAGATTAAATTACTGTCAGCATTTGCAGAGCTTTGAGAACAGGAAAAGGAGAAGACCTTCTTTTCTAAACCTTCTTTCGTATATAGTAACAATGTTTTAGTAGCTCGTTCTTTTTGTTTGGCCTAATTTGTGGTATCACTTGTGGTACTTCCCAACTTCTACAAAAGCAAAAGATAATTATTTTTGCATGCATAAACTGTGGAACATTCTCTGAGTCACACCTCGCAGTTGCAGCAACAGAAAGCTTAATTTAGCAAGGCCAGTCATACAGTCACACCACCAGCTAACCTTTCCTGTTCATTATAATAAATTCTTTCAGTGAAGCATCTTCAGCAAGTTTCAGCAGCAATGATGACCCTGCCTACCAAAATCCCATCTTGCTCATCCTTGGACCTCCCTACCAATAGAATTCAGTTGGTCTGGATGACCTATAGATGTTACTTTTAACTCCTTGCTTTGAGCAGGGTCACCTAAGGCTCAAGCAGGTTGCTGAGAGTCCCTTCCAGCCAGACATTCAAAAATGTCTCCAGGAATGATGCTTCCACCACATCTCTGGGCAACCCGTGCCAGTTCCTTACCACTCTTTTCTAAAACACTTCTTCTTATATCTGATCCAAATGTCCCCTCTTCTACTTTGAAACCATTTCTCCTTTTCTGATCACAACACGCCCTGCTAAAGAGTCTTACCCCTTCTTTCTTACAGCTTTCCCATCCTCCCCTTATATTCTGAAAGGCTACTGTTGGGTCTCCCCAGAGCCTTCTCTTCTCCAGGCTGAACAGCCCCAGCACTCCCAGCCTGTCCTTGTAGAAAGAGGTGTTCCATTTCTTGGATCATTTTTGTGGCCCACATAGGCTGCTTCTGTGGAGATAATGGTGAACAGAGCTTCATCACTTGAGTCACTATGTGGCTAATAATTAACTTATCTATCCCATAAGTGGATATTAGAGATACCATGTACCTGGATGCAGGATTTGTTCTCTCCTACTGATGTAGCTACCAACAGGAGAAAGATTCTTATCAGCAAGAGAAGAGTATGTCAGGAAGATGAAAGTCCTGGTTGCCCCCTGACCTGTTTTGGTGAGACAGGCGTAATCTGGTGCAAAGTCTGGTGCTGTTGTGAAAGCTGCTGTTGTTGCACGTTTACACAGGTGTCTGCAGTTCCTGCCCACAGAGCTTTTAGAATATTGTTTTTACCAAGAGGTATCAGCAGCTTTCTTCTCTTTTTTGTACACTGTGAATGAAAGGCACTGTATGAAGCAGAAGTAATTACCACAAATGCCGCAAAAACCAAGTGCTTATTTTCAGCTCCACTTTCAAAAGCTGAGGGAAAATGTTAATTATATAAGGGCCTTTCGTTGAGCACTAGAATAGGAGTAAACAACTAGTGGAAAGGAAGAGCTCAAGTTTTGTCCGATTTGTACAGTGGTTCACAAACATTCTCCCCAGTGCTTATTTCTTCCTGCCTTTTGCTTAGAGTCTGAATGCTGCTTATCACATGGTTAAGATTCAACTCATAAAAACATGTCTCAGCAATTGGAATTTACCCTTTGACCTTTGTCATCCCCCCCCTCAACACCCCCTCAGACCCCTGCTGTGATGCACAAGCTTTGTCTTCACCAACATCACGGTTCCACTGGTGGAAACTGCTTTTTTGCACAAGTTCAAAAACTCACCAGATATCAAGGATGAAGTATATATGGATAGAAATAATATGTTTGGCTGATGCATTTTCTCCTTGCACCCACAGAGACATCAGAATTTTCTGGCTTTTGCCATTTTATGTGCAGTTATATCTCTCTAATGCCATACAGAGCCAAAACAGCGCTATTAATGGCGAATTACTCAGCGTGTCAAAATATTTCTTATCTTTTAAGCACTTTTTGTACTGTGCTTTGCCATGTGCATGCCTATGTGGGGCTAGGAGTAGGCATAGCTCCCTGCTCCTGTTCTCTAAACTTCTGTGTGGGGTCAATGAGAAGGAGCAGCACATCTGCTTATGCTGGTTATATGATGACATATGGTAATAGCTGCAGTGCTGTAGCTGAATGTTACACACCACAGCAAGTTAAGCAAAATAAACCTGCTAGCCTTTCTCCCCGCCCCTAGCTTAAAAAAAGTGTTTTTCTTTTGTAAGGTGAAGAGCCGTTATTAGCTGTGGGGAAAAAAAGACACAAGCAAGCATTTCAAGCGCTTGGTTTCTGTGTATGTATGTGTGTATGTATGAAAACAAACTAAAAAATGTGTTTCTGCCTTGGTAAGTAATACATCTTATACACACAAAACCATGTATGTGTATGCACATATGTTCAGAAATATTCAACAATCTCTTAAAAAAAAAAATAATACCCTCAGACTGGAAGTTGAGCCCAAAGTTAATCTATTAGGCACACAAGTACAGTCTGTGGTGCAATCTGAGGACAGCTCTACTGCACAATTATGAGATTATATCCTCTTTAGAGGGTATAATTATGCCTCTTCTATATATCTTATTTAAAAGGCATAATGCTTCTCCCCTCAAAGAGAAAAAACTACTGTGTAGAGTTGCACTGATGCTTTGCTTTCAGCACACAGAAGATTGTAGACATCTGGAAAGCTCTGTATGCACGATCTCTGGGCTGCAAGGAACAAGGCTGGACTCCTAATATGTACTTGGAAAAAAGCAACAAAACAAACCCTACAAACTCTGTGACTTTTGGTGATAGGAAGTTAGGTCTTGTAAGAGTTTCTCCAAATTCATTTTCACAGATGTCTTAGTAATGATTATTTGACAGCTTAAATTAAACATGCCAGTCAGTAGCATCAGGACATTTCCTTGCCAGAATAAATTGGAAGACATTTTTAAATGAACTGTACTTTGCATTTAGCACTCCTAGCTATCAATATAAACGGATCTGAGTGTTGCAGACTCAAGGAGGTGCGAAAGAGGTGGTAATAAGACTGTGGCAAATTTTTGCCAGGAGGCAATCTAGAATTTAGTTCCTTGTTTCTCATTTTGTTGCACTGCTTAATCTTCCTAGCTCAGATCAAACGATGGCTCATTTGCGGTGATAAAGCTTATTGCTACTGTCCAGTGTATGTGAGGATCACTTAATAATTTGCGCCATCAAAGGGCATAGCACTTTTTAGCTTGTTTTAAAAGATGGTAAGAAGTCTCACTGCTATACTCTTTTTCATAGAGCTGAGGTTGCTACAAACCTAAAGATAAATCTGCAAATCTATGTGGCTATTCTTTATCATTGTCACTAGCTTAGTGGTGGTCTGCCATTTTTCTTGAAAGCCGGGCACCAACTGCTGGCCAGAAGTATTTTTCACTGAATTCTTTGTACTTTAAATAAACTACTGCTTCAAGAACTGCCAAGTGTTCCTCATTCATCTTCAGGACACAGAGCTTCATGTATATCTTTGCAAGCCTTGACTCTGTGAAATGTTTGTCTCATCTCGCTGCCATCTAAAGCAGTCTTTGAACTCACTTCAGGTTTATTGATGGCCTTGACTAAATTAATGCAGATGTATTTTTATTTTTTTTTTAAGGGAAAAAAAAAAAAAAAAAAGGTTATTCTATTCTATGACTAATTGTATGCAAAATAAATCCTCATTTACAGCAACTCATCATATATTCTTCTCCTCTTGTTCCGAAAGGCCTTTATGGATCCATACAATAAATGTCACTGAAAGTGTAGGGAGGGGAAAATGTTGTTTCCTTTGGCATTTCTCATCTGAAAGTGGTAGAAGAGTATGCATTTGCTTTTCCCGCTGGAGGGGGAGATAATATGATAAACTTCTGATTATATACATAAGCGGGAACAGATCAGCTTCTCTTGTGGTTCGTTTTTAAGGGCAAGTTCCAGTTGGATTGTGCTAATGCACATATTCATGAATCTCTCCAAACAGGATTCACTGCTCTCCAGGGAACTGTTGAAGTATGCATCATTGTTTCAATGAAGTATCTTCATTATAAAACATAGGGACTATAAAAGGTGAATACCATTTGCCTCGGCCTAATATAATCTCTAGTTTGACTTTCTCCCACTGTAGTGATTTTTTTTTTTTTTTAACAGAATCAGAGAGAATAAAATGAGACAATTTGAAATGAAATATTACATTGAATTAGGTACATGTGCCTTGATGAACAGAGTATTTTATTTTCTACTGTTTTATTGAAATAGAGAGAAATTAGTAGCTGTAGAACAAAAAAGGATTTTTAACATCAGGTTTCTGATTCTAAGCAGCTCAGTGGGGATTTCTGGTCTCTAGTGGTACGTAGTTTCATTCTTAGGTGTTTTGAAACAAATGAGTATGATAGCTTGCAATGCTGAATAAACACTAAGATTTAGGCAAGGAGGCAGATGATGAGTTCTGTGCTGAAATCAATCATAAAAACGTTTTACCCATCACAAAGAATAGTGTGACATAAATGTCTCCCTAGACTTTTAATTGTTAGTCAAGCATCATGTTGCTTGGTCTGTGATTATTCTATAAAGAGTTCAACAGTATTATCTACTATACAATACGCACCTTATAAGCAGCAGTTAACATTGCATTTCAATATGGTGAGGAAAAAAGGACGCAGTATGATCTGAAGAGGCTTTTTAAGTCAAGTCAAAGAGCTTTATGGTGAAGAAACACAATTGCTTTCTGTAATCAAAAATATATGTAATAACTTATATTTTTGCATACATAAATAATTGATTGTATTTTTTTTTTCTCAGATTACTGTGAATCAACAGAGAAATCTTGGGTTGTTTACAGCACTCTAGATAATGTATAAATGAGGAGACAGGCATGATCTTTGTTAGCAGAGCTTGTGATCTGAGCAGGATATAGACGGGTCTGTTTAGATAGATATAATATACTATGTAGTCTAAAGGTCCAATGTTAAAAGTATTAAAATAATATTGGACTGTTTTATTGTTTTGTTTTGCATTCTGGAAAAAATAACATGGTATTCAAGGTAATATACTGGCAAAGATATCTAGCCCTGGATGTCCTTGTAACTGCACATAGTTCTGCATTACATTAGAAAAATGCTTTATATTTCAGTTTGTTTTTACAGCGTAAAATTCATGCTTGTGTATAGGAACCAAACATGGCCTATGGCCCACTTAAATTCCACTCAAGCTGTATTTGGAAGCTTAAGTGGGGCTTATATAGTGAATAGGACTTTCCCTGGCACTTTGATCCATGATGGATTTCTCTTGTTGTAGCAGTGGTGACACAATTCATGTGTTTTATAATGACACCAGATTTATGAAAACCTGTCATGGTCAAAAGCAGTCACATGCACCAAAAAAAAACAAACAAACAAAAACCAAAAACCTGGTGCTGCATCAGTAGCAATGCTGGAAGAATTACACATATATTACAGCTTGGTTTAACGTCACTAGATCTCTAACAACAGATAACTGACGGTCATATTATTACCGGGAGTTGCCTGTCATCCCCCTCCTCTTCCTCATTCACCAAATTCTGTTTAATTGCATACATTGACAACTAGACTTTGAAATATGGTTAGCAATCAACCGCTTCCTTCTGTAAGGTAAAATATCAGTGAATTTCTATACCATTTTGTTTCTGTGATTGTAGCTTTGATGGCAAACTGGTGCCTACAGCACATACTCATGCTAACAAGATATATCTCCATGGCAGAAATTCTGTATTGTTACTATATACTATAATACATAGTATATAAAATTATAATAAATATTATAAAATAATAAATTTATAATAGACATTATAAAATATAATAAATATATATAAACTATAATAAAATTATTAATTACTATAATGAATAATTTGTGAGGAACTGCATGGATATACTATATTTATATACATTACTACATGTAACCATCTACACACATTGTATTATTTAATATATAACATATATTTATTTGTAGGTATTTTTTATAATGCACAGAATATAAAATGCATAGAAATTGATTCTTACATGTTTTTTATATATAGTATTATGTATATAAATAAAATGTATGGTAATAAATTACATTCATTTCATACATGGTTATAATGCATAAATTACAATATTTGACTTTTTTGTTTCTAAGACCAATTGGAAGTTTTTCAGTAGAATTTCAACTTGACTATTTAAAATTTGAGCTGTCCTCTTTCTACTAGCAGAAGAGGTCAGTCTTTCTGTTTCTTTCTGGATAACAATAAGTCAAATGTGATGAAACCCCTGTGGCTTTGTATATCACAATAAAGGAAATTGTTTTGGATAATGCACCATAGCCGAGCATATACCAATGTATGCCATACTTGGAGCATCATGTCAGTATAAAAACCAAAGTTGAGGTCATATGTGGCACAAACCACTCCTTTTGGAAAGGAAAGGTATGCTGATAAAAGACAAAGTTCTAAGTTTAATTGTATGGGATATTAGTCTGTGGCTTTTCTTCCTTATACCTTCAGGTACTCTGTCTTACCTCACCTTCAGTTTCTGGCGTACAGTTGTAGTAGTTCTATTTAGGGTTTTTTGTTTGCTTTTTAAATTGTCTCCTATGCAAATAAAATTTCATAAACATCAGAAAAAAATATTTTAGCTTGAACAAAAAACTTTTTGAGCACTGGTTGGGCACTAATCATCTTCTTTATAGAAAATTTATTACGTGGCAGCTGCATATCTGTGCTTCACCTCCATCAGTACAATACAGAAAGAATCAGACCTATTTGGATCAATAGATAGGTAGAAAACCATCCGTAAAGACAAAAAGGGAGCAGATGCAAAAGCAGCTGATTCATCTCCCCCCTTAAAATAACTGTTTTTGTTATGGAAATGCCCTGTGAAGGAACTGTGAGGGATGAACCTAAATAAAACTTACTCAGTAGTGGATATGGAAATCTGAGCATAAGCTTCAGCAAATAACATTGATGCCTATATTATTTGCATCTGTGACAGTAACATAAATACCTAATGCTGTTTTTAGTGTTTTATTTTTCCAATATGTTGTATTCCTAATGTTCAGTAAAAAATAAATTACAAATAAGTAAAGGCTTTCATTATCAGTGGAATGACAGTACAATGTAATTATCATGTCAGGCGCCACAGCATTTTGCAGTAGCAGTAAATAATTTATGTCATCATTGCACATTTTTTTTAATAAAAACTACTATTTTTAAATGCACATTAGTGTCATGAAGACATCGCACTACACACTACCTTGCAAGGTACATTTTACATAGTGATACAGTGGGGACCACAGAAGTATTCATTCACATATCTTCAGACATAGGTGAGACCCAAATGCTATCAGTGGGGTTTGCTTGGTAAAATTCTAGTTCCATTGAAGGCAGTCCTCCCTTTGATTTCAGTAAGGTGCAACTTTCACCAACTGTTTTCACACTGGGCCATGGGACAGTGCTAACATAAGGCATCAAAAAAAAAAAAGGACTTCTGGTCAATCAGGTTTTAGTACAGATCTTACAGTCTGAGAGATAAAGTAAATCAGTGTGGATCAAACCTCTTCTGAGGGGATCTTAAAGGTCAAGTTGATGGTCAAGTCATTGTGATTGCTTAACTCTTCAACTCCGTGTAGAGACTTGCTGATTATCATGCTGGTTTTGGAGAGTTGAGTAGGACAGGCCTAAGTCCACTAGATTAATCCACAGAGGTGATTCTGCTGTGCTCAGACATTAACCCTCTCATACAGAGTCTGAACTGAATGTAGGACTTCTCATATTATAGTCTTAAGCAGTTTTTCATCTGTTAGTGAGATTTGTTATAAAATTGCAGCATTATGTTAATGTCATAAATAAAATTAAGTATGAAAGCCTACTGTTAAAATGGATTCTGTTGCCATGCAATTCTATGAACAGTCCATATTGTAAGACAGAAGTCATAACTTGTTGAAAAATTGCCATTGTTAAATCAAAATACAATGTATAGATTAAGATTAATGAAAAAGGCCTAGTTTTTTTCCCCCCAACTTCTTTATACTGTGAAGGGCAATGGAAGCTGGCCCCAGCCTGCATCAGCAGTCTCAAGCACATTCTTCAGAAGGTATCCAGTATTAGAGCTGTACAGATGGCAGGAAGGAAGGTGTAGCATTCTTTGTTCTGTGTAAGAAAGAGCAAGAATATTTGGCATACAGAATTTTTCTCTGTCTCAATAACAGAGTATATATCCCAGACCATAACAGCATGTGTTGTTTTGTTTTGCTTTTCTTATTTCAAGAAAAATAAGAGGAAAAGGGAAGATAAAATTACACAGGAGGCTAAATGGCCTTCACAGAAAAAAAAAAGAAAAAAAAAAAAGCTTTGTACAAAAACAAAAAAAAAAAACAAAAAACAAACAAACAAAAAAAAAACAACAGTGATCCTAATGCATTTATATGCTAAAGTGGTTATTTACCACATTCCCTTTTAATTTCTTTTTCCCTTTTCCCCAGAGGAAGGAAATACAAATATACAAGCATATTCAAATATGTAAAAACAATTTGTCTCAGAAAGTCAATGCTTCTCTACATATTCTTATAAAGTAAGAGAGAAGAGAAAGATGCTAGTGTGTCAAGAATGTAATAAAGCATAATTAATTAAATAAGTAATATGTAACAGATAAATAGAAAATGCTCTGAAATTTTTCACAGTACACAGAAGTGAACTCACCATTCAGTCCCTGTCCCTCTTGAGAACTGGTACAAAGCACCAAGCAGCTCTCAGCTGGAGACAGGTCTTGTGCTTACTTTGCAAGTCATGTGTTTGTGCTGTTTGGTCAGATAATAGCACAAACTCCTTATAGGTCTCTTTTTCTCTTATCTCAGAACAAATCTGTTTTCTTACCTTGTCCTGTTATAAATAAGTATCATGGATGACAAATAAGTCATTATTATCAAAAACCAATACAAATTCTTGGTTGAAAGTTCCATCTGGCTTATCTGGCATGAGATCAATTTGATGATTATGACACAAGCTTTACTGACATCAAAGTCACGTGAACTCTTTAAATTTCTGAAAGAAGAAAGCAGTAACCATGGACTAGATATGCAGCCATATAATGGCTGTTATTTCTCCATGCAAAGTATTTTAATAACTAATCATACTATGATAACTGCAAATTTAAAAACAAAACAAAACATTAAGTTCATTGAGCACAGTTTGTCAGTACTGATGCATGAGTACAGAGCTCTGAAGCTTTGGGTTGACTCTTCACGTTTGAAAAGATGTCATGTGTTCTGCAGAGATGACTGAGAATCAGTAAAGAAAACCATTGTGAATTTTAAATCATGGAGACTTGTCTAGACTGTGCAAGTCCAAGAAAATAAAGATAAATAATAAACTAAGTGTTTTGAAATCACAGGCAAGGTTAAGTTTAGGTTTTGTTTTCATTATGCAAAATCTACATGTGAAGAAGAAAGCCTTTTTTTGTTTTGTTTTGTTTACCCTAACTGCTGTCTTTATCCTGTATAAAGGAGATTTCATCAAGTAGTAGGTTAGTGTTATTTACTTGTGAGATAGTACACAGGAGTAAAGGATTCTTCAATAGACCTTTTACCTGATTCCACTGCTACATATTCCTGAGGAAAAAAGAAAAGAAAAGAAAAGAAAAGAAAAGAAAAGAAAAGAAAAGAAAAGAAAAGAAAAGAAAAGAAAAGAAAAGAAAAGAAAAGAAAAGAAAAGAAAAAAACTGTCTATGAGAATAAATTAGCAGGCAACTATTTATCTTGATGCAGAGAACAAGTAGAGCTTCTCACCCTCACTCTTCAAGTCCCACATAACAGAGTCTCTGTAGCCTCAGCTGGAGGAACTGCTCTGCTCTTCATTGCCACAGTTCAAAGAGATGCAGCTGTCAGGTCCGTAAAGCACACTGAGAATGGAAACGGTCAAGAAAAATGTTTCCCATACAGATAGAGGTCATTATTTTAGTGACTCAAGAGCTGCCACTTCAAAACACACTGGTATCCTGTATATTTCTGCCTCACTGTATCATCACAAATACCTTTAACTAAGAGCTGAGCAGTGACATTATTAACACAAAAGGAGGATAGGAACCCTACAATGCTGACTGCACTTACGAGAAATAGTCTGTATATGGATTTTGTTGCACTACCAAATCAAAACTATTACCTCAATGAGCTTGGCAAGTGTTTCAAAACAGGGAGTCCAAGGTAAACTACATCTTGTCTCCACTTGCCCTTGCTCTCTGGCTTTGCTTTCTCCAAGAATCCTTGTGAGAAGGAGGAATTTTGTCTGCATTAGACAGAAACTGCACAAAATAGGAAGAACTTAGCCCTCACTGCAGGGAGCGTGACACACCACAGTACAAGCATGGCCATTGCAGAAATTCAGCTTCCCTAGAATTGCTTGTAGTCTGAATCTGAATGCAAAGCTACTTCCCACAGGATAAAGCTGAAGAGAAATGACTTGCAGATGGATTGTCTGCTATATTCAGTACAGTTCCAACTGCAAGTCATCTTTTCAGACTCCCTCATGGGTACCCTTAGACCAAAGCTTGGCATCTCAACTGAAGGCTTTGTAATTAATAAATAAATAAATAAATAAAATAAAAAGTCTCAGCTGAAATTCGAGAGCTTTGCAGACTTGGTTTCATTTTGCTACTAGGATGGTTATCAGATGGGATATGAAGCTCTTTGTTATGGATGGAAGGCTAGAAATGATGTAAAACTTCTTGTCAAAAAGATTTTCCAGATTAAGTGATTTTAAACCAGATGTATATCCTTAACATTTTTCCAGATTCTAGCTTTCCATTCTTTTCCACTCTTAGTACATTAGGGCTAGGAAACCAAAACTGGTTGTGCTAGATTTGTCTTAACCTTACCTTAGGCTTTACTTGGGTTTGCTCAGAGAACTGGATGAAGGTTCAGACCAGCTGATCTCTCATTCATGAGAGTTGGCCCATCTCTAATCATAATGCTGCAAACTACCTTGACAGCTCCCACAACCAAGCTATCAACATGACCTTGTCATTTCAATTTTTCACACATTTTCTTTGCTCCCCGCCCCCTCCTTCCCTCCCCCTCCCCTCACCCTCTTCCCCCCCCCCCTCCCCCTTCCACTGCCTGTGTACCATATCACACTAAAATCTCATCTCTCCAGCCTACTGCCATGGGCTACTAATCTGTAATACAGCTCCGTTTCAGAAATGTCAAATAGGATGAAAAAGGTAAAACTCACAAAAGAGAAACTTCAGTTGGCCATCACTTACCCTGTGAAACTTTCTCTTACTCTTCACACCATGCTCCTGTCCTGCCCAGGGTCTGTGGGGTTTGGCCTTGGTCATTTGAGTGACACATGGGCAATGAGGGACTGTTAATGCAGGTTCTAAAAATGAGAGAAATAAAGGTACTGCAATCAAAAAATATTCCTCCTTTTCCAGACATAAAAAAAAAAAAAAGCCAGTTCATAAGATTATTCTTCTAAAATTCACTAATCCTTATTCGCTGTTCCTTGTTGCTAAACTCTTCCCAGTGCTTGAGAGTATCAAAAACCCACAGATTCCCCTACCTCTTCTTGCATTCACTATGACAGTAATATTCATACAATCAGGAATAAAGATCAGTAGATTATTTCTAATTTTTCATCCTGAGGTAATACAAAAATAATTAAAAGAGCAAGCTAGAGCAATTAGTGTATTAATAGAATTAATGACTTTCTTTTTGCAGGTATTTTATAGGCAGGAAATAAAAAACTAAATTTATTTGAAAAACAATTTTGAATTACTGGTGCAGTGTTAGCTGTGTATACTCCTAGTCAGTGGTCAGAGCAATCTATCAGGTTTCCAGCTCTGTCTGATCCAGCTTTTCCAAACAAAATCTGCTAGGAAAGCGATGACGTGTAATAAATATTTTTTCTAAAGCTCACACTGTGATCCATGTAGAGAACTGAGGGTCTGGCTTATGCCTGGAGCCTCCAATTTTCTGACCATTTCATTACAGTAGAAAGTAGGTACTTAAGGATGATAACTGCATCCATAGTATGCTTTATACACAGAATAAACTTTATCAGTGACTTTATACATGGCAGAAGGGAATTCTCTTTTACCTTTGTCCATTATTCTGAAGGGCCAGAACTCTTCATCTCCTGTGGGTGTAAGAAAAAACAGCTTGCCAAAGCATCAGATCAGATGTGGGTTTTCATCTCTGTCCATTTTCTCTCACATGAAAGACTTCTGGAGCAAGCAAAGCATGCTTTTGTTGACCAGAAAAGATCAAAAAGGCAGATTATTTTTGTCCTTCAGCCACTAGACTGATACTCTCAGTTCTGTTAACATTCTGCCCCCATTTGAACTGGACACTTTGGAAGTATCAATAATGCAAGTTGGAGGGCTGCACTATTACTCATCTTGTGTTTGCCTCTTCTACAAAATTAAATCAAGTCAAAATCAAAGGAGACACAATCTCAGTCATATAGGCAGAAAATCTCCTGTAGCTTTGCAGCAATTCTCAGTGAAATATTTGAAAATATTTATGTTGGCAGAAGTGACTGATCCACATTGTGAGCACAGAGTTAACAAAATACTTCTACCCTGCAGAGACATAAACAAAGTGTTGGAAAGCACTCATCATGCCATCCACCCTTCTCCTGCTTCCTTGACAGGCACATCTTCTGAAACAGAATGTTGTTTTACAGGAACATCAGAAAGTGCAAAAGTAACTAATAAAACAGTGACAGTCCCACTGTAACCACAAGGACTACAACCAGTAAACGATGCCCCCCTATTATTTATGAGTGAACAGAATATATGTAGCTATCAGAGCCCTTTCTTAACATCGCCAGTTGGGTCAAGAATAGATTCTGTAAGAGAGCTCAGTTCATTTCTCTGTCTCAGACTATTTCCATGATGAATGTTCTTACAGGATTTAGATGATTCACTGGATCAAGAACAGAAATGTCAGCTGTGACCAGCTATGTCAAATATTGTTGTTCTCTACCTTAGCTCACTGCTTTATACTCACAGTCAGCAGCAGCACTCCTATCTTCGTAATTGGCAGAATTATGTTCAGTGCATCTGTTGTTGCATGTTTTTAAGAAAATTCAAAGACACATATACTTACGTATAAAAGGATGGTGTTGAAAACACTGTAGAAATATTTACCCACAGCTGAGTTCTTAACAATTTTCTGTAAAACAAAGAAGAGTAATAACATCTTCCCATGGAGAAATATACTTGATCATAGGTTTTCTAATCTGTTGAAGAATTATGTTATGCAACAGGTACCACATGGATTCCTAGCTGCTGCTGTACTTTGACATCCCAAGCAGCAGTCAGTAACAAAGGAAACCTTCATCTGCTGCAAACCCAGCCCAGTCTGCAACTAACATTGGTTGATTGGTGGCTCAGCCTCACCCTGGGCACCTGCTCCCCTGTGCAACAGAGATAACACCACAGTTGCTGGGCTCCCCTAAGACCAACTGCAAGATTTTTGAATGCAAAACACAGGAGAAAGTCTCTTGTACTCCATTAGCCTCTCCTGCAAAGGCTTGTAATAGTCTGAATTTCAAAAGCCTCCTCTGCCCGGTTACACAGGTAGAACTGCTGGTCACTGTGGAGAAAAGATACAGGGGATTTTCAAGATACTCAAGCAAGACTTTGGCCTGATTTCAATCAAAGCTGAGAAATAAGAGCTTTTAAAGCCTGAAATTTAACTCCATTTTCTGCTTTTATACACACTTTAAATAATGAGTTTTCTTGCTGTTTTTCACTAAGGTCTGTTGCTTTCTTGCAATAAGAATGGATCTAAGAATAATGAGACACTCAGTGACATTTTCATCCCAATAAAAAAAAACCCTTGCCTCTTTCTTTCACAGTTCTCAAGTGATGCTCGCATGTATTTCAGTATCTTCTTATCATTTGCGGTTAGTTTCAGATCTCCCTCTTCACCCAGCTCATGCGCAGTCTTTCCAAACATTTTTTATAATCTTCAATGGCACTGCATGCTTCCATTTGTTTGCTTTCTTTAAAAAAAAAAAAACAACAAAAAAACAACAGTGGATGGTTCTCCATAGTGAAGATTTATAGACAAGTAAAGTAAAAACAAGCCTCTTTTATCCTTGCTTCCTTTCACACTAACAAGTGAATAGCTTAGATGTACGTTAAGTATTTGAAAGAATAATACAATTTAACCAATGTACGCTGCTTGGTGACCTAAATCACCTGCTTTCATAGACAGTTGACATTATTTACATTGGGTCTTTTATGTAGAGAGGCATTTTGAATGACCCTTCAGAGTGAATATGCGCAGTAGGAACACTATCCAGTGTATCTGCACCTACCACTTACTGTATGCCTCCAGCTACCATGTATTTTTCAACCAGGTGACTACAACTCTGATGGGAAAAAAAAGTCACTGACTCTAAGCCCATGCTGTGTACACAAACAGAACATGATTTCTTTCACTGATGAAACATATCCAGCATAACTAAACCTGAAGTCTCCTTCCAGGGAGTCAGCCATTGACAAGGGTGAAGCCAACTCTGGATAATTTCAAGGCAGACTGGAATAATCCTCCTTTTTGTTGCAGTATCTGATGAGGCCACAGACATAAAATATTTGGAGACCTGGTTGGTGTCTTTTCAGAGAAAAATATTTAAAAATGAAGCTACAGATCAGACAGCTGAGCTGACAAAGCTTATAGAAAGTGAACACAGTAAACAATTGCAAAAGTCTCCAGACGCTGCAAGACAAGAACAAATATTTTCTTCCTCAGGAAGGTAACTTGTTTTACTAATTCTTTATTTGACTATATCCCAGAGGTGTCAGATAACACAGGGAAAAAAAACAAAAAACAACAACAAACAAAATCACACAAGGATACATGTTGGTGTCAGTATGGATTTAATGGGAAATACTATCATTATAACATTATGATTTTTAAAATCATAATATTTTAAGTTGCTTTATTATTATTCTTTTTTTTTAAACTGAGACTTATACACCCACAATTCTTTGAGAATTGTTACATTGTTTTATCTTGTCTATAAACAGTTGTGAATATTATTCTGTTATTGGACATTCCATGATACAAACTGTAATATTTAGGCACCATTATTTCCTAGTTTATCCTTGCTATAAAGTCATTATCTCCAAGTGTTTACTCCATAGATCTCCAAAGAGTTAAATGTGAGGAACTCACCTAATAAACATACTTAGGTGAACCAAACCTCATATAAGACAATAAAAACCAAATAAATAAATATGGCCTGGTGATACTAGGTAGATGAGCTTTGACCTCATTGGCATTCAGAGCTAGAGGTGCCCCAGTCTCAAATCTGACAACTAAAGCACTAGTCTTAACCCCCTAGGCTGGGACATGTGTTGTCTGACCATACACAATTTTGGGATTTGGAGCCTACGAATTTAAATCACCTATATAAGTTTACAGCCAACTGTAAGGATCTAGAATACTTGAAGTAGCATCTTCAGACTCTTCTGCCTCTTTCCTACATATTATCTGACCATAACCATGCAGGACCTGTTTTTATGTTTCTTATTGTAATCGGGTTATCTAGATTTATCCGTGATAGAGGCTGCTGCCCCTAGAAGGGGAGAAATGAACAAAAACAACGGCAGCAATCTAAGGAAAGAAATTATTTTACTAAATACGAGACACAATATGATACAATATAACTACAACTACTATATCAAACAAGGCAGAGAAAAAAGAAAGAGAGAAAAAGAGTCCCGGAGAACCGGGGGCCTACTGCAATCTCTAGGCGACAGGCTGGAACGTTGCTGATAGAGCGAGACGGCAGGGATGGAGCGCTCCAAAGCGAAAGACAGGGCGAAAAGAGGGACGTTCCAGCCTGGGAGCGAGATTATATGTGTGTCCTCCTCCTCTGGTGATTCATCTCTGGCCGCGTTGTCCCCTGGGATATGTAGTTTCCTCCAAGGGCTGAGTACTCGGGATGCTGCCATTCCACAGATCTGGAGCATGAACCTTCCACACTTCCGCATACCCTCTGTTACACTTCCACATACCCTCTGTTACACTTCCACATACCCTTTGTTACACTTCCACATACCCTTTGTTACACTTCCACATACCCTCTGTTACACTTCCACATACCCTCTGTTACACTTCCACATACCCTCTGTTACACTTCCACATACCCTCTGTTACACTTTCTTATACCACCAAAACAGTTCATACCGCACATGATGTCATGATGTAGAATATTGACAGCACAAAACCATGACATTCCACCCCTTATTCTACATTATTACATCATGGTTACACAGATACATGGAATTACTGACTGCACTCCCCCAGCATCAATTTGCCCTGTGGTACACACTGAACATCCCCATCCTTCTGCATCACCCACCAGGTGCACCCAGGTCCCTGGGCAAAAACAGTTCCACGGACAGGTTTGCCATTTCCAGAGGCTGGAAGGACCCAAACAGCTTTTCCCAACATGCTCTTCACATGCACAACAGGGACTTTATCTCCTTCTATGGTGTGTAGGGGACTAGATCGGCTAGGACCATCGCGATTGACAGATCCTCTAGTATTGACCAACCAAGTGGCTTCTGCCAGGTGCTTCTCCCAGTGCTTAAATGTTCCACCACCCATTGCTTTCAACATCGTTTTTAATAACCCATTATATCGTTCAATTTTACCAGAGGCTGGTGCATGGTAGGGAATATGATAAATCCATTCAATGCCGTGCTCTTTAGCCCAAGTATTTATAAGTGAATTTTTGAAATGTGTCCCATTATCAGATTCAATTCTTTCTGGGGTGCCATGCCGCCACAGGACTTGTTTCTCAAGACCCAATATGGTGTTTCGAGCGGTGGCATGGGGTACTGGATATGTTTCAAGCCACCCAGTGGTTGCCTCTACCATGGTAAGCACATAGCATTTACCACTGCGAGATCGTGGCAAGGTGATATAATCAACCTGCCACGCCTCCCCATATTTATACTTCTGCCATCGCCCTTCCTCCCAGAGAGGTTTCATCCTCTTGGCTTGTTTAATTATAGCACACGTTTCACAATCATGAATAATTTGCGCAATAGTGTCCATAGTTAAGTCCACCCCTCGGTCTCTGGCCCACTTATATGTTGCGTCTCTTCCTTGATGGCCCGAGGTCTCATGGGCCCATCGAGCTAGAAATAGTTCGCCCTTATTCTGCCAGTCCAAGTCAATTTGAGCCACCTCAATTCTGGCTGCTTGATCTACTTGGTGGTTATTTTGTTGTTCCTCTGTTGCTCGACTCTTGGGCACGTGGGCATCTACATGACGCACCTTTAGGGCCATATTCTTTGTTCGGGCAGCGATGTCCTTCCATAGTTCAGCGGCCCAAACAGGTTTACCCTTCCGCTGCCAGTTGTTTCGTTCCCATTGCTGCAGCCATCCCCATAAGGCATTGGCCACCATCCATGAGTCAGTATAGAGGTAAAGCACTGGCCATCTCTCCCGCTCAGCAATGTCTAGGGCCAGCTGGACAGCCTTTACCTCTGCGAATTGGCTCGATTCTCCTCTTCCTTCTGTGGCCTCTGCAACTTGTCGTGTAGGGCTCCACACAGCAGCCTTCCATCTGCGATGTTTCCCAACAAGGCGGCACGATCCATCAGTGAACAGGGCAAAATTCTTTTCGTTTTCCGGAAGTTCATTGTATGGTGGGGCCTCTTTGGCGCGTGACACCTCTTCTGCTGGTGATGTTCCAAACCTTTTACCTTCAGGCCAGTCCATGATTACCTCTAAAATTCCTGGACGATTGAGGTTCCCCATTCTTGCTCGATGTGTAATCAAGGTAATCCACCTGCTCCAGGTGACATCGGTAGCATGATGGGTGGAAGGAACCTCCCCTTTGAACATCCAGTTCAGCACTGGCAGTCGAGGTGCCAGGAGGAGTTGTGTTTCAGTTCCAACTACTTCGGAAGCAGCCCGAACCCCCTCATATGCGGCTAAGATCTCCTTCTCAGTTGGAGTGTAGCACTCTTCAGACCCCTTATACGCTCGACTCCAAAATCCCAGGGGTCGGCCTCGGGTCTCTCCTGAGGCTCTTTGCCACAAACTCCAAGTGGGACCTTTCTCTCCAGCAGCAGTGTAGAGGATGTTCTTTACATCCTGTCCCGTCCGTACTGGCCCCAAGGCCACGGCACGGGCTATCTCTTGTTTTATCTGCTCAAAAGCCTGCTGCTGCTCAGGGCCCCATGTGAAATTGTTCTTTTTCCGCGTTACGTGATAAAGGGGGCTTACAATGAGGCTGTAGTTTGGAACGTGCATCCTCCAAAAGCCCACCACACCCAGGAAAGACTGTGTCTCTTTCTTGTTAGTTGGTGGAGACATGGCAGTGATTTTGTCGATCACATCTGCTGGGATGTGACGACGTCCATCCTGCCACTTGATACCTAGGAACTGAATTTCCTGGGCAGGCCCTTTTACTTTGCTTCGCTTAATAGCAAAGCCGGCTTGTAGAAGAATGTGAATTATTTGCTTTCCTTTTGTAAAAACTTCCTCTGCTGTATTGCCCCACACAATAATGTCATCAATATACTGCAGGTGTTCGGGAGCACCACCTTGTTCCAGCACAGTTTGGACCAGTCCATGGCAAATGGTTGGACTGTGTTTCCACCCCTGGGGCAAACGGTTCCAAGTATACTGAATACCCCTCCAGGTGAAGGCAAACTGTGGCCTACATTCTGCAGCCAAAGGAATGGAGAAGAAGGCATTAGCAATGTCAATGGTGGCATACCATTTGGCTGCTTTTGACTCCAGCTCGTATTGGAGTTCCAACATGTCTGGCACAGCAGCACTCAGTGGAGGTGTTACCTCATTCAGGCCACGGTAGTCTACAGTTAGCCTCCATTCTCCACTGGCTTTACGCACTGGCCATATGGGGCTGTTAAAAGGGGAATGAGTTCTACTGATCACTCCCTGATTCTCCAGCTGACGAATCAAATCGTGAATGGGGAGCAAGGAATCCCTGTTAGTGCGGTACTGCCGTCTATGTACTGTCTTTATAGCAATTGGTACTTGCTGTTCTTTCACTCGTAGCAGCCCCACAACAGACGGGTCCTCTGACAGGCCAGGCAAAACAGACAGCTGCTTAATATTGTCTGTATCTACAGCAGCTATTCCAAAGGCCCATCGATAGCCCTTAGGATCCTTGAAATGCCCCCTTTTGAGGTAATCAATACCCAGTATACATGGAGCCCCTGGACCAGTCACAATAGGATGTTTCTGCCAGTCTTTACCAGTGAGACTTATTTCGGCTTCTAACACAGTCAACTCTTGAGAGCCCCCAGTCACTCCAGAAATATGGATTGGTTCTGTCCCTTCATGACTGGAGGGCATTAGAGTGCACTGTGCGCCAGTATCCACCAGTGCCTTATATTCCTGTGGTTCCGATGTGTCAGGCCATCGAATCCACACAGTCCAATAAATTCTATTATCCCTGTCCCTCCCCTGACTGAGGGTAGGGCCCCTCTATTGGTTACCTGTGATAACCGGAGCAGCTCTACTGGTGGTTGGTCTATTCTGTAGTTCTCTCACCCGTGCTCGCAGTACAGAAGTAGGCTGGTTATGCCACTTCCTCATGTCCTCTCCACAGTCACGTAGGTAGCGCCACATGGAAACACGTGGTGGAATTGTACTGTTATTCCTTGCTCGAGCTGGGAAGCGTGTGCGTCTAATTGCCGAGACTTCTGATCTTACAGGTGAGGAGTAGTGTTCATCACCTTTAATTAGTTTGATCAGTTCCTTTAATAGACTTCCTTGATCGTTCTGATCTTCATTGGACACTGCTGATACCTGTATGGGTTTGTCACGATTGGTCAATGGAAATAGTTTCTCGTGCATCTCATCCAGCCGGTCTTTTACTTGTGAGATGGCAGAAATAGTGGCGGTGTACAGTGGGGACAACTGATGTTCGAAGTATTGAAGTGTCCTAATCAGTTCACTAACTTCGGGCCTTCTGTTGTGGTCCACATATTCTTTACACGTTGTTGCCAGTGATGACGCGTATTTCTCTGGTGCTGTACTTGTAAGTTTCTGCCATATGTCAGGATCGGTCTTCACATTCTCAGGATCACGTTCGTTTAAATTCGCAGGGTTGTACAACAGTTCCACCATGGCCATTTCCCTCAGATACTGGATACCACTTTGGATTGTATCCCATTTAATAACGTTAAGCTTCAAAGCTGCCTTGTAGGGGTGCCTTACTTTCACAGCTGCTAAGAGTCGCTCCCAGAGGGTGGCATCTTCATCTGAACATCTGCTAATCTCTCTGTCGATAGCTGTGTCTCCGGAAATGTTTCCTAGCTGGCGTGCCTCATTACCATCTAGTGACAGGCTGTGGGCCCCGTTGTCCCAGCAGCGAAGCAACCAGGCAAGGATACCTTCGTTTTGACGCCGTATGAACTCCTTTCTTGAGCCTTGGATCTCAGTCAGCTTTAGAGGTCGACGATAAACAATTTCCTCCTCATCAGCCTCTTCTTCACGCCTCTTAGTCTTTCTTTTTGCCTTTCTCGGTGCCGATCCAGACGAGGTACCTTCTTCTGCTTCCTCTTCTTCTGCTCCTCCTTCTCTTCGTTCTAGACGCGTGGACACCCGTCTCCATTTCTTGCCTTCCACAGGGGCAACTGATATTGCTACTGATGCCTCCCGTGACTGATTAGAGTCGACCTGGATATTATCTTTGTTGGTCTGAATCTCAGATCGGAAACTCTCTCTCTCCAGAATAGTATTATACAGAGCACGGTATGCGTAAGCCAAACCCCAAATAATGTTTACCTCCTTAGATTTCTGACCCAAGTACTCACTTAATTTCTCAGGGTCCCTCAGGTGTTCAATAGTGAAATCCCACGACACTGCGGGTCCCCACGCTTCTAAGATCTTTCCTAAACCTTTCCATATTCCCTGCCAGTCAGCATTCTCTGGTTTTGGAGGAGACTTCTGCATAGAACGAATGTATAGGAATACATATACATTCACTGATATTGATAACATGAACATGAGTATGAGACCAAGAATTAATATTACCTCGGCTGTTGAAAAGCGTACGATAATCTGAGAGTACAGCCTGTACACTGGATTGAACATCGTGGTGTCTGTTAAATTAGCTATTCCATCTGGAATGTATGTGCCGACAATTAAATTATACCACACTGCATATAAGTACCAGGCAGGTGTCTCCATCACGGTTCTTATTAGGTTATATAGATACAGAATTCCGCAAAAAGAAAGCACGTATGGACAATATGTTGAGAGGATCATGATTGCTTTCAATCCCCTAAACAGAGCGACTGGAATGAAGAGTGGGTTCATAGCTGATAGTAGCTAGCAGGCCCTGTGAAAGTCAGAGCTAACTAGCTGTGCTCTGAGAGAGCAAGAAATCTCTTTGTTTTCTTTACAAAAGCAAGATAGTAATGCTCAGAGTGAGCAGCTAGCTCAGACTGTTGACAGTTCGTCTGGAATTTCAAGGTCACGCTCTCAGTGAGCAGCTATGAAAAAATAACACTCCTGTAACAAAGCTTTTAGAGAGCAAAAAGAGAGTTGTTCTGGAAGCTAAAAAAGCAGCAGATCTAATCGAATCAGATTGCCCGCATCCTCCACCAAGATAATGTAATCGGGTTATCTAGATTTATCCGTGATAGAGGCTGCTGCCCCTAGAAGGGGAGAAATGAACAAAAACAACGGCAGCAATCTAAGGAAAGAAATTATTTTACTAAATACGAGACACAATATGATACAATATAACTACAACTACTATATCAAACAAGGCAGAGAAAAAAGAAAGAGAGAAAAAGAGTCCCGGAGAACCGGGGGCCTACTGCAATCTCTAGGCGACAGGCTGGAACGTTGCTGATAGAGCGAGACGGCAGGGATGGAGCGCTCCAAAGCGAAAGACAGGGCGAAAAGAGGGACGTTCCAGCCTGGGAGCGAGATTATATGTGTGTCCTCCTCCTCTGGTGATTCATCTCTGGCCGCGTTGTCCCCTGGGATATGTAGTTTCCTCCAAGGGCTGAGTACTCGGGATGCTGCCATTCCACAGATCTGGAGCATGAACCTTCCACACTTCCGCATACCCTCTGTTACACTTCCACATACCCTCTGTTACACTTCCACATACCCTTTGTTACACTTCCACATACCCTTTGTTACACTTCCACATACCCTCTGTTACACTTCCACATACCCTCTGTTACACTTCCACATACCCTCTGTTACACTTCCACATACCCTCTGTTACACTTTCTTATACCACCAAAACAGTTCATACCGCACATGATGTCATGATGTAGAATATTGACAGCACAAAACCATGACACTTATATAGCTTTGCATTTGCTTCTTTGAAATTAGACCTCCCAGAGTAACTTTCAGGTTGAATTCACTGAGACATACTGCATGGACTTTTCCAACAAAGTTGAAGCTTACTGTCCCAGTCCACCCAGTCAGGATTGTATGGTACTGAAAGTATTGACTGCAGGAGTTATGTATTTTATGGCATGTCAGCTTCTTATAATATGAGAACCAGTGTCATTGTGATTACCAACAGAACACATTGCAACTGGGAAAGTAAGGTGTTCCAAGCTCATAATTATCAGAGTTTGCATACAACATTATTAGACCACATGCAGGTAACATAGAAGATTCCATATCTAATTAACTTACCTGCAGAAAATTCATGCTGACTCCTGCTCAGGGGTGCAGATCTCCCTGGAAGAGAGCAAGACCAGAATTGAGGAGTGGGGAAAGAATTTTTACAGCCTTTAAATGTCCATTAAGCGAAGATCTGCAAAACTCAACCTGATGCTGTCTGTCTTCTTAAGAGATGCATCTTCCAAGAAACCTGTGCTTTTAGTTTACAGATCTCAGAAGAATGTGAGAATACGATAGTCTGCATCTCTGTGGGGACCAATTATTGCTAGATGTTTTGCTTCTTTTTTCCACAAGTAGAAACGACTCAATTTCAGCATGTGGAAAACCCAGGAAGCTAATCCACGTGGTGCACTAATTCTACTCTCAAACACAAGAACACACACAGTTTCTGAATGTATGTGGTAATGACCTCCAGTATGATGCAGAAATGTAGGGGTGGCTTTTACAAGATATCCAGCAATGCAAGGCTGCTACATATCGGATAAGATCCAAGCCCTTGCTGTGTAACCTCCACAGCCTTAATGATGTTCTTAACGGATATGTGGGCTGAAATTTATAGTTTCAACATGAGAGCTGAGAGTTGTGGGTGTTTTATATATATATATTTTTTTTAATTAAATAAAGAAGACAAAGTGATTATAAAGACAGCAAATGCAAGTTTACCTCATTTTTACAATATTCAGGTAGTCTACCATGGTTTCTCTTACAGCATACCATTAAAGTTGTGAGGCAGACTCTTGAGTGCCAGATTTTGTTTCAGAAGCATGATGTGTTTGCCTGTATGCATGCATGAGAGCCTACAGAAGTAGTATATATATTACTTTGGACTTCTAGGAAATGAGGATTAAGTTCCTTTACATATCTTTAAGTACTACATGCAATAGCTGAATTGTATAGATGCATTATCTCCCCCCCCCCCACACCCCCTTTTTTTTAAATAAAAAAAAAGAAAGAATGTCACATTTGGAAGTATATGTTAATTTCTCACACTTTACAGATGCAAGATACAAATCAAACTGCTGAACATAATCTGAGCAGGAAGCTGAAGAGAAAGATTAAAACAGCACTTTAAATTTAGCCTAGTTTACAAATGACCCTTGACTCTTCCTGCTTGGTATATTCTCTGAAGGAAGATATATGTAAAATATGTTTCCTTCTCACTTTATCAGGTCTGTGTTATTAAGGGCAAACCAATAGCAAATAAACCAAATACAAATATTGTTGAGATTGTCTTATTATAAACTAAAATTACTGGACAAATTATTAACAAATCATAACAACTCCCTAAAGCCATTTGGAAAACATCGGTTGAATTTTCGTTAAAAAACATTACGCCATATATTTTTAGCTGCTAAAAGCTATAAAGCTGCTGTTGTGTTTATGGCTAAAACTCAAACTAAAGCAAAGTATATGGACACACACACAAATTAAAAAAAAATAATAATAAAAAAATTAAAAAATAGCTATTTTCACTAATAGCTTCCAAATGATTTTGCAATATAATTTCATTGGGTGTTAGAATATATTTTATTTCATTAGTTTCAGATGAATCCTTTTTTTTATTTTTTTTTTTTTTTTTTTTTATTTTTTTTTTTGCAGTTTTCACTTTTCTAAGTATTTTATTCCATTTCAGTCTAATGATAAAATTTCATTTTCATATATTGGCTTTTTCCACAGTTTTTCTTCTTTTCATTTTAACCACTTGAGGACTTGTACCACAGTGAGAATGTCTCTTTGTTCTCTCGCCTGATTTAAAGCAAATTGCCCTATGTACTACAGTATTTTTGAATGTATTAAAAGTTTTTAAAATCGTGAATTATGTGAAATATTCTAACAGTTTAAGTTTAAATGATGCAATTAGCCAGTTACAACTGGAACTACCAGGCCTTATTTAAAATAATGAGGTCTGACAGTTATGGAGCCTGAATTATTCATTGATAACTAGCTTTTCCTCTTTTGCAAACCATGGCTAACATTAATAACAGAGGTGTAAGTGTGATAACAAAAGAGTTTGACATTGGGAATACAAATAGTAAAGTGCTAAATTCTTCCTTAATTAAAATTTCTATAGTAGTAACATCTCCGAAGGAAAATCATTAGGATTATTTTCTCATACATTTCAGCATTTGCTTCTACGTGGAGTCACTGTTTAAAGTAACAGTTCATAGCACCTTATCAAAGAGAATATTTTAAAAATACAGTTACCTTTTTTGTATGCAATATTGTAAATAGTTTATCTTACAAACAACATACAGTATTCTCTATTGTGACTCCTGAACTTATCACACTTCTTGAAGTACACACCAATGGCATAGAGCCTACTCTGGTCTTAAAGACATATGATTTCCTAGCAATCACCATTTCACTGGTTTGCTTCATCCATCACTTTAAAATAGCTGTTTTTTGTCAGACACATGAATACAAATAAAACTTTATTCTCTTAATATGCATACTAAGAACAGTATCTAGCATCTAATAGCATTTTTACAAAAGCCTGAATTCTTATGTGTAATTTCTTGCTGTAAGCCTGGATGTTATTAATTAGCATTGCTAAAGGACAAAACAAAATATCCACATAAAACAATCTAACAATAACAAACATATTTGTCTTCTGCTTATCCAAGTGTTCATATGCATCTGGGTGTCTTTTATGAAAGAAAGAACTTATACAATCACAGCAGCAACTGGTATACTCTCTTGTTCTCTCTCAAAATAAAGTAAAGCAAAGAAAAGCAAGACGTATAATCTTTCTGAAAGTAGAACATGCTAAAACAGTGATTCATCTACAAGTAGGAATGACTGATCTTTGTCTAGAACTTTTGGTTACTACAGCAGATAGATAACATTAAATTATCCGTGATATCAAAGTAGAGATCTTAAGCAGAAGCACAGACTCAATTTAGGATGACCTGTTGAGTTACTGTAATTACACAACTCATCAACAGAGCTGTTTAGAAGGTAATTATGCAACTGATTCTCAAAGTGACAGGTATAGGTGGAATGTTATGTGAAACCTAAATAGGCTGAACCTCCAATTGGATGCAGTGTTTTCTGTGCACCCAACTGGAGATTCTTGAGGACTGTAGCCTAAATGTGTATTTTAATAAAGTATGCTTCTGTTATATTGTATTGCTGTACAGTTCCCCAGCACAGGGAGATCAGAGAGGCGAAGGTCAAAATAAATGCTATATAGATATCGAAGTCTGTTCAGTGAGACTTTGCAAAGGAGGATTTGAAAGATGACTGTTTTTATTAGTGCAGATGCATACAATATAAACTGATTTTTTGTGTGTGTGCAAATGTCAATTACAGTATACATATTGTTCACTGATGATTATGTCATTGGTCAAGAGGGAGGAGAGTCCCCAAATGAATGATTAATAATCAATGTGTCTGGGTTCTTATTTTATTCCTCAGAAAGGAAGAATGAATTACTGGTGTCTCTTCCAAAAATGATAAAATCTCCCAGAAACAGGTCACACCACCCACATCTGTACACAGAGGGGCCCCCTATGTAAGTGGATTTCCTTGTTTTGAGCATGGAGCCTCAGCCTCCCCTACTGTATCACTGTTTCACCTTCTTACACTCTGATGCAATTATGGAGGAAAGGCAATGTGGCTCAGAATCCTATTAATTTTTCATGTAATCATGAAAAGCTCAGAGAGAGGGTGGAGAAATACCTGGGGAAAAGAAGTCTGAAGGAGGTCCACAGTAGCGCGTAGGCATGTGGTCTCTCTATAGGTGAACCGAAGTCTTCCACGGAGTTTGGGCCAACAGAAGGCAAATCAGTCTGGGGCCCCAGGGGAATGAGAAAGATCAAGAATAGTTCCTGGAGAAATACTTATTCTCTGATATTCAGTGAAAAACTATTCCAGAGTAGATGCAAGATCCATTAAATATTTGCACATATCTGTAAATTTAATGTTAACATGGACCATCTTTCCTCTTGAAAAAAACAATCACATCACTTTACACTGATAAATGTAAGTAAGATGGAATCAGCAGAAATACTTTGTAGGAGCATATGGTAGTTTGTTTGCTCCTTTCCTCCCCATAGGGAGAAATCATATGTTAGAATGAATGGTTTTGTTATTTTTCAATCTCTGTTAGCATCAGAGTAGAGAATTCCTTTAGCTTACTCCTGTGTTATGTCCTAGGTGCCAGTTAGATATGCCTCCATGAAAGTTTAACTTGTACACGCTCCTTTTTGTCAAGTGCCCAGCTAAGCTGCATGCTCCCTTTCTTTATTTTTCCTCTCACACTGACCGTCTGTCTTCTTTATCCTTCTACCGCTGCTGCTGCTTCCTAGATGAGATCACAAAAGCCTGAACCTGATAAACTGAAGTGCTGGCATTCAAAAGCACTGATTATTTTATGCTAATGAACAAACCATCTAGTAACACAATATTTCACTTGTGCCCTCCTGGTGGTAGCACAAAATAAATCCAACAGTGTCTTTAATTAACTAAAGAAAGTACAAACAAATCTCTGTGGGTTAATAATATTTATGGCCTAAACTGAACAAACCAAAGAAAGGCAGAAAAATTAAAGAGGGCAATTCAGAGAAAAACATAACTAGTACAAAATTCTCATGTATTCTGGAAAGCACATCTGTAAAGACCTGTAAATAAGACACAATCCTATATGAGGCAAAGCACTAAAATTAAGGTATTAAGGTGATCGTTGAAGAGTTAGTTAGAAAATATATTTCTGTATTTGTAAAATAATAATAATAAAGATAAAGAATAAAGGCAAACATCTCTCGAAGAAAAGCTAGATCGTGGTGTCTACGCAAGGAATCAGATCATTTTTATCCATAAAACACACAGTATCATATGATGCCTGAACCTTAATTCAAGTAGCTCAACGACATGAATAAGAAAATGCCAGGTCCATTTAACTGTGTCCTTTGTCAAATGCCAAAAGAAATGGTGACTTTTTATAAATATCCAGTAGTTAGAAATATAAAACACTGTAAATAGATAAGGCTACATGGGTTGTATTAACGTGGGAATGTAGGGTCATTTTACCCATTTACAATTCCTATTCTTTGGCTAGAGACACACATTTCATTCTGGCCCTTAAAATATCCTGCAGATATCTGAAGCTCTGTTAGAAAAAAGTCTGCATAGACCTACATCAAAGAAGATCCCAGAAAAAGCATCAGGGCTCCATATCACCTAGCTAAATCCAAGGGATCTCAGAAATTTAACTCTAGAGGAAGTAGAAATGTACTTTCAGCAGCATAGCCATATTGCAGAGTATTTCATGAGTTTCTTACTGGAACACACACTTTTTGGATTACATCTAAGCAAAGAATCCACGTAGAACTAGAAGTCCCAGCAGTGCACCATCCAGCAGAAAACACTTCAAGAACAGGCAGCTGAATCTGCTGTTGTTATTGAAAACTTTACATGAGCCTGCGAGACTTGTTCTTTCCTCAAATTACTTTAATTTAATTGAGAAGTCTGTATTCACACTGGGGCCATTAGCATTCAGGGATTAAAATGAGCGTTTCCTCAAGCCTATCTATTTGTATGACAGTGCAAAGGTTGAATTTCCTAGCAGGTGTGCAACTAAGTATAAAACAGTGACAATACAACACATTAGAAATTTGCCTTGGCCGCATGTGAAGTGCTACAAAGTTCTTTGTAGCACATCCCCTTCCTGCTCTTCATATTTTTATGCCACCTTGTAACACTGCAACGTGGTAGAAAGTACAACAATAATAGCAGGTTGGCAAAGTTTTTGCCTGCAGCAACTGAGGACAAGCCCAAGTACAGCAACCATAGATACAGATGTGGAGGAAAAGAGCTGCTTACCTTTCAAAGGCCTCAGGTGTGCAGAGATCTCCAGCAAGATACCCTTGTCTCTATTGCCAGCCCTTAAATGAGGCCTGGGATGGAGTGGATCCTGGCTCCAACCTTTCCAGTTACTCAATGGCATTGCATTCACCTGAACTCCCCTGGGTTGGCCCTGCCTTCCCACCAGGTGCTCAATGTCTGGTTCAGGCCCTCATTTAGTATTTCCACTACACACCTTTAGATTGCTGTGTCTTGGTATCACTGCAGTATTGTCTGATTCAGAATTTACAACATTTATTGACAGCAGGAAAACACATTCCCCCTTAAAGCTCTATAATTCTTCAGATTATAATGCTGACAATGATCTCATTGTCCGTTGCTCAATGTCTAAACCATGCTGTTTACGTTGAATAGACGTTTCAGGATGATATGTAAAAAGATTTGTTAATGCTATGAGATCAATTCACTGCAATGAATTTAAAACAGAGAATGCTTACTGACATGTTTCACTATATCATGCAATCTGTTGATACACTGTCTTGTTTGTAAAGCCTAAGGGATACTAAAGGTCCACCATAAGGTAACCTCTAAACAAAAAAGCAATAAAATGTGCCAATGAGGGGGAAAAAAAACAACAAACACAACCAAAACAAAACAAACAAACAAAAAAAAACAACAACAACACACATACCATGAAAACACACAAGGAATTATGAGAAATATTTTAATAGTCATCCTTCCAGTGATAATTTTTTCAACTCACCTCATTAGTGCACTTACTGTCTTCAAATACAGTAGCAAAGCATTGTCCAAAGTTACCTCTCCACCTGAGTGATGAGAGCAGGGAGTTTCTCCTTCTTCCCAAGTCTTGCACCCATTGAAGCAGTGGGAGATGGACCTGCACAAAGGGGTAGAATTGCTTAAAAAACAAGTGCTGGGAAGAAGCAAGCATTCTCCAGCCAGGGAAGGGAGCAAAGGAGCCTCTCCAGGAGCCTCAAGACAAGACATACCACATGCAGCACTTTGCATGCTCCCTCTATCCCTACTGTGAGAGTTTGGCTGAATAGTCACAGAATGATACCATGTCCTCACCACCATTATCTCTTCTGTCCTCAGGAACTGGTAAACCACATGCTTGGAGCACCTTTATTTTTGAAAGCTACTGCTGCAACTTGCAGGTCCTCTGACAGTTCCACGATCTGTGTTTGCTTTCCCTTCCTGCGCAGTGCTGATCGACAGAGATGCATAAGGAAGATGGTGGGTAAATTAGGAAAATATTTAAGAAATGAACAAGCCGAACTCCATTCACACCAGTAATTTACCAGATCCCCTTCAACTCCACTGAAGATATCATGGCCCAGTAACATTAGATTTTCTCTATTTTTATATTGCAAATAGTAGTTTGTTTGATTTTAAAAAATTAATGCCAATTAAATGTCATCACTTATCTATGTACAAGACAAACATGAGACAGCATACTAATTTTACACACATTACTTTTTATGTAAGTGAAAATGAGTCACAGATGCATGTGTATAGAAGGAATACATGTAGAACTTCCTCTATTTAAAGTTCCTTTTCCAATTTTTTCTCTGCTCATGCTAAATTATTTTTGTCAATATTTTAATTTCAGTTGGGAAGGGTGGAATCAAAGAGTGACATCTGGGAAAATTATTGTCAGCAATTTGATGACTACATACCATAATTAAGAAATAATTTAAAGAAGGAAGAAACTTGATACAAATTCTATTGCATTTCTGTGAATTTACTACTAGAGAATCAAGAGGACATATTTAGAAATAAACAGAACAATATTCATCAATGTATACTATACTAAGATGTATTATATACATAAATGATCATTTATGTAATCATAAGAATATTAATGAAGTAGCTAATAAATAAAATAAGCACCAAAGGACAAGTATATGACCTTAAAATCCTTACTCAGCTGCCCTATTAACTTTCTGAACATCACTGAAAGTGTGTGTCAGCTGCTTAAATTAAAGGGAGAGTAATTAAAATTACACAAATAATAGGTGACTGGGGTCAGTCTCCATTACCCTATCTCCTATATTTCAGAGCATTTTCCATTTTTTTTTTCCCATCAATATACAATCTTAATTTTCCCTGCACATCTCTCAGGTACTCCTGGTTTAAAAACAACTTATCATGATAAGCTTAGCTGTTATCTGATGGTCAGAGCACAAGTTTTGGGGCTATACTCAAATCTCTTCCCACGGCATATCAGGTGAGTTGATTCCTTTGAGTATCTTTCAGTATCTTTTTTTAAGCAAGTGCTTTGAGTATGGAGGGGGAAAAAAAAGAAAAAAAAGAAAAAAAAAGAAGAAAGAAAACTCAGATCTATGTTTCAGATCTATATCTAAGATCCCTTTTTTATGACACACAGCAAATGTACAAAAAAGTCACACTCATACTCTTCTCTTGGACATTAAAAGTTACAAGTAGAACAGAGAGAGCTTCAATAATAAACCAGACATTTGTATTTTTACTGTAATAATAGTAAGAATAGTAATAATCATAATAATAAAAGAAGACATGAAAAAGCAAGACTGAGAGTGGAACCAGACAAGACAAAAATACAAAAACAACAACAACAACAAAAGCAGAAATATCTTCCCATAGGATTCTGAGAGGCTTCTCCTAATGCCAAAGCATTTTTCAGACTTGGCTGTAAGTCATTGCACAGGTATAAATTATTTAATAATAACCATGCTGAAATTTCTAAGCATTCTAGTATTATCTGTAAAAAAAGTATTTTGAAGGCACAGTCTGCACGCAGCATCTAATGCATGTCTTCAACAACTCCTGGAATGCAATAAGTAAGTGGAGTTATTATGTGCTGTTAGTAGTGGGGATTGCTAAGGGAAAGGGGAAAGTTCTAATGTAGGTATCTGCTTCCTTTTCTGTGTGGATCTTCACCCCACAGAGGCAGGAGAGAAAGCAGAGAAGGGGGCTGCAGCTTTATGGAGTCCAATATGTCTGTGTTCCACAGGTGGTCACACCACCTCTGTGCCTTTCACTTTGTGGCATCAGTCCAACTCCCAGTGATAATTATGGAGGATTCAGAAACAACATAAGGAGGGATCAACAGACTCTGAGATATGAAGCTATTATTACTGTTCATCACATTAATAATTATTCAGAGCCTTTGCAGTTTCATGTATTGACTCATTGGAGATAACAATGGATCTTTGCCTAGTTTTACTAACCTTGGTGCCACTAAACCTTTTTTGTAGCTCCCTCTATGTGATGAGTTCCCTTAATCTGTTATCAAATTCACTCCTCATTAATTACTCATGATTATTTTTCCAAAGGATATAGCAGAATAGAAAATATTCAGCTTTCTTCTTCCATGGTCCCACCTGTACAGGTCAACACATTTTTTTGTTTGGGGAGGGGCGGGAGGGGGGGGAAAGGTGTGGTGGAAAGGAGGGGAATGCTATGCTCTGGCTTGGATTTGTATGTGCTCTTTAAAGCTTTGATTTCAATGGGACCTTCAGAGATTTGTAATGAAGTCCTGCTGTTAGTGCTATTAGCTTTAGCTCTGGAGAGCCATACATGACATTTGCTGTATTATGCCTTAGGGTAAGGCCAGCTTTCTCATCTGGAAGAGATATTCTGATCAATGGTGAGTAAGACTGATTCATAAAATGAGCCCTGTAGAAAAGGAATTCTCCCAAAATACTGACAGAAGAGAAGTATGGGCAAACACAAGCAAGAGTCAGCACAGGCTTTAGCACTCTCATGTCTGCTCTCATAAATTCCAACTTTTTCATCTTTTCTTTCTCCCTTGAATTGCACATGGCAAAATTTCATCAAAGGTGGAAGTTTTGTCTCAGAATTTACATAGTAGTAAATCAGGTGGACTAAAATTAGACCAAAATACCCCAGAACATAACAAAAGAAATAAAAATCTACAACAAAAGGAAAACAAGTTACCTCCAACTACTTTAACCATCATAGCTCCTACAAAGTGATGATTAATATCTCTAGCTCTAGTAATATCTAAGGAAACATGTTTATCTTTGATATACTAGTACTTTTTTTTTTTTTTTTTTTTTTTTTTTTAATTATGTTTCCAAGGCTTTTGACTATGGAAAGTCTACTGAGGGTGAAGATCTCCAACAGAGAGCAATGACCCATTTGGCACAAAATAAAATTAGACTATACCTAGCCAAACAGATTAAGCCAGTCTGCATATCTTTCACCTCCCTCCTGACTCTGAAATTCTCCTTTATGTGTAGCTCCATAGAAATCTTACTCTGCATGATACGGAATTCAGATAGGATTCAGCTATGCCACTTAACCAACTATTAGAGATGATGGGGAGTTGTTCTCTTTTTGTGCAAACTCAGAAATGTACAATTCTGCCTCATGACAGAAGAGCACAGCAGTGGCTACACACTCCCCTTGACAGTAAAGTAATCCTCCCTCAAAATCACGCCTTCTCCTCAGGAAAGATGTGAGAGGCTAAAATACACTCCCTTACCAAACCCCACACCTTGCCGATGAGAGCACTTCAGTATAGACTTGCTGCTGGTAGGGTGATTTCTTATGAATTGGTCCTTGGATGTGTGTGCCTGGAGGTCAAGTTAGGGCCACCAGCATCCAGCTGCCTTCTGCACAGCCATTCTGCATGGGGAAAGCTGGCAGCTCTAAGGTAGAGCACCAACTCACAGAAGGTCTTTCCTTAGGGCTTTGCTCTACACATGAGGTTTTCCTGAATTACATTTCTTTCATCAAGTAGATAAGGATATGTAATCAATTCACTCTTCAACTATAACATATGGAGACTAAATGAGCCAGTGCAAAAATAGAAATCTTTCTATCTGTCTATCCATCTTCTCACTTTTCTAGTATTCACCTCTTTTACTTGTATTTTTATCACTTCTCAGTAACACTGAAGACAGATGGGAAATGTAGTTTCTTACAAAGTCATTGCTGGTTAGATTGTCACTGAACTTGAAAGGACTTTATTGCAGCCTTCCTAAAAATGGTTACTCTTCAGTATTTTCCTAACCACCACCTTTTTGTGATGGCTGAATTTAAGAAGGAAATTGTCATTTTAAACAGTCTGTTTTTACAGCAACTTATCAAACAGTGGCCTTTAGCTGTTGTTTTGTGACAGCCACTCTATTAAAATCCTGATGTAAACAAGTGGAGAAGGTGAACTAGAAGTGCAGATATTTGCACAGCATTACTGTCAGGTAAAATTTTAAAGATAGGTTTTATGAACCCATTATTTGCAGTCAAGGCTTTTGACTACAGCATCTGAAATCATTTAAGTAGACAAAGTGTTTTGTCAAAACATACTGCTGGGAGTCAGTGTGTAGCTTCTTTTTATGTAATTCAATTTGGCTCTGTTGTTTGCATGAGAGTGGGATATCTAGCTGGGCAGCAGTAGTGGAGCTGTGTATGATCACAATACAGTGACTTTCCACTGTAATTAATGTTAAATGCCTCTTGTTTTCATTTAGTGCCTAATGCATGCATAATTGTACTATACATACAGACCTACCAAGGGAGACGCTTGAGGGCTTCTAAATACAAACAACAAAACCCAAAGATTTGTACAGCTATCTTTGTAAGAGTGGGAGGTGCAAAAGAATGTGTGTCTGCTTTAAAAGCACCAATCTCTGTGTTTTGCGCAGCATAGAATTTGAGAGAAATGGGCATTTTAAGGAAGTAGAGCTATTGCTGCTTTTTCAGCACTGAGCCCCCACCCAAGGTGATTCTGAGCAGGACTGCCCTATGCATGCTGGCTTGCTGTGGCCCTCTGAGGAGTTGCACAGGGGAAGGAAGCACTGCTAGAGTACAGTATGTGCTAGCAAACCTCTCTCCCCCCCAGAAATCACTCTGAAATTGCTGAGAGCATCTGCATGTTATGCACCTTTCTGAAAAACACAGCCTAGACACTCACCAAATATTTGCCCAACCACTTCAGAAACTATCTGGTCTTCACATCTCCAGCTGCACTACTTCATCTGGAGCAGCTGGAGCAGCACAGAACATGACCAGGGAGTTAACCAGAAGTTCAGCAAACCTGACGCTGTTTCCTGGAGTTATCCTGAGATATGAGGCAGTACCCCTTAAGCCATACCTTATAGTGTTCTTCATTTTAATTTGGACTGAAACCAGAACTTCTCCAAGTGTATAGTTTCAAATGTAATTTCCAATCTTACATCACTTAGATACTGCTGTCAGTAGAAACCCTGATGACAGGAGAAGGAAAGGCATTTAGCTCCTTACACAGAAATAACATACGCAGTTTTAAGTAAGCTAAAGTAAGCTAAAGTAATAAAGCTGCAGGACATGAAGACCAGCTCTTCTCCATTAGCATACTGGCAGAACAGTAGTAGATAAATGAGGAAATCTACAAAGATAATGAGAAAAAGAAAGCATTTATCAGGCAGTAGCAATGATGACTAAGGAGAGTAAGATAAGCAGTGCAAAAGTTGTCAGATAAAAAGTCAGTAACTTACTGCAGTAAGATTATATGTCTTTTAGCAGATCCTTTCCATCAAGATCTTCCTTTTAGAAATATATTTTGATCTGCTACACATCAAAGCCAGATAAATTATGTAAAATGCTCAGGCATCCTTTGCCTAGACATAATCCTACATCTGTGCACATACATCAGATCATTTAACTAGTTATTAAACAATTGAGAAAGCTAACAAAAGGAAGAAAGCCACAATCACTGGTGTAAGAGCTGTCTACAAAACCATTGAATACCACTGTAGCAGCATCAGTTAAGGAAGTTATTAGAACAGTCTAGTTCTGTGTATACAATTTATTTGAAGATAACTCCTACCTTAACATAGCATCTACCTGCAAAGATGGTGCTGCTGTAACAATACACTCCACGTAGGCCTCCAGAAATTTCTTATCAGTTGATCTCAGTAGAGCCACAGATCTGTAATATGTAATATGTACATTTGTAGTATCACGCTTCAGTTCAGTACTTCCTTCCTTTCAAAATTAGTCCTGGTTGTACCATTTAATCAATGCTGTTTTCTAAGCCAATTACTTGGTGCAATATGATGGCTGTTAGTATACCAGCCTGAAGTTCTGTTCTGCCACAGCTGCAGAAAGGGCACTGAAATGGCATGCCACCAGCCTAGCTCTGTTTGGCCCTGATCCAGCAAATCACTTAAACACCTGTTCAACTTAAAGCATATGAGTAATCCCATAGAAGACAAGATTATAAATTCTTTGAACAAGTTCCTGCCTAGTCTCGTAAGCTGTGAAAACAGAAGGGAACATCTAAACATCTTGTCTGACCTCTTGTCTACAGTACAATTTCCTTCAGTTCTGTCTTGCTCTTACTTTCTTTAGGAGAAAAAAATCCAGTTACAATGCTTAAGTTCTTGATTATGGAGAAACTACCACAGTTCTGCATAATTTTTTTTCCATGATTAACAATCCTTGCCAGGAAAAAGATTTACTTTTTTTTCAATCAAGATTTTACAAGCTCCTTTGGATTCACTGAATACTGTTGTCTTTTTCATAATCAGACTGAAGAGGCATGGATTACCACATTTCTTTTTCATATACACACTTAAAGACCGCAATTAAATCAGTCCTTAATTTCTACTTTGATGAACTGAGACAGTGCTTTCCAAGTTCCTCAGTATACAATAGATTACTTATCTACTAATCATACTCCTGTCTGTTCTGTGATCCTTCTTGTGTTGTTCTGCATCTCTACAAATCTGGTTTCTGGAACAAGACTTGATATTTCTGGAGAGATCATTGGCTCACCTTAAAGGCACTCCACCACAAAGATGGAGATTCCTGTTTTCTTCACTAAGTATAAGGTGGGACCTTTTGGCTCAGATTCACACTTACACTTTCCATAGAAGTGACAAATCATGTTCACCTTTCAGCCAGTTTTTTCACTGTTAACTGTTTTCCAGGATAAGTGCACTCTTCTTGAAGCATCCCTAGACATGCTTTTTTATACCTCGTTGTATGATCTTACCTTCACTGAATTGCAATTTGGTTGTTCCTAACTCAGTTGTTTTCAAAGTATCCTAGAAGAGTTTTCATTATTCCTTAATCTCTTATTCATATGTTGCATAAATACTCTTATCATTGTCTACAACTTGTGATGGTTTTCTTCTACACCATGAATTAAGATAAGAACAGACTAACAACATACTAGAAACGGGTATTCAGTGGATACAATGTCATGTTTAGTATACTTTATATGTACCATATTAATCTTCTGATATTCAAGTTTTGTAATAAAATATTTTGCAAAATCAAATCAAATTTTACATAAAACCTGTTTCTCTCTACATATGTATAACATCCTAAAGTTCTCATCAATATATATCAGGTTACTCTTGACAAGATCTAGATTTCATTAACCCTTATTGATTTGCTTAAATTATGTCATTCTCCTTGCATAATATTACAATCTCAGTATCACGTTAATATCTACTTGTAATTATCATGCACATACAGCTACAAAATGCAATACAGTAATTATTTATATATTATTATTGTATAGGTTTGTGATAGAAATCTGGAGAACAAGACACTAGATACACAGTTGTGAAGAAAGAGCCCTGAGACTGACAAGACATAATATTCACCTCTGGAACTTTAACTTCTGAGAGGTGAGAAAAGGTTGGGAAAAAAAAGAAGAGAAAGAAGCTGTCTCTAAGGGAGAAAAGAAAGGATTTAAAATGTTATTTTAATGAAGAAGGAAAAACGGTAAGGAGAGGAAAAAATCAGCTATCAAAGATGCTCTGAAAGACCACAGTACAAAGCAGAGTGGGGGTTGTTACAGATGACAGAAGAATATTCAAGGTACTTCTAATGCTAAATAGAGGACTCCAGGTTGAAGGATGAGTGACAGAAAGCAGAACACAAGAGCAAGGCACTAACCTTGTGTAAGCACTGCTTCTGTGTAACTAAATACTAATCACTGTTAATCATTGGTATACACAGGAGAAGCAGAAGCCATGCATGTACAGAGTCCAATCTCATGAAATCTATCCACAGAAGTGACCAAGTCTCCTTTCAGGTACCCTAGCCATAGACAAACAGGGAGTGATGCCAAAACTGGCTGGTGCCATTGACAAATACAGGAAAGTATTGGAAGTTGGCACGGTGGGCATATTCAGCTAAGCCTGCTTTCTCTTCTCCCAGAGAAGAGTACTTTAAAAAAGGGAAAAAAGTAGTCTTTGGAGAAAGACACTTTTAACAAGATCTTTTCTGTTTGCTCCATTCCCCTGTGAGGGTTCAGAGCACTGGAATTTCTGTAGGCCTCTGTTTGAAAATAAGCAGCTAATGAAAAGGTATGTGCATGGCTTACTACCCTAAACTAGTCCTCTTAGAATATCCTGGGATTTGCCAAAGCACTAAATGACGTTGGCATAGAACACTTTAAGGGAAAAGTCACCTTTATTCTTTGCTTTTCAGTATTTAGAAATGTAGCTTCAGTTTCCTTTGTGTTTTTCGTATAAAAGAAATTCATTTTGAATAGAGATGGGTCCATTTCTTTAGTTTTGATCTCAATGGATACCGAAGCTGGACTGCTGCGCCTTCCAACTCTTGCAATTTCTAGGGGAAGAGAGGGCAGCCAGGTTTAGATGAAGAGGACTGAGCAATAGTGAAAAAAGAAATGTTTAACATGGAGAATCTCAGTTTCTGAGACTAGCAGAGTTAATGTAATGCCTAGCTATTTATATGGGGATTAGACAGATTTAGAACTTTTGCTAACACTTTAGACTATCTTATTTATTTCTGAGTCAACAAAATTCCATGCTTCAGTGAACCTTCTAAACAGCCATTGTAACATGTGAGTCTATCGTGTGCTCCTTGAGGATGAACCCATTCAGATTCTCAGGTTTAGGCAGAGCATTTCAGACACTTGATACCAGAGAACGTATGCTACTCAGTGGAGAACATGGTCCTTGGAGATCACAGGTAAGCCTCATTTTACATATAATATCTATGACTTGGGATTTTTTTGGTCGTAATGGTTTTTCAAATACATGGTAGAAGCACAAAAAGCCACTGCTGTTCAGGGAAGTTCTGCATGTGCTCAGACAGCTTTTCTTCCTCTGCTTTGGATCTATTCCATCCCCAGTGGTAAAGCATAGTATGGAAGCCTATGATGATAGGAGCAGTCGATATCTTTGTAAGAACAGAGAGCTGTCTTTATCACATATATGCCTTTAGTTCAATAAACAGTCTAGGTCTAGTTTTCCATTGAACAATCTAAAAACAGCAGAGAACTTTTGCAGCATGGTACAATATTAATCTTTTTAGCTACAGGTTTGTTTGACTGTAGTGAGTTTTTTCCTCCTTCTAGATTTGGGGGTAGGAATTCTATTATCTGTGATTTAAAGTAGGTGATACTTTGTTTATAATCAAAATAACATTATATTGCATGTCAGTACTTGATGCCTAATTAAATAAACAAAATTTTAATCCATATTAGAAAGAGTAGAGAGAGAGAAAGTGAATAACCTGTAGGACACTATATAGAGATGAGAGTCTTGGCAACAGTATATTAACAGAAACACTTAGGGAACTTGCTAAGAAAGTGTACACAAAATCTGTTGTTATCACAAGTATCTCTAAGGAATTAAGATTTTCCCAGTGTTTTTTAAAATGAGTAATCTCTTCCTGTCTTTGTCTTTGCACTTGTATGAGTCTGAGAGAGAGCTATTCTTTCGTACCTGAAATTTATCCTGTGTCTTGCATCATTACTGCCTATTGACTGCAGTGAAGAAAAAGACATTTTAAGAAAATATGTTTCAATGACAGAGCAAAATAAACAGTGGAACAGATAACTCATTAAATAAAAAGTCCATGCTTTTATCTGGCTCTTCAAACACATTTTAGGCACTTCAACAAGATTAGAAAAACACTTTTATGCCAAAAAAGAAACTCCTTTAATCACTTCTCTTCTAAGAAGATACCTGCATGAAAAGAGGAGAATTAACCTCTCTGCTGCCACTGCTCTCTTGGCTGCAGTAAAGGGAAAGTGGGGAAAGGGAGGCATTTGAAAACCTCTAGCAATTTAGAAAGTAAATGAAGGCAGGAGAGAAGAGATGAACTCCATCGAATGCATGCTTCTCAAGGAACTGGATGCATAGCCTTGAACTGAGTATAAAATAATTAAATTACATGGTCAAACCCAAAAGTAAATCAATATAAGTGTAAACATCTAGCATATGGAAATGCATCTTAGAATGCACTAAGATCATACAGATGTTGGGTGGTTTTGCTGGGACTTTCTTCAGGATCAGTTGAAAGCCTGAATGTCAAACAAAGTCTTTTACAGACTGGATATCTCTGCCCATTTCCTGTCTTTTCCTCTGTCCTCAAGACTTGCCAAAGTAAGCCTCTTGCAGATGACAAGTTTAGCTGTTGTACCATCTCCTTTCATTCCTCAACCAGGATTGGTGCTAATGGGGAAGGTGAAAGCACATTCCTGGACCACCTCTCCTGCTACTGCCAGGTGTTCTTAACACTGTCTCAGAACAGAAAGCATCTGTGGTTTTTTTGTTTGCTTTGTGTTGTTGTTGTTGTTTTGTTTTAAGTTTGTTTGTTTGTAAGGCCTGCTTGCACAGACAGGTATAGGTTAAAAAGAATAACCTCAGTACTACCTATACCAAATCTTCTCTGAAAGGCAAAAGTTCTTTAAAATTTTTGTCATCCTTTTGGAACTACCCTGCATTTCTTGATCCCAAAGTACAGTGAAGTAAGACTACGTTTTAGTCTGTTCAGACCCATCAGCAGTGCCTTCACATCACAGCAGGTATCCTTCTCATTTTTTGGTTTCTCCAGACAGTAGGAAAACTGGATACTTCCCTGACTTATGATAGGCATGCTTTTGATGCATGCCTATAGGAACCTTAAACTTGGGGTCCTACTACTATTGTGTCCAACAATGCAGTTAAGGAAGATGTTATTGTGAAAATGACAGAATATGTGCTCAAGGGCAGTGAATAAGTTCCCTTTCAATAAAAGTGTACATTATGTCCAGGAACAGTCAAAAGGGTTAAAATACAATCTTTCCAGATAAGTTTCTAGCCATATCAGGCTCAAAAAGTCAAAAGATTTGAAAGCTATTAGTACTTCTGTAGATCATCCTCTTCCAGACACTTTTTTTCTTTTTTCCCCTTTAACTGACAGGTTGCAGTTAAAAATTAAAGTAAAAAGAAGCCCTCTTTTTGCTACATACTTTTAATGGAACTGAAGCCAAAATAAGTCAGACTAAATTATGGGAGTAAATGACCTCCCGGGAAGTATAATACCAAATTCCAAAGAACTGTAAAGAGTTTCCTTTGATCTTTTTAGCTTCACAGCCTGAAATTCAAAATCTGTATTTAATTTTAGATTGCATATGCCAGCTTTTAAGTTTCCTTTCTAACATGATATATCATTTTAAATGATAGGACACCTTTAACTTGTATTTCTTGAAAATGCTGACTGTCTTTTCTTTATTCTTTTACACTATAAAAACAGATATAAATATTACTAATTGCAAAAATAATTTGGGGTTGGGTGCTGTAATGGATAAACCATTGACCTTCACTTAAGAGACTGTGCCTTCAAGCTCAACCTGAGTTTCTAAGTGAAATGACTTTGATCTGAGACACAAGTAACTTCAGTTCAGTGCCCTGGAGGATATAGATCTAGAAAAAAAAGACAAGCTGTGCACTTCACTGTATATTCCTGTTACAATTTAAGAGGTAGACAAAGGATGCTATTTTTCAAATGTGGCATAAAGGGCCTATTTCTTTCTGTGGCCACAGAGTCACACTGCAAGGACTGTGTTCGTAAACCAGAAATCTCAAAGGCACAACAAGCTGCATTAGCTCTTGGCTGGAAAATTCTCTGACCTATGCACTTCAACACAGACTTTAGATATGGGAAGCTGCAATAATGTCCCTCTTGAGTCCAGAAGAGAGCCACAGAGGTCTTTATGCCATAAACAGCATGAAAGAAGGCACCTTTCTTGAGGAAAAGTAGATGGCAGCAGGTTGGTTGGATGCATAACATGCAAGAAAGGCTGCTAACCTGTGAACTTGTACTGGAAAAGCCCTAGGAAAAGTGCTTACACACAATGTTTTGTTCTGTGTCTGTCTGATGACTGGCCAAACAAGGGCATAAATACAGCTCAGAAATTTACAGTACAATAATGTTACAACTTATATCCTGGGGGAATAATTTATAATGCATAATTTATCCACTGAATTTAGTTTCTTCTTCTATTATAAAATATCTACAAACTGGTCTCAATTTCTTCACAGTTGCTTTTTTTTTTTTTTTTTTTCCAAGTCAATCAGTGTTATTTTTTAAACTGAGGGAATGACTGATAGAAGTCCTCTTGGATTATTTGGAGCTTTACTGTGGTTATTTAAGCTATAATGAGATAGCTCCAAATGATTCAATACATTTCACAATATTGTTTCATTTTTCAGAAAATGAAAACCAACCAGCCAACCAACTCATTTCTTTACCACAGCATTACCTGTATGGAAGTACCTGGAGTGAATGTAGAATGTAGCATTTTCTTTCCCATGAACCACAGTAAGGGGCTCCAAATTTTCCACAATTCTGAAAGAGTGGAGAATTTTTGATAGTGTAAAAAGAAAAACCCTTGAAGCAAGAGGTACAATTATCTGGGGTTAGTTTCAAATATAGATTCAAATCCAGTCCTTACACCTTATCCCAGCACACCCCAGACAGCAGTTATTGCTACCTCTCTTCTTCCCAGTGATATTGCTGGCATCCAGTCATTCTGTTGGCTTCTGTAAAACAAGAGGACAACTGCATATCAAATAATTTTAAAAGAGATGAAAATAGAAACACTGGAACAGAACAACATAAAACTGGGTTGGGCATAAGCTCTTTCACTCACTGACAGGATAAAACATATTGATGTGCTTTGAGGCTATGGGTGCTATTTTGTAAGCTTTTTTTTATCCCCAGCCCAAGTGGAGGCAATTAAAATATTTACAAATAATCTTCCTCTCCCCGTCCAAACTAAGAAGTTTATCACTGCTTATTTAACAGTGATCTGGTCTGCCACTCTTCTAAAGAGACAAACCAGAACAAACACAATCTGGAGAACATTGCTAGTCTCAGCAATTCCTTGGGTTCCATAATGGCCATCAAAAAAATTCTAAACTGTCTCAAAATTGGGGATATTCAGGTCTCATTTATACCCTTACTTAATGCTGTAATGGATGTTAAAATTTGTTGATTCAGGCTTTCCTATTTCTAGTATCACAATACCAGCCAGCAATTACATAAAAGTTAATATTTATCCAAGCAGAAATCAATTTATTTGTCATTATTATAATTTTAAATAAACTTCTACAAAGACAAACAACTAAAACCAACCTCTAATTTCTATTAAAAAAAAAAAAAAAACATGATAGGGAAACTCTGGATTTTGGGATGGTTAAATGGTTATTTTATAATGAAAGATGCATACTTTTATCTATTAATTTTGCACATGACATTTCATTCCCATGTACAAAGGGTACAAATTCATTACAAATGCAAAAGCACATCTGTCCGATATTGCTGTGAGTAAGCATTTCTTTAGCTTGATTGGTAGTTTTATGACCAACTGAGAGAAGAAAACTGAGCTGAGAATCAGATAAGACTCCCCATGAAAGTGCCGGTAGTCATTTAAACTTAAGCAGACAAAGCATTCCAGAACACACTGTTGTTTACTGTGAAAGTGTAGGAGATAGAAACAATCACATTTAAATTGTCTGAAGAAGCTCTCTGCTGACAGAAAGGTATAGAGATGTTACATATATTTAAGTATGTATACATTAGCAGATCAACATATTATCATCCCATACATCTCTACCACATCTATAGTGGTTTTGCATCTGGCACTCAGGTGATGTCATACCAGGGCCACGCAGCCTTCTCCCAGACACAGGGTGTCAGGGCTGACAGGCTTCTATCATGATTTTCTTACTTCAAATCCATGCTCTAGTTATTGTGCTTTTAACTACTGTATGAAAATAATTGCAATAATTTTATGTCCTATTGGTGAATCTAGGTGCTATGTAAAATATTTCCTTTATAATTTTTACTCCTAATTTATGTTATTTATTTAATTTTAACTGTTACAAAAGGTTTTTGGCAAATTGGAGGATGAATACAGCACTAGACAATCTTTGGATCTTACTGGCAGCCAAGGAGTCTTCTGCTTTGTAACACAGAGGCATCAAACACTTTGGAACTGTAAAGAAACATGAAAGCATATTAACCACCATTTTCACCCTCAACTATTATCTCTCACATTCCTCAATTATTTTAAATTAAAGATTGGTAAATTCCTTTACTGTGAAGCATGTAAAATTTTACAGTTACATAATCTGATGCAGTGTCAGTCCATGACACTTTCATTATTCTATTTCTGACCTTGTTCTCGGTTTCATGTGTGTAAATTAAGGGAAAGAACTGCCTCTCCTCTTGCAGTCATGGAGTTCTTTTGATCCTCCTCGGGATGGGAGACCACATGTTTGTACACACACCATCATGACAATGTTCCAAGCTCCACCACGACAACTTTTAGGTATTGCAATAATGCAAATAATAAAAAAAAAACACAGCTGATTTATGTCCTTGTGCATGTGAGTGTCTAATTAGTATTCAGGAGGCACTACTTTCAGTTGGATACATGGATATATACAATACACCACATATGTGGTTCATACTGACCAATGTAATAGAAGTAACAGACTTGTTTACTTGTTTGCATTTAATTTAAAAGAAAAAGGCGTCTGATCATCCGTCTTTACAACTACATCAAGTCATTGTCCCAGAAAACCCCTACATATACGTTTATTGAAATACATTCAAAGATAGGGTGTGATAAGTTGGACAGCCATTCTTTCCTTGTGGAGCTAGTGTATCTCCCATTACATTTAACATATAACATATGTTATGTTATGTGTGCATGTTAAGGGAAGAGTATTAGTGATTAATAACAGTCTACATTTTACAGTTTAGCTAAACTACACCTTAAACATACATGTGTTTTAGAGCTTTAAACAAACCCAGAGGATGCAGTGATCATTTCAAGGTCATTCCAGCGCTAACTTCTGACATATAACAATGAAGCTGAGTGTGCTTAAAAGTAGGAAACCATATTAATTTCAAAGCTTACAAATAGAGATGGCCGGTCTGTCCACAGTTTCCACATTCGACCATTTTATACTCTAAGAAGAACTGAGGCTATTTTTTCCCTAGTTAATGATATTAACTAGTCATTTGTTCCTGAAAAAAAGAAAGAAAAAGATGTGTGTTAGGCTTATAGTAACTTCAATTAGTTGTTAGCAAAAGATTTTATCCTGGTAGCAAAACCAGGAAAAAAAATCTTTTAAATTAATTTCAAGATGCCTACATTTAGAGAATGGCATTGCTTTAACAGGGCTATGCAAATGAGTCCAATTTAGCATCTTGTATTCAGCTGGAAACCATTGCTAAATGATCGGGATAGCCAGTCACAGATATTAAAATGAATTATATCTAATCTGAATTTTAGTCACGCTACATTAACTAATAGAAAGTTATTAACATTTCAAGAGAAAAAAAGCTTTTGCCTGCAAAATTAACAGTGGCTGAGATGTGACCTGTGAGCCATGCAGCCTGATCACTGTAATGACAGTGTAATGGCATATTTACATTAAAATCTCTGCAGCTAATATGTGATTCAGAATTGGACGTTAAGTCGAGGATTATTTAGTCTGGCCTGTTGGCCTTTCTCTAAGTAGTTTTTTTTTACTTCAATACAAATCTGAAACTTTTCATTTCATGACTATTTATGTGACTAGTTTCTATGGCTATGTCTCTCCATCTTTACATCAGCTACTTTATATGGTCAGCTTACTCTTTCATTTTCCCCTTCCTTTTCCCAACATATTTATCATTTTTTGTGGGCATGTAAAACTTCAAGAAACCCACATTAGTTACAAGCCAGCAGGGAAAAGGGAAATATTTTGCGACTTCATTTTTACTGCTAATTTGCTTCAAAAGACCACATATTTTCATGTTTTTCTTCCTACACTTTTTAAATACACTCTGGAAAAAAAATGGATAATTCAAAGACATCTTTATCTGGATAGAATAAAATGTGCAATTATGCAGTTATTCTTAGCAGTCAATGACAACCTGATAGAACTTCTCCTGCCTACTAGTTCATTTGTACCAAAGCAAAGGCTTTAAAGTTATGGACATGATAACTTGGCAGTTGTATAATCTATAGCATTTGTCAAATTTGTGACATATTTGCATATATGAATTTGTTTGGTTTTTTATCTAACAGATACAGCATCATTTTCAATCTAACATAAAGCAGAAAAATGCAACAAAATTATTAAGAAACTAAATGGATCACAGAATTGTAGGGGTTGGAAGGGACCTCTAGAGATCATCAAGTCCAACCCCCCCTGCCAAAGCAGGCTCCCTACACCACGTCGCACAGGTAGGCATCCAGGCAGGTCTTGAATATCTCCAGAGAAGGAGACTCCACCACCTCCCTAGGCAGCCTGTTGCAGTGCTCCGTCACCTTCACCGTAAAGAAGTTCTTTGTGCAGAACTTCCTATGCTGAAGTTTCAGCCCATAAAATAAAAACATAACTTTGATTTAGTAACAAGACCACTATTCACAACAAGTCCAATTTAAACATGAGCTTGATTGGGCTTATGGCTATTTGTACAAAACAGGACATTTTCATAAAGGCTCAGATTCCAAGTGGACCTTATGCGCTGTGAAAAAAAAGGTAGATACATTTTATTAAGGCAAGCCTGTGGGGCTTTTTTTGTAATTGTAGTATTTCTTTTTGCATTAGGTGTGTGTTTCCTTACCATTTCCTATGCTCCTATAGGAAGATACTACTTTACTGTATTTGCTTTTTCATGTATTTACTGGATTTTTTTTTATTTTTTAACGTAAAATTTCCTAAAATGCTAGAGCTAAAAGTGGTAATCAATGACTAAAGCAATATATCATATAAGTTAAAGACCTGTGTATGTATTTCCATACACCAGGCAAACATAAATTATTTTTACAAAATAAGCAATAGAGTTGTCCCATACAGTATGGCCAGTATTCTCACAGATTTTTCTACTGCTATTCTTTCAACTCAAAATGACCAAGCAAAGACTTGTGTGACTCCACTTTTACACTGTTTTATGTTTACAGTGAATTTGTGTTGTGATTCTGCTTCAACCCAGACATAATATATATGCTATCATGATAGATGTTTATATTTTTATCATAATGACTTATATCAGACATGATCTAAATGCTATCTCACCTCCATTTCCCAATTAGATAAAGAGAATTAATATGGGGACATCTGTTTGACTGACAAGTATCTCTGCAGGTAGAGCTCTGTGCACAGATTTGTAATAAACAAAGGTATAAATGCACAGCTTCACTATATTCCTAAAATATTTATTGTGACTCAGTCATACAGTAAATGCTGATTGAAGAAATAATCAGAAATTTGATTTGATATAACATGGTAATTAGCTGAACTTCATTTGATATTTCTGAATTCATTGCTGATTTTCCATTCAGACCGTAAAGACAGCAGTGAGCAACTGCTATGGATATTCTCCTTCATGGTCCCAGCTGGACCACAGCTGCTTTACCCCTCATGGTCAGTCGATTCTGGTAGCAGCAGGACCAAAATTGCCTCCCTGATATTATGGGGCTACCACTGAGACTTTTCAAGTAAATGTTTCCTCTTATTATCCTTTTCACTTAATCAGGTACGTGGTAAAGCTGTAACTATGCTGCAGATCAGACAGGACAGATACCACTACTGAAAATTAGACCAGCTCTCAGAAGATAAAGCCAGAGAATTTACTTCAGCCATAGCTGTAGGATTAAGTTGTTCTTTTTGTTCAGAACAATGTATAAACACTTGCACCATCACCACTGCCACACACTAGGGACCTGCAATACTCTCTTAGGATTGCATTTGACTCTAAAAGTCATGTTTTCCCATTATAGTCAGAGATTTTTATTTTTTTTTTCCTAGATTGCCTGTAATAATTTCTGTCATTAATATCACTAATTTGAACATTTGCTGCACAACTGCCAGAATCATTTTTTATACTTTTATTTCTATAACTGCCTCAGTGGTATTGTTGTATTTAAATTCAAAAGCCAGTTTAATTAACTGGAAACATAAGGCATGTAAAAATAAAATGGCATAATCTTTGATGTCCCAACTGACTAGCAGTATCTGTGGATAGTAGGAGAGATTAGGAAGATAAGAGGGAGAGGTATCTAAACAGGAGTGAGCTGAGACTCAAAGATAGATTGGATTGTTTGCCTACGCTAACAATCTTCAAAGCTTTGAAGACAAAAAATGGTGTCTCTCTAACAGCAGGTTTCATTATAAAATGGAATAATTTTGTAAGCTGATCTTACTTTTGAGAGAGGAAACTAGAAGGATAAAGCCCTACGTAGGCCTGAAATATTTCTAATGTTAGGTGGTTCTCAGAGAATCTCTCTGGAATGCTGTCTTCTAAACCAGACAAAGCAGGTTTCTGGGAATTCAGCAGAAAGAGTACATCTCTCTTGGTCAGCATCAGCTCCATCCTCAGAACCACCTTGTGAAAGCAGGGTGAAAACATTCCTTTTATTACAGAGACAGGTTTGGTGGATAGCCCACTGCTTTAGGAAAATGGCTAGAAGTTCGTACTTCATTAACAAAAACTTCTCAGAAGTCAAGTACTGATCTACCAGTTACTGCTGATTCCCTACCTATGAGCATCACTTTCAATAAACAAACTACCATCAAAAGAGTTTTTTTCTGGATGTCTTTCCTCATATTAGACAAGTTTGTGTACTTAATTGTTTTCCTTCCAGTGCTCTGTTGCTTACATACCAAAAACAGGGCAGCAGACAATACTGTTCTTTGCCTTTGTTGTGAGTACAGAAAGATGTGAAATTAGATCAGCTTTTGAGGTGTGGGTTTAGCTATCTGAATGTGAGTGTCTGCAACCTTTGGTGACAAAATAGTGAAGGGTGCTTACAAACATAACAGAGCCATATTCACTTCTCAAAAGTTCACAGACCTCATCTATCTCTCTACTGCCAGAAGTACCTGGAAAAGTAGACTATCAATAAATATCTATAGAATGATAATCTGATGTGGTACAGGTAAATCCAGGTTTTTCAAACTTATCTGCAAAGAGATGCCATCTGAAGATATCAAAAGCTCTAATTTTCAACAAATGAACTGAGTTTTAATAGACCCCTTTTGAAACCATTGTTGTATTTCACAGGATTCATTCAAGAATGATTTTTTTCTCTTTTACTCCCTTCCTCCATTATTGGTCTCTAAGACTTGCTATAATTTTCTTTGATATCATGTACTGATTATGAGGTCTATCTACCATTTTGGACAGCCTCCATTCTTTATCTGTACATCTATCTCTAAGCCATCTCCATGACTTTTTTGACATTATATGGTATACATGTAAAAGAATCATTCTGAAAAGCCAAGCAAACAACCTAAGCCTGTGAAGCAAGTGAACAGCTCACCTTCCAGACCTTTACTAAGCCTAATTCACATTTTGAAGCTTACAAAATCTGCAATACTCTAAAATAAAAGATAAAAATATGAAGAAACTTTAGAACGCAAGTAATGATCAACTCTGTGCATTGCACATACAACTCTTTGTAGCCATGAGTGGTCTACACCGTTATCAATGTTTTTTTTTCCTTTCAGTTAGTTTCTTGGCTGCTTTGTCTACTAATTAAGACTAAAATTTCTTTCAGACATGTTCTATTACAGATTCTAGTATCATTGGTCCTTTGACTGATTGCTGGCTCTTGTCGTACCAGTCATATATGAAAAAGTGGCCAAAACATGCTCAGATATTTTCTGTATCTTACATGAATCTTGCAATTTAGTTTCCTCCTTGCTATTTCTTAATTCTGTTTTTCTGTTTTGACACTCAGGGACTAGGCAAAGATATCATTATTCAGGCTACTTAACAAGGAAAATTTCTCCTAAATCATGCATCTGAGCAGATGGAATTATAATGAACATGTGGAAAAATAATTAATAATCTACACATTAAGATATGCCTTATGACAACTGTGGAATAGACTTAACAGAAAAGAGAGGGATCTCAATTAAATAACTTGAAACTATGTGTCAGCAACTATTCACCTAACAAAAAGCGTCCTAAATCCTTCTTGGCTTTCTGTGCCACCACTGTAGCCATATGAAACAGCTTCTGCCCTCAAGAGATTATACATTCTACAGAAAATATGAGAATTCAAATAAGAGAAGAAAAAGATGAAAATCACCTGGAAAACATGCTGTTATGTGCACACTGTCTTCATCCCAAGATCAATGCTGGAATCTTTTCTTAAAAGTCAGATGAGGAAAGAGAGGTCAATCAGGAAACATGCAAGCACCATAAGGAAAAACACCTTCTGTTCCTGGGCCTCAACGAGAAGCTCTCTCTTATAGCCAAGAACTTGACCTGATAGAGCTGTAGGAGAGAAGGGAGATGAACGAGCCTTCAAGCTGTATAACTTCCATCTGACAGACTCTTAAGTCTACAGCAACCACCAACAGGAACCAGAACAAACATCCACATGCTTTTAAACAAACTGAAGAGTCATAAGCAAAACCCCAAAAGACAAATTGAAGTATAAGCCAAAAGCTAGGAAAGATAATATTCAGTGAAAATGAATTTTTAGTCCTAAATAGTCCCCTACCATATTACTGAGAAAACAGTTGCATCCAGAAGTCTGAGTTCAGAAAATAAGTGTATATATAGATATATAGCTTGTAAAAATAAAGAACATCCATGTGTTGCTCCCTGCAGTGCTAACTCTGGAATCCTTTTTAATAAAGCAAATTTTTGAGGATGATTCCTGACAACAGACTTTGATTTCCCTTCCAGGTCATGCCACATTTCCCCTCTGTCTATACACAGCACATGTAAGTACTGGTTATATCAAGATCTTAGCTGGACAAGAAATATAACCCTTCTAAATAGGCATATGGAAGTGACTAAACTTAACTAAGGGCATTTATGCTTGAATATTAAATGCAGCAAGTGTACCACTTATGTAACTTAGAGGATCTGGTGGTCATTTGGCATAATCATAATACATTTGATTTACTTATATCACTTCAGACTTCAGAAGCACAAGATAAAGAACAGATAGAATGCAATTAAATTAAGTTAATGCTGACTAATAACTTATTGGTCCCGCAAAGTATAGTTTAAATATGCATTTCTAATATTAATCAGGTAAGTATCTCATACCATATTTAATTTTTCTGGTATTAAAGTTAGATGATTCATACTATAGACAATGATGGAAAATACAAACTTTTGAGTTTAAATTTTCTTTAAAAATTCAGTTTGACTTTGACCTTTACAAGGACACTTCATGTAAAACTAACTTACATTTCGGTCCTAAAATGTTAATGCACTACAAGGTTAATTGCTCGTATTAATCCATTAAAAAAGAACTGTATGCCCTTTCTTATACTAACCATTATTTACTTTTTTCATTCTTCCATCCAAAGTCCAAAAGCTCCTACCTTTGTCACAAAAAGTAACAAAATGTTAGTTAGCAAGATCTTATAAAAATTAACTGGTTTCCATTTGCAGACCTCCACAAGCTCTAAAAGTCTTGGCATAAAAAAACATGCAGCAAACAGGGTGGTCAGCAGTTTGTTGTGATCACTTGCAGGAGCAGTTCAAGGAACTTCTTTAGTTAAAAAAATATTTCTTTTTTTCCCCTTGTCTGTGATTTGAGAACAAGAGAGGAGATTTTATGTGCATATATAGCAATGGTAAGCAGCTGTAAAAACCTCCCACCCTAAAGATTGATGAATATATGTTTCATTAACAAGAGCACATCTGAAAGGCATTTGACACTTTGGAAGACCAACTATGGTTCTTTAAAATGCCTCAGCTGAAATTCCTCAGAATATGGTCCTTAATGGCTATTCAAGGAGCCTTAATTGACATCTCCATTTGAAAATATATAAAACCCTTCCTTTTGAATATATCTGACTGCAGTCTAGTTTACTTTGCTAGAATGTTTGGAAATAGTCTTACATAAGCAGATGTGAGACCTGTATCAGCAATATTTAGCCCTTCTAAAGCCTTTTTGAATTTCTCTTATCTTTTCTATACTGTTGTTTGTTTGTTTTTGCTGTTTTTTTTTTTTTGTTGTTGTTGTTTGTTTGTTTATTTGGTTTTTTTTTTTTTTTTTTAAATTCACAAAATTGGTCAGGGAGAACAGTCACTGTCTGTGACTTTAAAGAATCATCCCACCACAGGAGTACCAAATAATTAATAACCATAGAGCAAATAATTTGTGACCATCCCATGCCATTATTAGTGAATTCTTTGAAGAATGTTCACATGTGCAAGGTTCAACACAACTGTTTCCTGCAAGTAACATTTTCTAAGTACTTCTAGCTCTAACACAACCCTGGATGGAGGCCATCCACCCAATGCTTGTAAAGAAAGAGCTCTCCTCCAACAGGTTGCCTATCAGTAGTACAGGTGGAGGACCCTACAGGATGCTTGTCTCACACCCCTGGAGAAAAGATTGGCCTCCACTAATACATGTGGTAGCACTGAGGGCAGGCAGGAAGGTTTCCATGCAGGCTCAGGTAAGCTCAAAGGCTTTTGTCCATTCAGAATGAAAAGTACATTGTACTTGACAATAAACCTGCCATTTGAAACCTCAGGGGTTTTAATCTTATAAATAATAGAGTTCAGAGAAGAAGGGTTTGCCAGTCTGCATAGCTCTGCCTGGAATTCAGATTTATGTAATGCACTTATAAGAACACGGTGCTGAAATGCATGCAAGTGTTAGGGCATTTGAGATTCAGAGACTACATTGCACAAAAATATGCAACAGAACACTAATATTTCTCTCTGCTATGCTATTTTCCTCTGCTGCCAAGAGAACATCTATCATTCAATGGCACATCAGAGCTATCCAGTCGACTGCATGCTGTGACATAGCTTTTTACTTTCTACTGAAGATACCGTAAGTAGGCATGATGTCCACATCTGAGAAAACTGTTTGAAATCTGTAAAATGAGCCTAAAAATTGCTAACGTGACTGAACATGTACAATAAAACATCTTCATTTATTAGGACTGATAACAACACTTTCTTTGTATATGCCAGTCTACATAGAATCATAGAATCATAGTATGGCTTAGGTTGATAGGAACCTTAAACATCATCTAGTTCCACCAACGTATGGCTGGTTGCCACTCACCACATCAGGCTGTCCAGGGCTCCATCCAACTGGCTTTGAGCATCTCCAGGGTGTGAGCATCCACAGCTTCTCTGGGCAGCCTGTGTCATTGCCTCACTGCCCTCAGAGTAAAGAATTTCATCCTAACAGCTAACCTGAATTTCCTTTCCTTAAAATTAAAGCCATTACCTCTTGTCCAATCACTATCAGACCATGTAAAAATTCTCCCTCCTGTTTATAAGCTCCCCTCAAGTTCTGGAAGGCAGCAATGAGGTCTCCCCAGAGCCTTCTCTCATCCAAGCTGAACAAACCCAACTCCCCCCGCATTTCTTCACAGCAGAGGTGCTTTGGCCCTCTGATCATCTTGGTGGTCCTCCTCCGTACCTTCATATCCCTCAGTTTGACCAGCAGTGCTGATTTCCTGCCTCCTCTACTTGACTTCCCATGCTGGAGGATGGAGAGCTCTTCTATTCTCAGAAAGCGTCCTTTATATTTGAGAATATTAAAAAAGCAGAGTTACTGTTTTTTTGTGTTTAGCGGAGTCCTAAAATGATTATTTTATAAAGTATATAGAAATATTACTTTTTTAGACATATAAAACAAAAGACACAATTTTGAATTGCTCATTTTTGGGCATCAGCAGAAAAGTTATTGCAAAACAAGCCCATACCTCAAATACATTCAGGCATCAGAAAATAAATAAATAAATAAATAAAATCCTACCATTTTAGAATGCAAAAGAAATGATTTGAAAAAGTAGCAGGGTGAAAAAAAAAAAAATGTATCAAATGCATTGTGGGGTATCTTTGTCTGGCAAGTGCATTCAGGAAATTGGGAGCATTTCTTTGCACTTTCCACTTATAATGTCCAGAATATTAAAATGGCAAGCATGAAGCTGTCAGCAGATGCAGTTTCACTGTGGGGATGTTATCACATGCAGCTTTGCTGCGTTATTCATTGCTTGCAGCTCTTCCAATCAGATAACCTTAGCAAACATGGTGCTATCAATTGCCAGATGTGGTACATGCTATGCAGCATCTAGTTTTTGATGGACTAAAATGGATCCGTGAATTCTTCTCTTTATCAACCATCAGTCACACTATGAGATTCACAAGGAGTATCTGGAAGTGTGCTGTCAAGTGCCAATTAGTGATGTTGCTAACCCACAAGATAAAGAAGATTGTAGAAGAAGCAGCCCAGTATAATTCTACACTCCAGTGTCCTTAAAGCAGACTATCGTTTGTGAATGTACTCCTGCAGATGAAAGGGAAATAGGAGGTCAGTGGTTCCTGTCTTCAACAATATTCTACAATCCTATAATGAATTGTAAATAGAATCACTATCAACTTGCTCTTCCTGCGCTGGAAATCAGTGGGAATAATTCAGGAAAGCCAAACGCTGATAATATTTCTCCTAAGCTGAAGGCTACCGTCTTTCCTCTGTACCCCGCATACTGTGTGGGTCCATCTGGCAGGAGGTCACCCTTGGTTCCTGCAGTGCCCTTTTTGGCTTGGTGTGTCCTTCCACTTCCCCATCACCATGGGGTATAACCAGTCACACAGCTACTGTGCTAGGAACCTGAACACTTCATCATTTGAAGACAATCTGAAGATTCATGAATCAATGGAAATGTCTGCCTTCTTCTCAGAACACTTTTCAGCACAATTTGGCAAAAGGTTATTATTATCATTTAATATGGTTTTATCATCAGGTATCCCTAGTTTCAGAATTTTAAATGATTTTTATAAATTCAAAAGCAGAATTTCATGCCCGGATCCTTGCCAGCTTGAACTGCAAAATAAAAACCCCCTCTTAAAAATGCAACGTCACTACCATGTGCAGAGAATATCTGACAATTTTGGATTTTAAGGGACCAGCCTACTTGCAGTCCTTTCCACCTAATGGTTACTGTATGCAGTAGTCACTGTAGATGCAATGCATTATTAATTAGCATATACAAAGCTTATTTATATTAAAAAAGCATGCTTAGTGAAGGAGACACAATTCCTGTTATTACAATCCCAAATAGCAGAAAACAAACATTGTATATAAAACTAATAAAAATACAGGATAATGCAGAAGCAAATTTGGAGTATATCTCTGCTCTACACTCATTATTTTATACAGGACTGCTATTTGTCATGGTAGATTATGTGTGCCAGAAGTATTTTTCTGAGGATGCCCCTATACTCAAATAGTAATGTTCCAAAAGAGCAGTACTGGAGGGATGTGCTGTATGGATCTGTGACACTTATGATACACAGCTAAGGTATATGCAATAGATTTATGACTTCTTAAAGTATATATTTATGGGGGAGGTAAAAATTACTTCAGAGGTTCCCAGGCAACCAAAATAGGGTGCAATACTTTCATCCACACCACAAAGCCACTAAACAGTTTGCTACCAAACCAGTCACATTTTAGAGTCTACTGAAGTTGTGACACCTCCCCACTACTGCAGCAGTTCAAATACCACTGAAAGCACATGTCAAACAAACATTAAACAAAGTCGACCAGATTCTGAGCTTATTCAGGTATTGGGTTTTACGGCAACATAATAGAAGTCTGTCAATAAAGCAAGGAAGACTGGATGAAACTACAGAACTATCTCCCTGTGTCACAATTTAGCATACTAGCAAAACTATTCTCTGGGACATGCCAGGCAATAAGAGGACAAGTCACAACAACAAAGGCATTCCTAACCAGTGTGAACATTTGTCAAGGTATGGAAACAATTTACAATGTTTTCAGAATCGTGGTTCAGGTCAGTTCATTTTTATACTCTCCCATATGGTTCTGCTCCTTCTATTTCCAGAGTGAACCCTATTTACCTGGACGGTTGCTGTAGAAAATATATTGTTTGCAGAGATAGTGAGAGTCATCAATAAAGAAAACTTCTCAAGATAGGTATATTGAGTATGTGCATTGGTTTGATCTGACAAGAGAAGAAAATGGCAAACAACTTGTTTTCTGCTTGAGAGGTATCTGAGAGCAGAGCACCGGTCAGACTGTATTGTGCCTTCCGGAGGCTCTGCAATAAAGGGACAGTTTGGGAGGAGAGAGCAAACAAAAGTGGTTTTCAGTTACATTTTCCCCTTTAGGATACTGAGCCTACCAGCATACTAAATAGCATTTGCGCCACATTTTCACTTCTCCCCAGCTCTGCAAACAGATATCAGTTCAACTCTCCTGTGCATAATCAAGAGCACAGACCACTCCCTGTGGTCATGGCTCTGCTGTCCCTGAAGCTGAAAACACAAAGGTCACATGCCATTCTCTATGCCAACGTCTTCATGTCACACCACTTAAGAGTCTGGCCTTCCCTCACCATAAAAAACAAACAAACAAAAAAACCTATAAAACAAAACAAAACAAAACACTAAGAAATGTTCCTCCAGTTCCTAAGAGTAACATGAAGTAAAAATTCCACATTAAAAATGCCTAAAAACAAGTCTGTGATTGCTCTAGCTTTGTACTAGAATAATATAGAGCATTGAAAAGGCTTAAGAAAGGGAATTATTTTTTTTCTTTTTACCTATGCATGGATCACGCAGTCTGTTGTCCATACTGAAGTGACATAGTAAGCTTGAGCTTCAACCATTCAGAAGCATCTAATGGGGTGCAAAAACAAAGTTTATGATGTCAGAGGGCATTTATACTGGCTCACATGAAACTGAAACGATAACAATAACACTAGCCTGTGGCCTAGGAAAAAAAAGCAGGACTTTGGGGATTAGTAGAGATTTCATTGATGGCAACTGCAATGAGTTCATCTTAAACATGGGATTGCGGTATTTACCTGAAGATGGAAAGGAGCAGTAGTTTAGTACTTCTTTCAGAAAAGGCAAAGTTCAAGGCAAAGCCAGAATGTCTTCTCCATGAATCTGCACAGAAAAATACTTTTGCATTCATGTGACATTGAGAAACAAATGACAGAGAATTTTCCATTGATAATTTAATTTGGGGGCCAGAGGGCCATCAATAACGTCATAAGCATACAACATAGAGCCAAGTTTATCCCTGAGACAAGCAATCACAGTACAAATCTTTACAGCATGTTTGAATTTGTGTCTATGGAATGCAAAATCTCAAAAAATATAAATAAGTGGCAGGGACAGATTCTAGCCCACCTCAGATCATCATGTCGTTTTGATAAATACTTAAAATACAGGAAAATGAATCTGTAGATCTGGGCAGTGGGGTAACATCTCTGTTTCCTATCTATTTTAAAAGAAGATACAGAAACATCAGACAATTGTCATCTGTCAGGGTCATATAGCACAAAAATTCAGCCCCAGCAGCTAGAACCAAAAATACATTAGGAGCCTCAATTTCTGGAGTAAATTTTACCCATACCAAGATCCAGGTTCCTTTTGTGATGCACATCTGCCACTGAAATCAAGAATTTTTAGCAGAAAGTATGTTGAGTGAGGCAATGTTTAAACACACTAGGAAATGAGGAAGAGAAGCTAATAACCCAAAATCATATTTCCCATAGGACTAAGCTATGCACATAGAGCCCTCAGTTAAGCATTAAGACGTAATTCACATTCATAGCAAAACCTTCTGACTCACAGGCGCTTTGTTCCTCGAGGGCTGGACAACTGGATTACTCTTTAATTTTTGAAGATGGATGGTGGTGATGCTGCTGCTCGTCTTTTATAGCAGTGGTTAAAGCACTCACCCAGAAACTGGTGAACTGACTATGGTTCAGTGACTTCCTCAGAGAGAGGAGGTTCAAATCTATAGCTTCTAGCCCAGCTTCTGGCTGCCAAGTTAAGTCACAATTACTGGTGATTTGGGCAAGGAGGGCAGAGCAGTGAAAGAAGGAGAGGGGCAGTCAGCTTCCCGCTGGTGCTGCATGGCTGTTCAGCAAAGGATGTAAGATTTATAAGGCCTGAGAGAAAGAGAAAATTAGAAAAATGGAGCTTGACTCTAGCCTAAACATGAAGGCTTCCTCTGGGAGTAAGTAAGAGCCATCCTCTTCAGTGTTGCTAATGCTTCTAATTAATTTCATTTTAAACAAGGTTTTACAGTAAGATTTTCATATGTGTGAGTTGGAGTCACTCTTTGATACATTTATCAACATTAATAAAGAGGTGTGTTTGCAGTAGATGCCTGGTAAAGGCTGTGTTGGGATTGGACCCATGCTCTGTGTAGGGTGACACTGCACCCTGTACCATCATTCCAAGAGCCACCTGCATCACTGCCCATGCTAAGCAGCAGGGAGCATGTGGGCACACTCTGGGGCTGCAATCCCCTGAAGACATTTCCCTGTCTTCATGCCAGCTGAAGGCCAGCTACAATGCAGCATGCCCCATGCAGCCACTGAGATTCACCGGTAACACACTGGATAAAGGATAAAGAAGTAGCTGCTATGAAGGAAAACTGATAGTGGAGTGAGGACAGGAGGGGATGAAGTTGTAAATGGATACTCACAGGAGCAAGCAGAACCAATCTGGTTGCCAAAGGCAGTCTTCCCAGAAAGAATGAGCAGAGGTATAGTGCAGGCTCCCCTTGCGCCGCTGCCCATGCACACCCAGCTCTGTTGACAGAAAGATGAGGAGTGTAAATGAAAACCAGACATAGGCAAACTTCAGGATACCATTTGGGTGCTCTCTTAAAGCAGGATAAAACCTAATGAGATTGGTGTCTTCTCAACTTTTCAGTACATTAAATACTGTTCTGTTTCGATTGCTTCCAAATTCATTCACCAGTCAGGTTACAATTATTGCTGCCCTCAGAAGAACCTCCTAATTTCCTCACTATTGTTCATTCAGACACTTCAGTTAGTTGCTATTTGGGGAAAGTACTGGAGATGTCACAGGTTTACTGATTTCCTTTTTAATTTAATCTCTATTTTATTTAATCCTAAAGAGTTAGGAGATCAGGAGCTATGCAAAAAATTGCTTCTTTGTGCAACGTTTCCTTTGGTTGGCTGACAGTGAATTTGTAGCCACAGCAATGGCTTTGATTCACCAGGGAGAAAATCATGCTTTTACCTAATCTAACCAAACCAACCTTGTTCAGATTGATTCAGCTTCCAGCCTTGGCTCTGACCTCACCCTTACCCTCAATCCTGCCTCACTTTCACACTGAGTATTTTATACAGCCTCTATTTTCTCTCTGCATAGCTTCCCCCCACCCCCCTCCCAAACCAGCCTCCATGTTCTCCTCATCAACCATTGCTTTAGAAATCTTCAGGCTGGATGGGCAGGCATGCAGTGCTGGCAGGTGGTGTAGCTGTTAGGCAGCCTTGTGTATCACAAGAGATCTGATGCTATCAAATTTCTTTTCCCCCAAAGACTAAAGAGAGCAAGCCTTTGTAAGCATGCAGGAGGGGGATGAAAACAGTTTGTCTCCTGAGCAGCCAGCCTTTGTCATTTTACAAATGAAATCACTTTGGAAATTTAGAGAATTAATATCATAATGAAGACGGGAGTACCCATTAGGGTGGTCTAATGTTGCTCTGGAGATATATGATGGATGTCCAGTTGCTGTAAGCCCTTATTTGCAGAGAGTCACCTCTGTAGTTGCCATTATTAGGAAGATGTCTGAAGCGGAGGATCAGACACAACCATTGCAAGATGAGATAGTGTTTGACTGGTTTCCAGGGAACCGAAGGATACAGCCTTAGTTGTACCTGTCACTATGGCTCCCAGCTTTTTTCCCCCTTAATGTCTTTTTTAGCTGTAGGAAGTTTCTCTTTAAAGATTCACTGCTTCTCTAATAGCACAAAAAGCAGTAATAGGAACATAAAAAATGTTACCTGGATTGCAGAAGAGCTTCAGTTTATTGCAAAACAATTGGTGTAATTCATCATCAGAGCATTGCAATATGCTGCATTAGTTAGCTTTTTGCAAATAAAGATAACCATGAGATCTAACCTGTGGTGCATTGCTTGCAGTAACTGGAAATATTCACCTGCTGCATCCACTTCTGGAGATACCTACCGCACTGTCAGAGAAGTGATGCCGTGATTGCCATTCCTGGAAGCACAGCCTCAAGAAAGTAGTACTTCCAGGAATTATCTTAATGGGCAATTGAATCATCATTTCTAGCACTCCAGCATCTTTCCCAGAAGGACAGTTTTCCACAGGCAGTGATTCCAGTTAGAAGAAAATGTGGATATCCAGATCTCAATTCTAATCCTTTCCTGGCTGGTTTGCAGAGAACAGAAGCTTAATGCAGATCTTAAAATTGGGAAGAGAGGCACCTGGGACATAGGATTCTGGAAAGCATTCAGCACAGTGATTTTGTCTGCACTTCATTTTATAGTCACTATTCTATCCAGGTCATTTATTTTCTTCCAATTATCTCTGTTCCCTTAGTAATTGTCTACTGGTCACTAACGTTGCTGCTTTGTTGCATTATTTCCTGGGAAGCTCAATAGCTGGTATAAGCTGTCGTGGCTGCAATGTCTTCTGTGAGAATTTACACCAGGGCAGTATCAGGGTTTAAAGAAAACCTGCTTAAATTTCCCTAATGTCCAGACTTTTCCCCAGCTATGGGTGCAGGCAGAACAGCTTGCTGTTGCTAGCCTTTTCAAATAAATGCGACATGAATGGGCCACACTTCATTCTATATAATCAGTACTGATTTGGGGGAGTAATCAGTGGTAAATAAAAATGAGTGCTGTTGAAATACCCTTTGTGTGTGTTCTCATGAATTACTCATGAAACAGGGGTTACAAATTTCTGCCCTGGTAATGGATCTGTAGTGCCTTTATTTTTTTTGTTAATATACAGTGGTTGTGGTGTAGAGGGGGCTGATTTTGGGGTTTTTCTTTCTTTTTTTTTTTTTTTTTTCCTCAAAATTCCACTTCATTCCCCTAAATCTTCAGTTTAGTGGCCAGATTCACCTTGGTGGGAGCAAATGCAACTCTATCGATAGCAATGGAATTGCGTCTGCATATGTCAGCGATGAATTTGGCCCCATATTTATTGGAAATACCTGGGCTGTAGTGATATGATGTGGTAAATCATGCTGAGAGCAAATCAAACAGACAGGCTGTGGCTGCATCACTATTTCATAGAACTCAGGTCATAATGGACAGGACAATGCTGTACTGCAAAATTCAGTGCTAAGGAAAATACATTCTTTCTAACCTTTTATGAAAATACTTCTCATCCTTCAAAGGACAATTTAGGCAATGTGACCACTACTGGAACAAGTACAGAAGCATTTAAAAGGCAAACAGAAAAACACCATTGCTCGAGAAGAGAACGAGTGTCTGTAGATATTCCCATGCTTGTGCTGTTCCAAAATTCCCATCAACTGTTGCATACACCCTCCAGAAATAAAGATAATCACTCTCACTACAACAAATGAAAGCAATGCAACACACCGGTTTTCAAGCCTAGCAAACTACAAATGCAATATCAGCCAGAGAAGAGCTAATGAAAACAATCACATTAAACATAGCTCTTCAGTGCTTGGTGCTCAATAAGTGAGCAGCAGGCTTCCTCTGCCTGGCTTACAGAAAACAGGAGGTAGCAGTTTGCAAGGAGCAGCGTTTTAATGTGATTGGACTATAACAGACAATCTATTTACAGCATGCTCTGGGGAGCT